>NC_139632.1:27105436-27119117 GCF_964638095.1 Poromitra crassiceps
TTAACTTAGAAATCAGGGAGGTCACGTCTACCAGACAATTACATCACTTTTAAACAGTTACATTTCTGTATAAATCATTACAATATGCTCCCGTGAGGTGGGGATGCTGCCGGCGCTGGGGTGCAAAACTCGGCATAACACCTGGCGGATGGCGCAAGGCGGACTGCTATCTTCCCTGCCTTAAGGCACGCGCAAACAGGTGCGCAAGCGCTATTAGGGGATAGCGCCTGTCGGCAGATAGGGCCCCAGAACCCGACCAAAAGCACAATCTATCCCCGATGGGTCTCGACAGCCCCCATCAGCAGGTCCACTGCACTGCCCACTGAGAAGCAGCTCATTAGACAGGATACAAGGCTCACTTCATGTTTGTAGATTTTTTTCTTGCATTTTGCATTTTATGCAGCAGGGAAAAAACAACAAAAAGGGCCCAGCTGGTCGGCTCAAAATAAGAAGGAACAAGTGTTTGTAGCGAGCGAGAATAATTAGAAACCTGCCAGGTCGCTGCAAGGCTGTCTCTCTCGTGCTGCGCGTCCGCTCGGCCTGCTTGTTAGGGGCAGGGTCAGCGTGTGAGGGTGTCTATATATGTATGTGTTTGTGTATATGTGTGATGTCTCTGAGTATGTGTGTGTGAGCGTGTGCTGTGTGCGTGTGTGTGGTTTGAGTGTGTTCGTGTGTGTGTGTGTCTGTGTTCAGCAGAAGCACAAGTATACACACTTGTGAGAGAGAGAGTGAATGCATGTTACCCTGGGCAATTTGTGTGAGTGTTTCTGTACTGAATGTACATACAGTACTGTGTGTGGACGTGCCCTTTGTCCCTCTGGGATAAGTCCTCTGTAGTGTGTGTGTGTGTGTGTGTGTGTGTGTGTGTGTGTGTGTGTGTGTGTGTGTGTGTGTGTGTGTGTGTGTGTGTGTGTGTGTGTGTGTGCGCATGTGTGTGTGTGTGTGTGTGTGTGCGTGTGCGTGTGTGCGTGCGTGTGCGTGTGCGTGTGTGTGTGTGTGTGCATGCGTGTGTGTGTGTGTGTGTGCATGCGTGTGTGTGTGTGTGTGTGTGCGTGTGTTTGTGTGTGTGTGTGTGTGTGTGTGTATGCGTGTGTGGTTGGCTACTCTGATCTGCCCAGCATCAAACCACAGGCCGTCCTTTCATTGAGCCATAGGGTCTGGGAGGAATCCTACTTTGAAAACACACCAAGAGACGAGGAGGTGGACAAACCCGGTTTGCTGCCAATCGCAGTGGTGTACACGACATTGTTGAGTATTTATTTAGAGATACAACGATTATATATATATATATTTTTTTTTTAAATCTGATTTCTTCACGGTTTTTCTCCAAAATTGTACTAGGTCACTTCCCCCTGTTGTCCCGGTCGTTGCTCCACCCCCTCTGCCGATCTTAGGAGTTGTAGACTAGCACGTTTCCTCCGATACATGCCAGCCGCTTCGTTTCACCTGACAGCGAGGGGTTTCACCGGCAGGACATAGCGTGTGGGAGGATCATGCTATCCCCCAGTTCTCCTCCCCCCAAACAGCTTCCCACCCGCAGACACAACCCGATCTCCAAGAAAATTGTAAAATAGCAACGTTTGT
Source organism: Poromitra crassiceps (assembly GCF_964638095.1). NCBI lineage: Eukaryota > Metazoa > Chordata > Actinopteri > Beryciformes > Melamphaidae > Poromitra > Poromitra crassiceps. The sequence continues at coordinate 27,107,021 of NC_139632.1, forward strand.
GGACCAACGTTGCTATGTTACAATTTCGGCTCCGAAATTGTAAAATGTTAAGGTACGTTTCTACAGGGGTGGCCGTGGTTTACGGAGATTTTCTGGTTCTAACCCCTCCCCCTACCCTAACCCTAACCCTAAGATCTCAGAACGTTACCATTTTACAATTTTCGAGCCAAAATTGTAACATAGCAACGTTGGTCCAAAACGTTGCTATTTTACAATTTTCTGTGAGACTGTGTTGGCGCACACGGCCAATTGTGCCTGTATGCCTGTATCTGTGTGGAGTTTGCATGTTTCCTTCATATAGGAACCCCTTCACCAAAACATGCAATATCCTGGTTGCTGATGTGGTGCCTCCTCTGGTCATTAAGGGCGCCTGTTCGGAGGGAGGGGAACTCGTTGGAATAGCGTGATCCTCCCACGTGCTATGTCCTACCGGTGAAGCTTCCCCTGTCAGGTGAAAAGAAGCGGCTGGCTAACTGCCCATGTCTCGGAGGAAGCATGGAGCCAGTTTTCGGCTCTCCCAGATCGGCAGAGGGTGGAGCAGCAACCAGGATAAATAAATTTAAATTAGCTCTAATGGGGGATAAAAATGGGATAAAAAAAATAAAATAAAAAAGAATTGTGCCTGTATGGACGCCCGATCAAGCCGGAGGTAACACAGGGGCTTGAACCTGTGACCCTCATGCAGGGCATCTACCGCTCCACTACCCATGATTATAGATCTTGATGGTATGATTATAGTCTGAGGAAAAATGACGGCTTCATGATTATTATAATATTAATATATTTCACAAAACCATGGATAATTCACCCTGATCTCGGCCATGTTCTTATGTGTTGACAATACATTCACGCTACTGTTGGCAGATTGGTTAACTACATTTCCCATATACCCTAGCGGGTGATTACATTTTGTGGTCTGTGACAACTAGGAAGTGAAGTTGTGTGTGTGTTTCCCTCACGCACAACGTCCACAGTACCATAAGGTCACATTTAATGTAAAACAAGATTTCCTTGCTTCACCACACCATCCATGTCAGGAAAAAGTGCCTCCAAACGAGCCGTTTTGACTTCTGTGACGTGACATCACAAAGTAACACGCATTTCATTTGCCTGCTTACAGCAACTGAACGCGGAAGACAAACCTTGTTGTCTGTAGCAGAGCTTTTACAGAAAACAATCAACTTCACCAAAGATGGATCTATCCTAATCCTAACAGATCATCTTATCAGAGGTCCCGCCCACACAAAATAGCGCATAGTTAACGAGGGGAGATACAGAGCATATAGAGAAGTCCCACAGAGGCTGGATTAGATTTTTGTTTGTTTAAAGACCCAGGAGACATGTTTTTAACGGGACTTTTAATCGCATCCCCAGTCCAATCCACCCCCCCCCCCCAGGATGTGTGTGCTGCGTGATTGGCAGCTAATGAGGCGGGCCTGCTTGGGTCGAGTGTGGCTGGCTGGTTTGTTTGTGTGTGAGTATGCGTTTGTGTGTGTGTGTGTGTGTGTGTGTGTGTGTGTGTGAGTGTGTGCTTGTATGTGTGTTGTGCGTCGTGAACAACCGTGCGGTGCAACAACAAGCTGCAGCTGGACCGACCGCACCCCCAGCGGCTCTGACCCATCCCTCCCTTACTCCAACTACTCCAACCCCCCCCCGATTGTTTCAAGATGAGTTTAGTTTGCCTGTCCTTCCCCCAGAGCCAACATAAGCCAGACTCTTTTCTTTTGTGGGAATGTGTGTGTGTGTGTGTGTGTGTGTGTGTGCGTGGTGTGTGTACGTATTTGTATGGGGGCCATGTTTGTGGGGAGTAATCTCCGTTGGCGAATGTAAACAAATGCCACTATGCACACACACACACACACACACATACACACAAATACAGGGACACACACATTGTCACTGATTTACGACCGCCTTCATCTGAAAATACTCCCTCATATTGGCACTGTAATTTCCACTGCAGAAGAAAAGGTGGCTCACACTTATGTAAGCTTTCCACACACACACACACACACACACACACACAAAAAACTATTTTATATGCGCCGAATAAAATGAAAAATTTATGTAGATTTTCATAAAACTCTAAACAGTAGCTCCTTTTTTCCGGCATTTTTGGAAGAGCGTTTTGCCAGCAGAGAGGCAGTCGTGTCTTCAGATCTCCTCTCAGGATATTGGAGGAGTGTTTTGAACGTCCTCGTCTAGTCAAACATGATTCTGTATTCAGGCTGATTAAGGAGGAATTTGACTTGCTCCCTGTGCTCTCCAAATAATATTCAACCCCTGAATGTTCCCGGGTGAAGAATGATGGGGGAACACATACAGTTGGATACACTCAATATCTTTTGGTGTCTCTCTCTTTCCCCCTGTTCTCCTTTGCTTTTGATTAATCTTTAGCACTTAGTAGAATTCATGCTTACTTTAAATGTCCCTGGATATCGTCCTCCTCAGCTCTGAGGGGGGGCGTCTTTCTCTTGGTGAACCCTAGGTGGCAGTAGTTCCCTACTAGCCGCTCTGTGTCTCATAAGAGTTTATTAAAGAATAATTAGAATGATGTATGGGACTGTCTCTCTCTATCCACATCCATTTTCCCCCTACATGACTATTTCATGGAATAAGTATCAAATTAGGAGCGCGCAGGCCTCGTATGTGGGGCAGTTGAAAACACACCCCAACGTTTAGTCATTTATCATCAGGCATGTATGGCAGTAGTGACTGTGTGTGTGTGTGTGTGTGTGTGTGTGTGTGTGTGTGTGTGTGTGTGTGTGTGTTGTGTGTGTGTGTGTTGTGTGTGTGTGTGTGTGTGTGTGTGTGTGTGTGTGTGTGTGTGTGTGTGTGTGTGTGTGTGTGTGTGTGTGTGTGTGTGTGTGTGTGTGTGTGTGTGTGTGTGTGTGATTGAGACGGAAGATATATATTTTTGCACGTTTGTGAGTGACTGGGATGCAATTGAAGTGTGTGCGGGTGTGTGAGAGATTGAAGGGGACGATATATATATATATATATATATATATATATATATGTAGTCTTGCAGTTTTGTGAGTGACTGTGGTAGACATGGAGTATGCCTTATTGATGTGTGAGATGTACATTCTTGCATGTTTGAGAGTACTGAGGTGGGAATGGAGTGTGTTTGTGGGTTGTGTGTGCACTTGTGCGACATACATATGTGTGACTGTTTGTACGTGTGTGTATGTCTGTGTGTGTGTGTGTGTGTGTGTGTGTGTGTGTTAGGATGCACAATGATATCGGCAGCTGTATCAGCCGATAAAGGCTTTAAAATGAAATATCGGCATCGGCCCCGAAACAAATTTCTGCAGATATGACAGGCGATAAAATTACGCTTTAATTATGCCCAAATGCTCAATGCATTACTAAATACTTTAACTATATACAGTTTTGTTTAATAGAAAATGTGACATATAAAAAAAATATGGCATGTTTTACATAACCTAAGTTGAAGCAGTTTTCTGATTTTACCCAGTGAATATGTACATTTTGAAAAGCATTGTATTTATGTCTGCATCTGCCAGTGGGTCATCATGATAAGAGTAGACATAATAATGTGTTCATTCCACTACAGGAGAGACTTGATGTTCTCTGAAATTAGGTAGGGAAATGCACGCATATAATCACTATCTGTAATCATTGGAAGATATCAGCATATCAGATATCGGCCAAGAAAATAAAATAAATCAAATATCGTGCATTCCTACTGCCTCTGCTTTTCCCTTTTTCTGGGTGCCTTCTGAACATCCTTTGTGTGTTTTTTTGGCTGTACCTCTGAGTGCATCTGTGTGTGTCTTCAAAATAAAAAACCCGGCACTCCACGCACCCTGCCAGCCAGCCATCCAGTCAGCAGGTCAGGTTGTCTGGTGGCTAAAAGCTAAGCATCGGTCCCCTCACTCCCAGGACCTTTAGCAGCAGCTCAGCAGGCTCAGCTAGAGTTTCGCCTGTGTCGGAGCCGGTCGGAGCGCACCACTAGAAACACCACAAAAGGAACAAAAACGCTGATTGATAAGATGGCTGAAACCAGAGAGCGACTTAACAGGGCGGCCAGCTGTCTGTGCTTCTGTCGCTCTCCCTGCCTCTCTCTCTCCCTGCCTCTCTCTCTCCCTCTCTCTCTCTCTCCCTGCCTCTCTCTCTCCCTGCCTCTCTCCTCTCCCTGCCTCTCTCTCTCCCTGCCTCTCTCTCTCCCTGCCTCTCTCTCTCCCTCTCTCTCTCTCTCTCTCTCTCTCTCTCTCTCTCTCTCCCTCTCTCTCTCTCTCTCTCTCTCTCCCTCTCTCTCTCTCTCTCTCTCTCTCTCCCTCTCTCTCTCTCTCTCTCCCTCTCTCTCTCTCTCTCTCTCTCTCTCCCTCTCTCTCTCTCCCTCTCTCTCTCCCTCCCTTTCTCATTCCACCATTGTGCAGCAACAAACCCTCCATTCTGACAGCGGTTGAACTGCACCGATACCCTCGAGTGTGCGGGGCAGAACAGTGTGTGGGGCAGAACAGTGTGCGGGGCAGAACAGTGTGCGGGGCAGAACAGTGTGCGGGGCAGAACAGTGTGCGGGGCAGAACAGTGTGCGGTGCAGAACAGTGTGCGGGGCAGAACAGTGTGTGGGGCAGAACAGTGTGCGGGGCAGAACAGTGTGCGGGGCAGAACAGTGTGCGGGGCAGAACAGTGTGTGGGGCAGAACAGTGTGTGGGGCAGAACAGTGTGCGGTGCAGAACAGTGTGTGGGGCAGAACAGTGTGTGGGGCAGAACAGTGTGCGGGGCAGAACAGTGTGCGGGGCAGAACAGTGTGCGGGGCAGAACAGTGTGCGGGACAGAACAGTGTGTGGGGCAGAACAGTGTGCGGTGCAGAACAGTGTGCGGTGCAGACAGTGTGCGGGGCAGAACAGTGTGTGGGGCAGAACAGTGTGTGGGGCAGAACAGTGTGCGGGGCAGAACAGTGTGCGGTGCAGAACAGTGTGCGGGGCAGAACAGTGTGCGGGGCAGAACAGTGTACGGGGCAGAACAGTGTGCGGGGCAGAACAGTGTGCGGGGCAGAACAGTGTGCGGGGCAGAACAGTGTGCGGGGCAGAACAGTGTACGGGGCAGAACAGTGTGCGGGGCAGAACAGTGTGTGGGGCAGAACAGTGTGTGGGGCAGAACAGTGTGCGGGGCAGAACAGTGTGTGGGGCAGAACAGTGTACGGGGCAGAACAGTGTGTGGGGCAGAACAGTGTGCGGTGCAGAACAGTGTGCGGGGCAGAACAGTGTGCGGGGCAGAACAGTGTACGGGGCAGAACAGTGTGCGGGGCAGAACAGTGTGCGGGGGCAGAACAGGTGTGCGGTGCAGAACAGTGTGCGGGACAGAACAGTGTGTGGGGCAGAACAGTGTGCGGTGCAGAACAGTGTGCGGTGCAGAACAGTGTGCGGTGCAGAACAGTGTGCGGGGCAGAACAGTGTGCGGGGCAGAACAGTGTGCGGGACAGAACAGTGTGCGGTGCAGAACAGTGTGCGGGGCAGAACAGTGTGCGGTGCAGAACAGTGGTATGGGGCCAGAACAGTGTGCGGGACAGAACAGTGTGTGGGGCAGAACAGTGTGCGGTGCAGAACAGTGTGCGGTGCAGAACAGTGTGCGGTGCAGAACAGTGTGCGGGGCAGAACAGTGTGCGGGCAGAACAGTGTGCGGGACAGAACAGTGTGCGGTGCAGAACAGTGTGCGGGGCAGAACAGTATCCCAGACACACAGTGGATGTTGACAGGAGGAAGTGATCTGTTGTGGAGAGGAAAGCTGTGGCTGTTTCTATGTTATGAGGCTTGGCAGCGGAGGCCCGAGTCGCAGAGTGTCTGCATATTCAACAACGAGTCAGTCGTGTGATCTTTGTCAGCGTCTCTTTTTTATCTGCTTTATTTGAGTTGAAATGATGACACTCAAGTGCTAGATACACTGTATCTACGTATCTGATACAGAGCTGTCACAGTTTGAACTGAGCTTCAGTCGACTCTCCAGGTGTGCAGGAGTGGTAGGATAACCTATGATTAGGGTTTGGTCCCCCATAAGTTACACCTGTCAACGTTGAGCAACATACTTATAACTCCTACAGTGTACGTGCTCCAGGGGGGCCACACCCTATCTGTCTGACCCTACGCCCTACGTGCTCCAGGGGGGCCACACCCTATCTGTCTGGCCCTACGCCCTCTCAGGGATTAATAAAGTATCTCCGATCAAATTGGCCATGAAAAATCTGAAAAATGGACTATGTGGAAGAAAAAATGGGGGGGAAACCATACCACAATGCTTTATTTCACAAATTCCTTCATAAACATTGTCAGGTTACGTATGCATCAAAGAAGCACCTCCAGGTGCAGAAAATCAAAAGAGGTACATGTCCTGTACATGCATGCACTCTGCATCTCATCCTCTGATCTTGGCATGTTTAATTGGATGATCAGATGAGGAAAAACCTGTCCCGTGAAAAATGACCGACTGTGACGCGCCCTCGTCCCCGCGTGCTCGCTCTGCTGTGTGACTGATTGATATGTGGGCGATTGTGCGGATGCGATGCAGGGGGCCGAATCAAAGCAGCGCTAAAAAAAATGGAATCTCGATCTTTTCATCTGACATTTTTATTGAATGCGTGTCGGAGCGGGGCGAGGGGCGAGGGCTCCTTAAGACCCTGCCAGAGTCACTTAAGGAAATCAGAGTGGGGGGCTCGGGAGCCTGCGGGGGTTCATAGGACCAGACCGGCCCAACTTCCTCCAGCCGGAGAGGGAAGGAGGAACACAGGAGGAGGCAGAGAGACGCCAACCACTGAGGGTAACGAGCAGAAAGTGAGCGGCTAGCGAGCGGCGTGAGTGGAGAGGGGGACGACGAGTGACCAGATGAGAGAAGCGAGAGGCGGAGAGAGAAACAGTGGGGGGGGGGGGGGGGGGGGGGGGGGGGGGGGGGGCAGAAGAAGAGCGCCACAGGCAGAGAGTCAAAGGAGAGAGTTGAAAGATGGAGGGAGAGAGAGAGAGAGAGAGAGAGAGAGAGAGAGAGCTGCGATGCCACTCTACCCTGTGACAGTTGACACCACAAATCAACTGAGAGATGAAGACAAGCGGCGGGAAAAGCGTCAGCGGGATCAGTGCCAGTCTGTTATCTATAGGCTATAGCACTCTACAGCCATACTCTTTTCATTGTGGCTGTCATATCGGGAAGTGCTATAAATTAAAAGAGACTCTTTGCATCTTTTTTCTTTTGTAGTGCTTTTTCTTTAAGCAGGTAAGTGGTGCTGTAGGTGGAAGTAGATGTCTGTCCTTCCCAGCACACAGGACAGAGGAATGTATTGTCGGCTTCATTGCACTGAGTGAAAGAGCTGGATAGAGCTCTCCATTTTGCTTTCTCCTTTTTGCTCTGGAAGACATTCATCACCTCCGGCCCCCTCCCTCTGATAAATGGTCGCACACGTACAGACACACTCGCATGCGTACAAACACACACACACGCACGCGTACAAATGCACACTCACACGCATACAACACACACTGGCACACGCACCCCACGATGGAAGCAGGCCTATGTTGTCTAGCTGTAGATTTAGTAGCTCACTTAGAGGTCTGCACGAGCCTGGAAATTAAGCCCGAGCCCAGCCCGAGCCTGTGACGTTTAGGCCCGACTAACTTAAGCTTGACTGTAATGCGATGTCATTGAAGCCCAAACCCGACCCAAAACACAAAATCAAAATGTTCCCATTTTAAATGTCAAACTGTAGCCTCGTGGTCCGTGTATTTTTTGGTCAATCTATTATTATATACTTTTTTTTTCCAGAAATAGCTTAAAAAAAGAATGGTTATTTGATTTTAATGTCAAAATCCACAAATGAAAAATGGAAATGCTGGTCAGAAACTGCAGATAGTCTAGTACAGCATTTATAAAGGACTCAATTTTCCCTTTATCATTTGTAAAACAGAAAATTTAGTGCAAAACAAAAAATAAAAAAGCCCATTTTGTACTGTGTCCATCAGCACCCAGTGAGAGAGAGAGAGAGAGAGAGAGAGAGAGAGAGAGAGTATTGCAGATTGGTCAGGTTCCCAGGCTAACGTAAGGTATTTCACTGGTAGGCAAGACCAGGGCTCAGAGAAGGTAACACAGTGGGCTCAGGTTAACATAGTGGGCCGTGGCTCGCGCTAAGGTTTCTCAGCTATGCCCCACTTCACACACACTGTTACACACTTCACACACACACACACACACACACACACACACACACACACACACACACACACACGTACACACACACAGTTACACACTTCTCTCTCTCTCACACACACACACACACACACACACACACACACACACACACAACACACACTTCTCACACACATGCACACACTTCACACACATAGTTACACACTTCACACACACACACACACACACACACACACACACAACACACACACACACACAACACACTTCTCACACACATGCACACACTTCACACACACAGTTACACACATTCACACACACAGTTACACACTTCACTTCACACACACAGTTACGCACTTCACACACACAGTTACACACTTCGCACACACAGTTACACACTTCACACACAACACTTCACACACACAGTTACCACACTTCACACACACAGTTACACACTTCACACACACAGTTACACACTTCACACACACAGTTACACACTCCAGCACCTGCGAGCTTCCCTGTACAGCAGCAGCCTTCTCCTCTTGGCCTGCAGCTTGACAGAAGTTGGACTTTTAGCTGCCTTGTTCAAAGACACTGGCTGTTCAGGCAAGCTGAGAGCTTTACTGATTCACTTTAACCTGCCCAGATCGCTTTTGTGTGATGCGAACAGGCAAACTTTCAGTCGTACCACCGCTTCTTTGGGCTACCGCTGCCCCCGGTTGGCAACGCATTAAACGCTCTGGCTCTGTCAGTCCTCAAGGGGCCCGGTTGTGATGTAAATATTATCTTGCGGCCCGCGTTCTGGAGTCCGCACACACCAGTAAGCACCTTTGTGTCAGGATTAGCGACGGCTAGCCCAGGAGGAGAGAGAAAGAGAGAGAGGGAGTGGTGAGTTAGCTTTGCACATCTCTCTCTTTCCTCTGAAGGAGCTTTACCAGCTTTGTCGCTCATTTCACCCGCAAATCATCACGCTTTCAATTGCCTGATGTCACACACCAAGCCCTTTTCTCATTGGCGTCTCCCGTGTCCTGGGACCTGTAACTCGGCTCCTGATTGGCAGGTAGAATGGATTTATGATGTGCTGCGAGACCTCTGATTGGCTCAGTGGCGCTTTGTGACTTAGTTCATGACTTGTGATTGGCTGTTGTGCAGCTTTAATGTGTTCTGCTGTATCCATCGGCTTTTTTTTTCTAAAGGAAGATAGGAGCAGGAGGAAGACTGTTGCTGACTGCAGATTAAGGCAACTGGGAAGAGAGGAATCCCAGCACCACTTTCAGGACTATTAACAGCGATTTGTATGCGAAAAACAGACGCGTTTTGACGTGTGGTCCTTTGTGAGGGGTTAATAAACCATTTCACGAAGAAGCATATAAATAACTAAAAACACTAGAATCAGTGTAGTGCCCTAGGCAGGTCCAAGGTCCCTACTGGATGTTTAGAAATCTTTCTTCCCGGTGCTATCTGTGCATTCTCTGCACCTTGCTAGTGGGTGAAGCTCACTGCAGATTATAGCTACCACAGTAAGCTTGCAAGTGATTCAGTGTATACGGCTTTAAGTCGGGTGCCTCTATCTGTGTTTAAACCTAGGGCTGCTAAATAATTCATGGCGGACATGCGTGCTCACCTGCACGCCTTTATTAAACCTATCACGAATGTAATGATGCCAAAAGGTGCCGTCCACACCATTGTTCCTATATGAAAAGGGACTCCAGGAGGATCCCGAGTTCTCTCAGCGCTCAAGTTTTTCAACCTGAGCCAGCCTTTAGACGGGTGTCATTTGAACTCACCTCTTAGGCAGAAAGCAATCCCAATAACCCCCCCCCCCCAAACCTCCCTTCTGCCTTCCCTCCTCTGGCCCTTTTGTTGGCTCACACAATCTCTTGACCACATGGGGGCGAGGCAGAGCGAGCCTAACAAAGAGTAGAAAAGAGGCATTGATTTGGTGGGTTATCTTCCCTGGGTGATGCCAGCTTTTGTACCTCGAATCACAGGTCGCTTCTTCTCTAGCCTGTTCAGTTGATTCTCTCGCAGCGCTCTTGACTGTACTCTATATGGCAGCATGAAGCGGTGATGATTCGGCGATGCTCACAAAGAGATGCGTGGCGGTCGGAGGTGTGGTGGGTGGGCGTTGGCGCCGACCGGCTGCGCGGCGTCGGGGTGTGCGATGGGGGGCAGAGGTGTAGGTTACAGAGTCACGGACCGCTCACTGTGCAGGGCAGGGTCACTCATCTGTGACAGCTTACGCAAACACACAAACACAAACACACACACAAACACACACACACACACACGCAGACACACACACACACACACACACACACACACATGCGTAGGCTCATGGGCATGCATACGCATTCACAAATCAATGGCAGACAGATTGGTGCCCAGGCAAAGGCCAAGAGTTCCGAAATGCCTTTCAAAGAAAAGAAACTCCCCACATAGCGCTCGGCTCTGCATATTTGTGTCTGGTGAGGCTGGCAAACACACAAGAGTGTCTTATGAGTTGTGATTATCTTTGTAGAGGTCAGTGTTGGGGGTTACGCATTACAAAAGTAACATATTACATGTCATGTATTCAGTTATATTCAGTAATATAACTTATTACGAATAGGATTTCAGTAATATTTTACCAGTTACTTTGTCAAGTAACACAAGTTACAATTACCCCCTCGCGTGGGACTCCAGGCATAACATCTCTTACAAGCACATAAGCACCCTATATGGATGGTAGCACCACATTATAATAACTGTTGATATTATATGTATGCTTTTCTTTCTTTTCCTTTCCTGTGTCTGAGCTTGTTCACTTGTTTTGTTCATGTATTGTTAAAATCGAAAATAAAATATAAAAAAAAAGTGACAGATTTAGTTACTTTTTTTTTATCATCAAAGCACATATAAAGATAAAATCATTTCCAATCAAATTGTGTGTTTTTCTGCAAATAACCACTATAGATGATAATGACAAAGGAAAAGGATAACATTTAGAATTTTGGATGGTTTACATTGACTTCAAGACGGTTTGAATTCTTTTCAGGGGTGTTCCGGGGCACCGATGTCATTCTGCTACCGCTGTTACTTTGGTGAAAGTAATGCAAAAGTAGTGTAATAACTATAAGTAATGAGTTACTCTACAGAGACAGTAATATTGTAAAGTAACGTATTACTTTCAAATGAAAATAACTAGTAGTAATATGTAGCATATTATATTTTGAAAGTAACTTGCCAACACTGGTAGAGGTGATGCACACTTAAATTGTGTCACCAGTGGGAGAGTGGGCTACTCATCAATACCCTTTATTAACCGGTATGGAGAAGTGGAGGATTGCTTGACAGTTTGAATTGTAATTGCTTGTAGCTGATTCTGGGTATTGTTCTGAGGGAATATTTGATAAGTCCTATAGGGGGCGGGGCTGTGGGGCCTGCCTACTTCTTCTAAGAATGAGCTCATCTAAATTGATTGGCTCTTTTGACTTGTGATTGTCTTTGTAGAGGTAATGCACACTTTAGTATTGGTTGACAGTGTCATTAGTAGGAGAGTGACTTCTCAATAAGAAGAATGAAGGGAGTCATAGCGCTATGTGTATTTCTGTCCGGTGAGCCCCGGCAAACAGAACAGAGTAGCACTTCATTCTGTTTCCTTTAGAGGGGTAAAAATGTCTCTCTATTTTTACTTGATTTGATTATTTTAATGTAATGCGTTTTTCTTATTATTTTACATTAATTTGATCTTTTTCCACTTTGTCAATATTTTTATTTGATTTCTCTATGCTCTTTTCTTTTATCTATTTTATGTAAAGAACTTTGAATTGTCTCTGTATGAAATGGACTATGCAAATAGCCTTACTCTCTCTTCTCTCTCCTTTGCTCTTTTCTGTGGGAGACTTCCCCCCCAAGATGCCCTAAATCCACTCTTCAAATTGCATAGCGTTTCTCTCTGGTG
>NC_139632.1:27119317-27214317 GCF_964638095.1 Poromitra crassiceps
ATTTCTGTCATGCAAAAAAAGGCTATAAGAATTGTAAATAATGTTGGCTACACTCATCACACTAATAAATTGTTTTTCTATTTAAGAGCATTAAAATTCCCGGACTTAGTTGAACTTAAAACAGCACAGATAGTTTATAAAGCAAGAAATACTTTTCTCCCCAGTAATTTACAGAAAATGTTTAGGGATAGAGAAGGGAGGTATGAATATAGGGGGGAACCAAATTTCCAACAGCCCAGGGCACGTACTACTCTAAAGAGCATGTGTGTTTCAGTCAATGGTGTGAAATTATGGAATAAACTTCCGGAAGGGATTAAAGAAAAGCAGGAATATATATCAATTCAAAAAGAACTTTAAAAAAAATAAACTTGACATGTATGACCTCATTACATAGGGCTAACATCCGGTGGGATGAGTTGTACAGGCAGAAAGTCTGTTTATGAACGTATGTATATGTGTGTACAAGCATGCATGTATGTGCATATCACGGTATTGTTCTTCTCTCTATATGAACTGTTTACTTAGATTATATTGCTTAAGTTATTGACCATGTCTCATTTATTACTTATCTTATATTCTTTATCACAAATTGCTTTATTTACATTAAGTCATAGTTCATTTCTTAGCAACAATCGGTTACCATCTGTTATCTTTGATTTGTCACTTAGCATTAATTGTAATAGAATGGCACTGTTACTTGTCTTCTATCTTGATTGATTGAGCATTAATGAGTTGTAACTGGGTAGGTTACCATAAGCCTATGGCTTCTCACCTATCCTTTTCGGTTGTTTTTTGTTAAACACTCGAAATAAAAATCATTCATTCATTCATTCATTCAGAGTGGGTGTAAAATGTCCCCTCTCACTCTCTTTCCTAAGACTTGCTTCTCCTCTCTTTGTAATTGAACAGGGATTCATTTTGCTCAGTGTAGCAGATTTAGGTATAAGGGTTGGGGGGGGGGGGGTAAGGGTGACTTTGAGCTTAAAGATTTACTCCTTTTTCCTTTTGGTTTCCCTCTCCCGTTTCCAGAAAGAGCGACTGGCACAGGTCCGCAAGCAGATCTCCAGGGAGGAGCACGAAAAGCAACATCTGGGGAACTACAGGTAAGGAGCAGGCGTGCAGGCAGGGAGGGCGAGGCGCTCCCCCCGGGAACCCCGCCCATTACAACCAATGGCAGCTCGGCTTACATTTACGAGGTCATCCTCAGAGCGCCCGGCTCTCGGGAGGATAAATAACGCTGCTGTGGAGGGAAGGGGAAAAGGAGAACGCCTAATGCTGTGAGAGCGTGAGACGGAAGAATTAAGAGCCAGAGAATATGTAAGAAAGGCAGGTTCAAGGGCCAAGTTGTTACTCCTCTATGCACAAACAATGGTGCCTTTGCAGCACTACAGAAATGCAAACGAGCTTACCATACTGTATGTTGCCTGCCTAATGCAAATGATGCTCCCCCTCCTCCTGCCTCCTCTAGGCCTCTTTTCTTTTCTCCTCTAATTCCAGACGGGACCTCAGAAGATATGGGCCATGTTCATTTTTAATAGTCACCTCACAGATGGAGCACATACCAACTTACAACATATCCAACTTACAACATATCAACTTACAACATACCAACTTACAACATACCAACTTACAACATACCAACTTACAACATACCAACTTACCAACTTACAACAGACCTATTTACAACATACCAACTTACAACATAAGTCAATGTTCCTATCCTAATTAGGAAAAGTGTATTACAGAAGCATCCTAACTTTTCAGAATCTTAAAAATATTGGACATGCTGTTTCATCAAATTCTCCTAACTGAAAAACAACTATCTGAGCAGACAAAGAAACTTCAAGAATGTTAAGTTTTCTAGCTAACAACAGGTTAATAAGTCAACCTTAGGTAAGCTAGGTAGCATGGCGTAACAACATCAACTAGATAGCAAAGTTGGCAATGCAGACAATGCAGACAATGACCATTTGTACCATTCATCTTTATGCATTCAGTTATAGGCTATATACAGTACTATATTAACTCTTAAATTTTCTAATTTATTTCTAGTTTAACTCTAATTTAGTCTCCTTGAAGCTACAGGTATATGGAAAACACAGATTTTCACCCTGTTATGAGAGATGTCTCTATTGTAATTCTTTTTCTTTTTCTTTTAGCAACAATGCCAGTTGAGAAAAGTAGCATAGGATTTGCTTCTGTAATACGAAATCAGGAAAAATCCTATCTTGACGTTTACTATCTTATCTTAGGACTTAAGATAATACATTTCTGTAATATGGCCCCAGAACAACATTTGATCTGCTGCAGGATTATGTTCAGATTATGTTCAGAGCGGACAAGCTGCCAGCTGTGCAGAACAGAACACAGGGTTCAGCTGAAAAAGGTGGAAAAGGTGTTTCCACCTCCCATTTTGCACATTGAAGGGTTAGTTCTGACTTTGGGAATCCTAGTCTTATTTGATACGTATGATGATGTTGAATGGTACAGTTCTTTCTCAGCACAATCCATGTTGTTCCTCATAGCTCTGGAAAGTTGGGGGGGGGGATGAATACAAGGTTAATGGGGTCACGCTCCTGTCTGTGCAAGCTGACTGAGGCTCACTGAAATGTACTTTGTGTGCACTGTGTGTCATGCGCGTAGCCACGGGTGCGCTAGGGTGTGCAAATGCCACCCAGACAGGCCACTGGCGCACCCAAAAAAATGGGGTAAAAAAAGTGTTTTGTTTTGTCTGCAAAACACATGTCAACGCTGTCATGCACTGTGTCCAACTGTCCGCCTGCAAGTAAATCCATAGAGAAAATAAGTAGCAAAGAGCGTTCCCATCTGCAACGAAAATTACTTCCTTGTTTGCCTGAGACGCATGTGTACCCATGCGCTCAGGCAAACAAGGAAGTGATTTTCGTTGCAGAGAGGTAACCCTCTTGGAACCACTCTTGCTGGTTCCTCTCGCTATGGATTTACTTTGAAAATGACAGTTTCGCGTACTTTGGATTATTATTTGATGATCGCATGGTGAGTACACAAGTCACAACATGTATGTGATTGTTTCTAGCGCTGTTGTGTGTGCTTTTGGGGGAATGAACGGCGGTAGCATATTAGAGACTGCCACACTACTGTACTATCTAACTAGCGTTAACAGTAGCAGCCCCCATGTATCACTGTGAAACGCACTTTCTAATGCACGCCACGCACAGTGAAGATGTTGGCGGCGTGTCCCTTCGCATTTAACGTTAGCCAGGGGACTTTTCAGTCATGCATCTGCATGCGTCTCAGATTTCTAATAATATACGGGTCCACACGAACATGCCAACCAAATTTGCGTTCTTTCCCGACTAGAACACTCATTGGAAAAAGTAGGTGAGACTTTTTTGAGATACTAAACAAAGTGGTTTTACATGTTGCCAAAAAATACAATTTAATTGACTGCTTCTACCTGCTAATAATGAGTGCGAAAAGGAGCAAACAACACACAAATATTCCTCTAAATCTGGTTTGAAAAGACCCCTGGCACACCCTGGCTTTCTGTGGCACACCCAATGAGCCGAGTCTGGCTACGCTACTGCTGTGTGTGTGTGTGTGTGTGTGTGTGTGTGTGTGTGTGTGTGTGTGTGTGTGTGTGTGTGTGTGTGTGTGTGTGTGTGTGTGTGTGTGTGTGTGTGTGTGCGCTGTGTGTGTGTGTGTGTGTGTGTGTGTGTGTGTGTGTGTGTGTGTGTGTGTGTGTGTGTGTGTGTGTGTGTGTGTGTGTGTGTGTGTGTGTGTGTGCACTGTGGAGGACATTTCAGTGAGCCTCAGTCAGCTTGCACAGACTGGAGCATGACCCCATTGACCTTGCATAGATTTATAACTACCTGGAGCTAGTATGAGGAACAGCATGGATTGTGCTGAGAAAGAAAGCTACGAATCAACAACCAATCATTGGTAAGTAGCAAATAGGGCTAGGGTTCCAAAAATCAGAACTACTGTATCCCTTTAACTCTTCTCGAAAAAGGCCAAATTTAGGACTTTTTTTATTATTTTTATTTTGTCGTTTCCATCAACATTTTATAAAAATATGCATCAACAAAAGTTTATGGAAACCCGACTACTGTCTCCCCCAGTCTCTCTTTCACTTAAGTGACTTCTTGACTCATCACTTGACTGAATGGCTAGTCAGAATTCTGATCACAGTGAAGTGCTGTCACCCCCCCCTCTCCTACGACAGGCAGTCAGACAGACAATCAGACAGACAGTCAGACAGACAGACAGATAATCAGACAGACAGACAGTCGGTCAGACAGACAATCAGTCAGACAGACAGACAGACAGTCGGTCAGACAGACAGACAATCAGTCAGTCAGACAGACAGACCGACAGGGCGGCTGGGGTCTGTCTGGAGCAGCCCTCTTAGCATTCAGATGGTGTCCTGGCACAGCGCTGCTGTCTGATTAACACAGTGATCCTCATTAAAGCAGTTCCTCTTAACGAACTTACTTACCCGGCTGTTAGATGCAACTGGCGGAAGGCTCAGAGAAGCCGGGGTCCCCTGACACCACAAGGAACCTTGAATGACACTGTAGACTGGAGCTTAAAAATACTGACAAACAAACCTAATGTGATTATTTGACAGAATATTGCAATTCCAATTTCAATTGTGAAAAGTTTTTCTTGTGAAGAACTTTTAGAACTTACTTTTAGAAGAGTTTTTAGAACAGTACTTTAGAAAACGGTTTAAAGAAAAGTGAATTTGTAAAAAAAGAAGAAAAAAAAAAAGCAATACCTGCAACCACAAAATGCGAATTTCCGAAATGCAAGATGGCACCCTACTCTGCCTCTGCCACCCTGCATTTTGAAATTTGCCCTCCACTACCTCCTTTTAGCCATTTAGCATGAACACAAACACACACACCAAATTTCAACCCTCTGCCTCTGCCTTTCTGCATTTCAAAATCCCCCCCCCCCCTCCACTGCCCCGTTTTAGCCATTTGGCATGAACACAAACACACACCTCTCTCTCTCTCTCTCTCTCTCTCTCTCTCTCTCTCTCTCTCTCACTCTCTCTCTCACACACACACACACACACACACACACACACACACACACACACACAACACACGTGACCTCCATGCCAAATTTCAGCTCCTAGGGCGAAAACTGTGCCCACTAAAGGGTGGTGAACTTTGTGGATCGACCGACTTATAGAGCTGCCGGTTGCAGCTAAAAATAGATGTCAGTGTTGAAATGACGTTCTAACGGAGGTTCAGTCAGGAAGACTATATTCTGCACTTTACACTTCCTCAGTTCACTTCTTATTTCTCCACCCCTTCAAATCTGCTCACACGCTCAAAATAGCCTGTCAACTTCTGGGCTCCAATTGAATAATCAGCTGTTTGCCTCCTGGTCTCCAACAGCATAGAGTCACATCACCTCTCAACCCCACACACCTCCATTGTAAGCCTATCACATTGCTATTCACCCCCATTGCAAGCCAATCACATGGCTGCTGTCTCATATGCTTCTTTTTACCCCATTCAGCCTGCTCAACTCCAGCCAGCCCCCCCCCCCCCCCCCCCCAACTGGTACCTGAGCTGAAATAGTACAGTACACTTCCTGCTTTGTCATCATAAATACTGCACAAAAGTGCACATAGCCAAGTCCAGTGATCAGTATCTCCCTACGCTCACCCAGAGTATGCTACGCTCACCCATGAAATGTCCTGCTAGTGTAGACATCACACATCCGGTTTTCCATTTGTATGTTTTAAAAAGGAGGCCTAAACTTGTGTCAATGCACCTTTAACTCCCTGTTGAATCAAAGGTTAATCTATGAAGTCCAGAGTCTGGCTCCAGCTATGTCTGTCTGCACATATTCCCCCACTCTCTCCGTGCTTATTTGGGTTAAAAGCGCTGTCATTGTTTTGATTCGATGGCTACAGCGATGCCTCGGAGAGGCGGGGTTTGGAGATGTATTAAGAGGATAACCAAGCGGAGGTTTATTCGTTTTCCTAATCCCCTTTGGCCAAAGGTAAACACAGCATGGCGTTAGTTTAGTCTTGGGGGCGCACAACTATGTGGAAGGTGTGAACAGCCACATTAGTGAAGGCAGTGACGGATGTAAAAGTCAGCACACGACTCCACAAAAGCGTGGGGGGAGGTGTGTGTGCGGAGGGAGGGGGCAGACTTGCTGACGTTTGTACGGTAAGAACGAGAGACTGAAGATTTGTTGGAACTCAAGGTCTCCATTAACTCAGGGTCCTTCCTTGGAGTCCTTGAAAGTAGGGGCGTCTGGGTAGTGTAGAGGTAAAAGCACTTGCCTACGACCACGGAGACCCAAGTTCCACGTTCCTACAGACACAATTGGCCGTGTCTGCGGGTTGGAAGCCGGTGGGGTATGTGTCCTGCTAGCTGCACTAGTGCCTTGACATAAATAGACATGGGTGCGTGCAAGTCAAGAATATAAATTGTTTTTTCCATAACCTTAGTAAATAGGCTACGTTCTGCTGTCTACATGCGTGTTATATGTGTCTTTGTTTCATGCACCACCTGCCTCCAGAAAGTGCGATAGTCACGTGCTGTTACAGTTTAGTTTGGTTTGGCTCTGGTCGGGGAGTCAGCACCATGGACAGCAACGGCACGCAGGAGCGTCAGTGTGTCAGGATGACTCACTGCAGCTCACCTGTGTGGGCTAATCAGATTCAGACAATCAGACAGACAGACAGAGCAAGCTGAACACCGGTGCCTCAATTGTTACAACTCCCTTTTCCCCTTGATTTTACAATTGCATTTTTATAGGAAATACATTTTTCTGATAATTGCAAGATCAAGTCAGAGTCCTGTGTATTCACAACACATACATGCGTACACGAGTGATTGAAGTCGAATGATGCAGGATAAACAGTGGCAAGCAAGCGAGAAAGCTAACTTTAAGCAAACCTTCAGCTATGTGTGGAAAATGTGAAACTTTTCAGTGTTGTAAAATGAACCTTGATCCGTGTCTCAAACTATGCTGTGTTGGGTCCTTGAATCTGAGGGAATTGGGCTTGGAAAGTAAAAAATGTGCTGTTTAAGAAGGTGTGGGAGCCCTGCTTAACACTTCCTTCTCTCTTTGTCTGTCCTCTGTGCACTCTCCTCCCTCGCTCGCTCTCTCTCCCTCGCCCCTGCTGCCACTCACACCTCTCTGTTGTCTCTCCAACACTTCACACCTCTCTGTTGTCTCTCCAACACTTCACACCTCTCATCCAAATCCTTATCATCATTATCTCCCTCTGCTCTCCCCCCTCCACCCCTCTCACCTGCTGTTCCTCCACCTCTCTCTCTCTCCATCGATCTCCTTCTGCTTCTCTCTCGCCCTCCATTTTTCTTCCTCCTCCCTGCCTCTCTCCCTCTCCCCACCTCTCCATCTCTATGATCTCCCTCTTTGTCTTCCTCCACTCCTCCATCGCTCTGTCTCTCCCCTCCCCTCTCTCTCTCTCTCTCTCTGTGTCTCTCGGCCCACAGACGTATTTACCCCCCAGACGACAAGCTGCTGCTGGAGAGGTATGAGAGCCTGCTCTCGGCCGCCTTTCAGACCTTCCTCGCTGGCCGAGCCGCCTCACTTCAAAAGGAAATGAATAATCCTCTGAAACGAATGAAGGCACGTACCTCAGTGGCAGACTGTCATGCACACACACACACATGCACACGCACACACACACACACACACACACACACACGCACACGCACGCACACACACACACACACACACACACACACACACTCCTATCTCCTATTTAGATTCTGTCCACAAACAGAAAAGAAGGTTGCACAAATAATGCGCAAAGGCGTGCTGCAGTCCTTCGTATTTGTCCTTCTAACTCTCTCTCTGTCTCTCTCTCTCTCCCTTTCTCTTTCACTCACTGTTATTCTCTCTTTCTCCACAAGTATTTACAGTATCTGGCCGTGAACATGAGGTTTTAAAAGCAAGGCAAATCCCACACAACAATCTCATTTTGTTTCCCCCCACTCAAACCAGAGATATACTTGCTTGTACGTGTGTTCGTATCCTGTGTCCGTTTGGCGCGTCGCCCGTGCACGACACGTCCTATCCAAATTAAGCTAGCTGCGTGTACGCTCCAAGCAGACGCAGGTCGTGGATACGCGAGGTAGCCATCATGTGCATGCAAACATGCAGTTAAAAGCAAGTATATCTCTGGCCTAAGACTCTCTCTCTTCACTCCCCCCCCTTCTAATTCTTCCTCAGACATACCTGTATACCCCTAATCCGGCTTCCCACCTGCAGACACGACCAATTGTGCCTGTATGGCCGCCGGACCAAGCCGGTCGGGTGAATGTGAATTCAAATGTGTGAAAAGTGAATTTTCCAGTTTGTGACCAAGAAATATAGTGATGCACAATTCAACATATACAATGCACGCACACGCACACACACACACACACACACGCACACGCACACGCGCACACGCACACACACACACACACACACACACACACACACACACACACACACACACACACACACACACACACACACACACACACACACACACACACACTTTGTCTGGCCATACTTTGAGATATGTGCATGTTTATACGGGGGAAGAAGCCATTGTAGAGTATGCATTAATGCCAAAGCTTCTCATAGCAGGAGGAATGTAGCTTTGAAGGTAAAGGTATGAAGAGACTTTTGAAGTGGATTTCCATAGCATGCAGGGTCACAGCAGAGAGGGGAGGATGGAGAGAAGGAAATATTCAGGCAGACGATGAAAACATGGTGAAATGCAGAGAAAAAAATTCTCTTTGTTTTCAATTGCATTTTTGTGCCTTATTTGTTAAGTACACTGACAGACTTGTATTGTGAAAAGCACTTTATAAATAAATCAAGGGGAGTACTTGAGGTGAGTCACTGAAGAAATGAGCAACTGAAAGAGGCAATTTTCTGTCTCCAAGCCAGGGGCGTTTCTAGGGCGTGGCCAGGGGGTGGCACCGGCCACCCCTGAAATCTAATTGGCCACCCCAAAATCCTGAGGGTGCTGGCATCTGTGGCTGACATTGGTCTCTTTCAGAGGCTGTAGCAGGCTAATTTAAACTACAGCTACAGTGAAGATATTGATATCATATTAAACTAGAAGCCTTAAGGCATCCATTGCTACCAAACATTGTCATTCTACCTCGTTGGGAAGGAGTAAATAACGCTCCAAAGTTAGGCTACATTTGGGCGAGGGAAAACTTTCTACATCATTCCGAAATGCCGCACTCAGATCCACCCTTGCTTGAGTCTGTGCCTGGCTAAGTAGACAGGAAGAAGAAATCACGAGATGAAACAAAAAAGCGAGTGAATATTAGTAGTGAATGTTGAATACAGTATGGATATTATTGGCAACAGTACTGACATTAAGGCATATCAAAATATGTCCTGTCAATATGGGCCCTGCCACGGAACAGCCAGACATTCTAGGTGGCAGCATGTGTAAAGTCCCTGTTGTGAACACCTTACCAGTTACCACCTCACCTGCCATGGCAAGAAACACTGAACTGCTTTCACTGCATCTGTTATGTTTATGTGTCAAGTTCAGTTTCCTCCATTTCCATCAAAACATGTACCGTAAATTCCGGACTATAAGCCGCACCGGTGTATAAGCCGCACCTTCAAAGTTGACTATTTTTTTCTTATATAAGCCGCACCGGACTATAAGCCGCGGGTGTTTTAATGGTATTTTTTTTTTTTTTTTTTTGTGTTTTAACACGTTCACTGCCACTGACGTATTAATACGTCAAAAAAAATCCAGCGGTTTTTCGATTTTTTTTTTTGACGGTGGGATGTGCATCTAACCCTTTTACATCTCTTATATAAGTATTGGACGTGTACAACGTGTACAACCCATTCCACCGACCCACTAAGTGGCGACAAGGAAGGAGGAAGGCAAGCAAAAAGCAGTGTGACGAAGCCATTCTCATGAAAATGGATTGGCGAAAACGCTTTCGTTTTCGCGCTGATTGCTGGCAGTGCGGGATTGCAAACTTGCATAATAGATCACGGATGGAACACACTTTGAAACACGCAGCATAAATATGACCAGAATCGCAAAAGCTTGATCAAAGCTCTCAACCAAAACTCCAAGAAGCGAGCGAGTCCAACCAGACTTCCTCAAAGAGCGGCCGCTCAGACAGGCACAGCCGCACAGCAGCTGCAAAGCAGTGAGACTGGTGACAAGCTTGTGACACGGCCGCTGGCTGCAGCCAAGAGGAACGCCCACGGAGGGAGGAGTTGGAAGCAGAGGGGAGTTTCCTGCTGTTATGGAGGAAATTACTGTTCAAAACTATTGTTTAGGTCTTACTGATGCCAAAAATGAATGGTTAAAGTGACTGTTCTATCGAATTTCACAAAAAGCCGTTTATCTCTGAATAATTTTTCTCACGCTGAAACCATGCTGTATTCAACTGCTAATGCTTACATAACTACTAACTCTACAAACTAACTCTTTTAGACAGAGAAAGCACACATTCTATTAGTTGTTTTGAGATATTGTGTGTTCACAAAATCTTAGCAGAAAAGAATCCTCGGCTCTTGTAAAATGAGCCAGAATCCTCAAAAAAAAACCTGGCAGAACCTACCTACAGCATTGAAAAAAGGGCTGGCAGTCAATGTGTTAATGTTTAATTACCATATGTAAGGGTTCATGCACAGAGGGGATTGTAGAGGAAGCTCCCATTTATTAACATTTCAACAAAACAACATAACACAACACCACCTGTGTTGTTTTTTACAGTGCACACAGTGTCATACAGTGTCATACAGTGTGGTGAAAAGAGGGCAAGAGAGGAAATTAAAACTTATTATAGTTATATAGGATTTATAGTTAGAAAGAGTGCTAAAAAAGAGATTTTTTTTTTTTTTTTTTTTTTAAATCCATAGATAAGCCGCACCGTTATATAAGCCGCAGGGGCCAAAAAAGGCCAAAAAACGGGAAAAAAGGTGCGGCTTATAGTCCGGAATTTACGGTACATGCAATGAGCTTCAGTACAATCTAACAAGGTCATGACCCTCCAGTGGTTTTTAAACTATGGTGAGAGGAAGCTTTCACCTAGTGGAAGGCTTATGAGTTTGCAGACTAGTCAAAAAGCCTCTAATGTGTAAATCACTTTTTGAAAACAATGCAAAATATGCATTTTTGCCTCACCTCTTTTGGGGGGGATCATTATGAAATTCAAATGTAAAATATTCACAAGAAGCTTCCCACGATTTGTTAGGGGTAAATATATGAGAGCATCTGATCCCATCTAAATGAATAGCAATAGTAGTGATTTGTGTTTCATTGGAGAATACAAGTGATATGAATATTTCTTCCATAATGTCCACATAAATCATCTGCACAGATGAGTACACCTAACTACCATTTTACGGTCTAGTCTACAGAGGCAGTTAACATAGCTAATGACATCATAACAGGCTAGCAAACTTACAAATCTGTGAGTTAGATGTGATTTAGTGACTCTCTTAAAATGTGTGTTTTTTATGAGAATCAACAAGTGTGTATCCTGCTAACTCCATAACCAAAGAGGGAGAGATGGCAGAGAGGAGAAGAGAGAGGGGGGGTAGATCTGAAGCAGGATGTGCCATATGCTCAGGGTCTATAGGAGCTAACACCCGCCCAACATGCTGTGATGCTATGAGCTGGCTGCTCAGGCCAGGATCAAGGACTGTGGTCATGCCAGCACTGCTCTCTCATACACACACACACACACACACACACACACACACACACACACACACACACACACACACACACACACACACACACACACACACACACACACATCTACAAAGGCATGCACATATGTACACAGTATGTATATACACACAAGAGCCACAAAACAGTGTGAACCCACACAAACACACTTTGGCAGACATTCATAGTCTTTCACACAAGCAAATAGCTACAGTATGGGTTGTACATACACACACACACACACACACACACACACACACACACACACACACACACACACACACACACACACACACACACACACACACACACACACACACACACACACACTCACCCACCCCACACACACTGACATAGACATAGAGCCAAAGGCACAGTGACCTTTGTGTGGACCCCAGAAAGCAGCAGTTTGATGTCTAATTTGAAAGAAAACAATCGTGTTTCATGTGTGTGTGAGCGGCACGTTATGCCCCAACCCCAACCGCAACGCAGCCTTCATCACCACCACCTGCATTTCAGCTGCCAGGCCCCCAGCATATTGACTATGGCCAGGCCCAGGGCCCCAGCATATTGGCTATGGCCAGACCCAGGGCCCCAGCATATTGGCTATGGCCAGGCCCAGGGCCCCAGCATATTGGCTATGGCCAGGCCCAGGGCCCCAGCATATTGGCTATGGCCAGGCCCAGGGCCCCAGCATATTGGCTATGGCCAGGCCCAGGGCCCCAGCATATTGGCTATGGCCAGGCCCAGGGCCCCAGCATATTGACTATGGCCAGGCCCAGGGCCCCAGCATATTGACTATGGCCAGGCCCAGGGCCCCCAGCATATTGACTATGGCCAGGCCCAGGGCCCCAGCATATTGACTATGGCCAGGCCCAGGGCCCCAGCATATTGGCTATGGTCAGGCCCAGGGCCCCAGCATATTGGCTATGGCCAGGCCCAGGGCCCCAGCATATTGGCTATGGCCAGGCCCAGGGCCCCAGCATATTGGCTATGGCCAGGCCCAGGGCCCCAGCATATTGGCTATGGCCAGGCCCAGGGCCCCAGCATATTGACTATGGCCAGGCCCAGGGCCCCAGCATATTGGCTATGGCCAGGCCCAGGGCCCCAGCATATTGGCTATGGCCAGGCCCAGGGCCCCAGCATATTGACTATGGCCAGGCCCAGGGCCCCAGCATATTGGCTATGGCCAGGCCCAGGGCCCCAGCATATTGGCTATGGCCAGACCCAGCCCCCAGCATATTGGCTATGGCCAGGCCCAGGCCCCCAGCATATTGACTATGGCCAGGCCCAGGGCCCCAGCATATTGACTATGGCCAGGCCCAGGGCCCCAGCATATTGGCTATGGTCAGGCCCAGGGCCCCAGCATATTGACTATGGCCAGGCCCAGGGCCCCAGCATATTGGCTATGGCCAGGCCCAGGGCCCCAGCATATTGGCTATGGCCAGGCCCAGGGCCCCAGCATATTGACTATGGCCAGGCCCAGGGCCCCAGCATATTGGCTATGGCCAGGCCCAGGGCCCCAGCATATTGACTATGGCCAGGCCCAGGGCCCCAGCATATTGGCTATGGCCAGGCCCAGGGCCCCAGCATATTGGCTATGGCCAGACCCAGCCCCCAGCATATTGGCTATGGCCAGGCCCAGGCCCCCAGCATATTGACTATGGCCAGGCCCAGGGCCCCAGCATATTGGCTATGGCCAGGCCCAGGGCCCCAGCATATTGACTATGGCCAGGCCCAGGGCCCCAGCATATTGGCTATGGCCAGGCCCAGGGCCCCAGCATATTGACTATGGCCAGGCCCAGGGCCCCAGCATATTGGCTATGGCCAGGCCCAGGGCCCCAGCATATTGGCTATGGCCAGACCCAGCCCCCAGCATATTGGCTATGGCCAGGCCCAGGCCCCCAGCATATTGACTATGGCCAGACCCAGGGCCCCAGCAGATTGGCTATGGTCAGGCCCAGGGCCCCAGCATATTGGCTATGGCCAGGCCCAGGCCCCCAGCATATTGACTATGGCCAGACCCAGGGCCCCAGCATATTGGCTATGGCCAGGCCCAGGGCCCCAGCATATTGGCTATGGTCAGGCCCAGGGCCCCAGCATATTGGCTATGGCCAGACCCAGGGCCCCAGCATATTGGCTATGGCCAGGCCCAGGCCCCCAGCATATTGACTATGGCCAGACCCAGGGCCCCAGCATATTGGCTATGGCCAGACCCAGGGCCCCAGCATATTGGCTATGGCCAGACCCAGGGCCCCAGCATATTGGCTATGGTCAGACCCAGGGCCCCAGCATATTGGCTATGGCCAGGCCCAGGGCCCCAGCATATTGGCTATGTCCAGGCCCAGGGCCCCAGCATATTGGCTATGGTCAGACCCAGGGCCCCAGCATATTGGCTATGGCCAAGCCCAGGGCCCCAGCATATTGGCTATGGCCAGACCCAGGGCCCCAGCATATTGGCTATGGTCAGACCCAGGGCCCCAGCATATTGGCTATGGCCAGACCCAGGGCCCCAGCATATTGGCTATGGCCAGGCCCAGGGCCCCAGCATATTGGCTATGGCCAGGCCCAGGGCCCCAGCATATTGACTATGGCCAGGCCCAGGGCCCCAGCATATTGGCTATGGCCAGGCCCAGGGCCCCAGCATATTGGCTATGGCCAGACCCAGCCCCCAGCATATTGGCTATGGCCAGGCCCAGGCCCCCAGCATATTGACTATGGCCAGACCCAGGGCCCCAGCAGATTGGCTATGGTCAGGCCCAGGGCCCCAGGATATTGGCTATGGCCAGGCCCAGGCCCCCAGCATATTGACTATGGCCAGACCCAGGGCCCCAGCATATTGGCTATGGCCAGGCCCAGGGCCCCAGCATATTGGCTATGGTCAGGCCCAGGGCCCCAGCATATTGGCTATGGCCAGACCCAGGGCCCCAGCATATTGGCTATGGCCAGGCCCAGGCCCCCAGCATATTGACTATGGCCAGACCCAGGGCCCCAGCATATTGGCTATGGCCAGACCCAGGGCCCCAGCATATTGGCTATGGCCAGACCCAGGGCCCCAGCATATTGGCTATGGTCAGACCCAGGGCCCCAGCATATTGGCTATGGCCAGGCCCAGGGCCCCAGCATATTGGCTATGTCCAGGCCCAGGGCCCCAGCATATTGGCTATGGTCAGACCCAGGGCCCCAGCATATTGGCTATGGCCAGGCCCAGGGCCCCAGCATATTGGCTATGGTCAGACCCAGGGCCCCAGCATATTGGCTATGGCCAGACCCAGGGCCCCAGCATATTGGCTATGGCCAGGCCCAGGGCCCCAGCATATTGGCTATGTCCAGGCCCAGGGCCCCCAGCATATTGGCTATGGTCAGACCCAGGGCCCCAGCATATTGGCTATGGCCAGGCCCAGGGCCCCAGCATATTGGCTATGGCCAGGCCCAGGGCCCCAGCATATTGGCTATGGTCAGACCCAGGGCCCCAGCATATTGGCTATGGCCAGGCCCAGGGCCCCAGCATATTGGCTATGGCCAGGCCCAGGGCCCCAGCATATTGACTATGGCCAGGCCCAGGGCCCCAGCATATTGGCTATGGTCAGACCCAGGGCCCCAGCATATTGGCTATGGTCAGACCCAGGGCCCCAGCATATTGGCTATGGCCAGACCCAGGGCCCCAGCATATTGGCTATGGCCAGGCCCAGGGCCCCAGCATATTGGCTATGTCCAGGCCCAGGGCCCCCAGCATATTGGCTATGGCCAGGCCCAGGGCCCCAGCATATTGGCTATGTCCAGGCCCAGGGCCCCCAGCATATTGGCTATGGCCAGGCCCAGGGCCCCAGCATATTGGCTATGGCCAGGCCCAGGGCCCCAGCATATTGACTATGGCCAGGCCCAGGGCCCCCAGCATATTGGCTATGGCCAGGCCCAGGGCCCCAGCATATTGGCTATGGCCAGGCCCAGGGCCCCAGCATACAGTATTGGCTTTAGCTGTGATGCTGTCTATTGCAAGTCAGCCTCGTTCAGCACTGCATGTTCTGCCTTTCCTCTGGCCCGCGGACATGACACAAACGGCTCGGCTGCTTCATGCACTTTATTTTTTTAATCAATGAAGTTCCTTACTTGTTCTTACGTCATCACATTTTGACTTTAAAGTTATGAGCGATGTGAAAACAAAACAAAACATATTTTCCACAGAGTGCTACTCCATACTCTTGTTCTTGTTTTACTTATTGGTATTGAGTCTGTTTCTGCAATAACTGCACTTATGGCTGTGTTTACTCCATGGATGTATAAAAGAGCTGGATAAGAGATTGAAAATGGTCGCTCATTCATTTGAACTGAAGCGAATTGAAGCATATGGAAGGGTTTTTCTTCCTGGTTTACTTCCGTGATGTGCGGCCCATGGTCATTTGCAGTAGCGTCGAGTGTTGTACCGAAATGTGTGATCACCAAACTGTGTGACTGCATTGCTTCTTATGGGGAAAGCATAAATGATTCCACCATGTCTGATAGCAGCCCTCAGATATGTGAGCACACTGTACTTCCAGCAAAAGCACACTCTGTGGTCACAGATTGAGGTGGTCACAGATTTCGGTTACACAACGTACCGTAACAAGGAAGTAGTGATGAATGGGGTAAGGAGCACTCCCGTGGCCTAGATGGAGCTCCGGAAAATACAGCTTTAAACAGCTCTTGGTGACTTCTGAAGAAAAATGGACCCAGTGGTTTAAAACTTGATAATTAAAAGACTCTGCTTTGACTTTGAGTGATACCCAGAACATTTTCCCAGAGTACAGCTGCTTCTTTCCCCGTGTATGGGGAAAAAGTCTTTTTGGGCCACAGGGCGCCACGTGACTTGCAATACCGAGCTTGGCCACCATGTCCAATTTGCTTCAAGGCTGAAACCTGATGCCCGGGGGCTGGTTTACTCTACTAACGTTAACCGCTCGTTGCTCCGGGAGACGCCATTACTGTCTTGCCAGCGGCGGCCCTGATTGGCCCGGGTTATGTCATCAGTCCCATTGTAATTTCAGGAAATGGCTGTGGGCGGCTGGAAGTCCAGACTGAGAGTCCAGACGCCAAGTGAAACAGAATGCGAGGTCACGTGATCAGGATGGTGACCAGGCTACACCTTTGTGGGTTTCCTCTCATCTCCTCTGTGTTTCCCCCTGTTGCAGGAGGAGGACATCTTGGATCTGTTGGAGCAGTGCGAACTGGACGACGAGAAGCTGATGGGCAAATCCTGCAGGCAACGAGGCCCCAAGGTGGGTGCGAGAGAGAGAGAGCAAGAGAGAGAGAGGGCACCACATGCCTCAAGGGAACTAAGAGAAAGTGTAAGGGAGTGTCAGAGGGAGAGAGGGGGGGGGGCAGGTAGATGCCTGGAGCTAACGCCCAGAGAAAGCACATAGGATGTGATTCAGAAAAATAAAGAAGGGGAGTGCGGTATAGGAAAGAAAAGAATCAGAAAAAGGCCCAAAGAAAAGACCCAACTCCCTTAGGGGACAGCTGTCAGGCGGTCTCTCTCTCTTTCTCTCTCTCTCTGTCTCTCTCTGTGTCTCTCCCAATCTGTCACATACACCTATACGCCCCCTCCATTTCCCACGACAGCACATTACTCCCCCTATCACCTTGCTTCACTCCTCCACCTCCTCTCCCCCCACACACACCTCTCCATCCCTCCCTCTCTGTCATCCCGTCCCTCACTCCACGGCTAAATTGGCTGGAACACTGCAAGAGTGTGTTAGGGACTCGACAGGCCAGTTCACTGCCGCATTAGAGAGAGGCCTTAGCCGGAATGAGAACTTGTTCAGACACAATCGCTGTTGTCCAAGTTCATTTGGGCCCCGTCAGTTTCACCATCGCCATCGAGTGTGTGGAGAGAGACAGAGGGAGAGAGAGAGAGAGAGCACGGGGGGAATGAGAGAGCGGTGTACTGTAGTACCCACAAGCCATCTGGTGAAAGTGAACCAAAGAGTGTACGAGAGCAAGAAGAGAGGAGTGAAGCATAGCGATTAGGAGTTTTGAAGGAATGGGCGCTAAGGTTTGTTATTGCTGAGCAAATAACAAGGAGGAGGAAGTCAGGAAGTGAAGTGGTGAATGTGTGCCACAGAAGGAGAGCAAGCAAGCACCTTCTGGGTTTCTCTCTCTCTTATTCAGTCATTCTCTTTATCCTGTCTTTTTAACTCATCCCTCTTATTACGATATGCGCCATTATCGCGTTTGTTTCTTGTGGTCTCTCCCCCAGTGTTCATTTCGTTAACGATGACGAAAAATGTTCATCAACGACCATTTTTACATGACTCTTTCCATCTATGCAATGTCTCCTCTCTCTCCCATATGCTCAAAGAAGTCTCTCTCTCTGTCTTCTGTTTCTCTCCATCGATGCCTCTTCTCTGTCTGACTCTTCTCCCATACAATATATCCAGCGTCTCTGTCCCCTCCTTATTTATCTCTCCTCCCATCTATCTGATGTCGCCCGTCTTCTCTCTCTCTCTCATATATTTAATCTCTGTCTCTCTATCCTCCCCCATCGCTCATCCTCCCCACTCCCTAAGCCCTGTGTGATCACTTCCTGCCCATTAATTTGGGTCGGCCCGACAGCGCTGCCCGGGCAAACCGTTGAATAACAGATGTGTGAATGCCTTATTAATGCTAACAATGTGTCCCCTTCCAGGATGTGAGATAGACCTTCAATTTAATCAACTTTTTCTTTGTTAAAAAAAAAAAAAAAAAAAAAGTTTGGTTCAGTTAAGTACATGTTGATGTATTTGTTTGATTAGAATGTCCTTGCCGATGCCTTACTTACCTTTAATACAGTTAGTTAAGCCACAACCCGCTTTTTTTTAGTGCAAAAATACAACGTATTTCTCTGGACATTCTTTATTAAAGAAATGATACAGCCAGAGTTTCTGACCTTAAGGTGAACTATGAAAAAGCACACAGGGACAAACTCTCTCTTTCAGTATTCTGAATACTGACTGATCCGTCTGCTGGCAATTACACTCTGTTCTTATCAGCGGGGAAACTATGGCAGATTTGTGCCAGTTTCTCAAGAACCCGAGGAGGCAACAGTGTTGTTAGCATCGTGAAAGTGAAAGTCCACATTCAGTCTGTTCATCTGTATCATTTATAGAGGTTCTATTTGATATTATTTCGCTCAGAGTTTCGCTCTCCCCACCGGCGACCATGGAGGGCGGCTCAGTGCAGGAGGAGCCGGTGCCCATGACAGCTGGTACGCCAGCTTGACTTAGCACCGGACCCCTCCCAGGACGACTATGTCTTGGATCTGCATTAGGGGAAGCGGCTGCCTTCGGCTACGGCCTACCAGTTGTTCCCCCATCTTTCTGGAGCTGCTGGTGAAGCTGACATGCCTGTGAAGGCAAGATCACCCACTCAGCAGCAGGAGCCGCATTCTCGGTTCGTCCCAGTCCTCTGGCCAGGCCCCAGTCCTCTGTCCAGGCCCCAGTCCTCTGGCCAGGCCCCAGTCCTCGGGCCAGGCCCCAGTCCTCTGGCTAGGCCCCAGTCTTCGGGCCAGGCCCCAGTCCTCGGGCCAGGCCCCAGTCCTCTGGCCAGGCCCCAGTCCTCTGTCCAGGCCCCAGTCCTCTGGCCAGGCCCCAGTCCTCTGGCCAGGCCCCAGTCCTCGGGCCAGGCCCCAGTCCTCTGTCCAGGCCCCAGTCCTCGGGCCAGGCCCCAGTCCTCTCATGTATATGTATACAGTATGTATATGTATGTGTGTGTGTATGTGTGTGTCATATGTATGTATGTGTGTGTGTGTCCCTGGCAGCCCCTGTTGTCCATGCCTGAGAGCGGCCAGACACCGCGGCGGCAGCGGCCGGACTACTTGGCTGACTTCACCAGCGGCAGCAGCGCCGACAACTCCTGCTCCTCCTCAGAGGAAGAGGAGGAGGACGGGCGGAGAGCGGGGGGAGGAAGAGAGGAAGAGGAGGAGGACGGGGGCAGAGCGGGCGGAGGAAGAGGAGACAAGAGGGAGAAGAAAGTGTCCTACGACCTGGGGGAGAGTTCAACCGAGCGCTCAGGTAAAGAGGCAGCACGTGTGACAGGCTCCACGAATGTCTTTATTAGGAAGCCCAGGGTGTGGCCATTTGACAGAAGGATTTTTTCTGTAACCCCCTGACAGAATGCCCCCCCCCCCTCTCTCTCTCTCTCTCTCTCTCTCTTTTCTTTGACTGAATTAGGCCCCAACCAGACAGAGTGCGTTTTGCAGGTTGCAAAATGCGAGGCGCACCGCACTGCTTTTTGTTGTTGATTTGCCTACAGTTTAAGTGGTGCAGCAGCTACTATAAGTGACATGTGTGTCCGTCCATAGCGCAGGATGTCAGTTTGAGCTGAGAGTTCTGTAGCCTTGTTTTGATCCAAGCGAAATGTTCTATGGTTTTCTTCATGATTGTGAATATAGCTGAATCGCTTGGTTTGGCCAAGTCAAACTCTCTAGATAATGACTTTAGGAAACAGGGAAATGAATGGAGAATTCTTCATGTCCCATCATGGATAATCTCGTGATGGCGAGACTTTGGCATGCTATGCAGAGAGAGGCTCAAAGCCGCTGAAATGCATGCACGCGCACACGCACACGCAGACGCACACACACACACACACACACACACACACACACACACACACACACACACACACACACACACACACACGCCTGAAATTAAATCAGTCTCCTTGCTTAGCCTCAGCAGACGGCATCTAGTGTATAAATCTGCACCGCTTATAACCTAGGTGTGATTGTTTTGTTACTAGGTAACCACCGATTCACTGCCCTTAGCCTAACCGCTATTTAATTATACATCTATTTAAACATTTATCTAAACATCATAAAACATGGACAGGCAGAGGGCACTTACTGACGCCAGGCTCCATTCAGAAATCTGTCAATTTGACGTTTCCTTGATAATCGGCAAACGAAAACACTGGCAGAACAAAACTGAACATGTTTCCTGAATCGTTGAATTGGCTTGTACGATCTGCCCAGAAGCGCTCCTTTTTTAATAAAATATCAACCTATAGATTTGGTTCCCACTGCAGTTTGGTGGAAGAGGAGGTGAACGCAAATGGCTGAGTTTCCCAACAAAGAAGCTTCTTAACACATTGACTGCCAGCCGTTTTTTTCTTGCTGTAGGTAGCTTCTGCCAAGCCGTTTTTTTGAGGATTGTGGCTCATTTTACAAGCGCCGAGGATTATTTTCTGCTTGGAGTTTGTGAACATACAATATCTCAAAAGTACTAATAGAATGTGTACTTTCTCTGTCTAAAAGAGTTAGTTTGTAGAGTTAGTAGTTATGTAAGCATTATCAGTTGAATACAGCATGGTTTTAGCATCAGAACAAATATTCAGAGATAAACGGCTTTTTGTGAAATTCGATAGAGCTGTCACTTTAACCATTCATTTTTGGCTCTCTCTCTCTCTCTCTCTCCCTCCCCCTCTCGCTCTCTCTCTCTCTCTCTCTCTCCCTTCCCCTCGCTCTCCCTCCCTCTCTCTCTCTCTCTCTCTCTCTCTCCCTCCCTCTCGCTCTCCCTCCCTCTCTCTCTCTCTCCCTCCCTCTCGGGAGGGAGACGCACTAGGTTTAATCCTAGTGAGAGGGGGAGAGGGAGAGAGAGAGAGAGAGAGAGAGAGGGAGGGAGGGAGAGAGAGAGAGCGAGAGAGAGAGAGAGAGAGAGAGGGAGAGAGCGAGAGGCAGAGTTGCCTCAACTCCTCCCTCTTCTTGGGTGCAGCGGCCGTCACAGTCTCAGTGCTTTTGCTGCTCTCCTGTGCCTGTCTGCAGGCTGCTGTTTGAGGAAGTCGGCATGGACTCGCTCGCTTCTTGGGAGTTTTGGTTGAGAGAAGCTTTTGCGATTCTGGTCATATTTATGCTGCGTGTTTCAAAGTGTGTTCCACCTGTAATGTATTATGTAAATTTGCAATCCCGCATCGCCAGCAATCAGCGTGAAAACGAGAGCGTTTTCCCCCAACCATTTTCATGAGAATGTAATACTGTAAAATCGCCTCGCCATTTCCTTGGAATGGCTTGCTCCCTTTTTCTTTGATTTCGCTCGTCTGGGGGAGCACTGTCAACACTTAGTGGGTCGGTAAAATAGATTATACACATTCAATACCTCCAATAATTGTACAGGAGACGTAAAAGGGATTGATCAACGCCCCACCGTCAAAAAAAAAAAAACGATTTTTTTGACGTATCCATACGTCCTTGGCAGTGAAGCGCTGGATTTTTTTTGACGTATGCATACGTCGCTGGCAGTTAACGTGTTAAGAGTTAAGAAGCTTCTTAAGGAGTTAAGAAGGCTCCAAAGAAGTGTTTCCCAAACGCCTTCTTAACAGAAGAGAAAAATAAAAAAAATAGAAGGCTCTTAAGAGCATCTTAACTGGAGCGGCTCACTTGATGGCACTCTGAGCCCAGCAGTGGGCCACGACTCAGTGGTTGAGAAACACTGTTAACACCTAATCATGGTCATGTTAAACTTTATTAAACATTATTTATTTCAGACATGGACTGCAGTTCAAATTGCTTTATATACACAGCATACAACAAAACAGAGAAACACTACAGAATTTAAGCGACCTTGGGTTCTGTGAAAGGTGCTATATAAATCCACAACATTATAAAAGGAATCCATTCTGATTAGAGGAATATAGCCTACGGTAAAACATTTAAAACACAAGTAACCATACATACAGGGGAGATTTTCAAGTGTTCCCCAATTTTAAACACTAAAGGGTGCATGAAAGAAAGGAAAAAGGGTAAAACACAAGAGGAACAGTGGACACAAGTATCTCCTTTTGCCTGACGCGGCTGGATCTGCCAGTGTTTTGTCATTAAGAAGGTGTTAAGAAGGCTCCAGACCCTTCTTACAAAACCTTCTTAACGAAAGATCATCTTAGCGCTAAGAAGCTTTTGGGAAACGCAGCCTTCTTAACGGAGGATAATTGGAAGATAATTTTAGGCTAAGAAGCAATCGGGAAACGCGTTGGCTTCGTTGGCTTCTTACGGAGCCTTAAGAAGGGTCAAAGAAGCTTCTTAGCGCTAAGAAGCTTTTGGGAAACGCATGCCTTCGTAAAGAAGCAATTGGGAAACGCGTTTGCTTCTTAACTCATTCACCGCCAATGACGTCTTTGACGTGTTATCAGCAATGGCCTTCCCCGCCAAGGACGTGTTTGACGTGTTTTTGTTTTTATTGGTGCAGCGCCTGCAGCAAACACTTGCCCAGCCTGTCACACAGACACAGGTCCCTGCCTTCAAAGGGTAGCCGACAGCACGCGATCAAACACATACCGCAGCTGTTGTTTTATAAATTGAGCAAGAGGGAAAGCAGAGAGCGGGTAACGCTTCCTTGTGCAGACAGGAGAAACGCCATTGTAAAGCCGAGCTGGAGTCGCCTTCCTCTGTGCCAGCCAGGAGAAAACGGGAGAAAGTAATCAAGAGATGTGTTTGATCATCGGAGGAATGAGGAAATGATCGATCAGTTTGCGAGGGCGGTGAGGACGTGTTGAATAGCCGAGGGGAAAACGGGAACGATCATAGATATGACAGGGAGACATGGACGAGGACGGTGTACCAGAACAAATCAAAATAAACACAGGAACAGCTAGGCAGCAGCGGGCAGAAGGCACTCACAGCAGCCCGCTGTCCTTCTCAAGAGCTATTCAGTTGGTTCATGTAATCGCTGGGCTGCTCGCCCTCCAGTGTTGCTCCTGGCCAATCCCAGCGTGGTTATTGCTTATCCTATGTTGGGTTAGAAATCTAAAAGGGGGATCGTGTGTGTGTGTGTGTGTGTGTGTGTGTGTCTGTCTGTCTGTCTGTCTGTCTGTCTGTCTGTCTGTCGGTGTGTCTGTCTGTCTGTCTGTCTGTCTGTCTGTCTGCACACTCACACCGAGTAAACTGTATTGTTGAATGTAAAAAAAAAGCACTTCATGTGTGTATATATATATATATATATATATTTTTTTTTTGTCATTTGTGTCCTAACGAATAATATTTACATGTCTGATGTCAATACAGTTCAAAATAAAAGAATTGAGAGTGAGTTATGCCTGAGATTGTGCCCTTTTACAAAAATGCTTTTTTCTCCCTTTTCTCTTCCCAGACAGGCTTTTTTTGGTGAACATGGGGTGTATAAAAAGGGTTATAAGTAGAGTACAGAACATGCTAAAAGCTAACTTTCTTTTTGGGGGTGAAAGTAGAGACTTAGATCTTCATTTCGAGGTATTGGACATCACTGTAGTCCTAGTACAGAATTTACTGTGGGTCTTGAAAGATGACCAAACATTATGGAAATACTTGGCCTGTGCCAAAAATGCCAGTCAGATATTGGCAGTGAATGAGTTAAGGGGGCCTTAAGAAGGGTTGAATTAGCTTCTTAGCGCAAAGAAGCTTTTGGGAAACCCAGCCAATGACGTTTGGTGCTTTTCTGCTCTGAGTTTTTACTGGAGGCGTTTAAGATGCATAGAGCGGAAAAACGTGAGGCACTCGGCAACGAAAAAGCAGCGAGCAAAACGCTTCACTCTCATTGAAAACAATTGCAAAAAGCCAAACCAGGCTGCACAAACTTCTCTTTCTGATGGGTACCTTACTTCAGTCTTGCTTTGTTTCTTTTGTTTACTTCCTTGCCTACTTTCTTTTTTACTCATTAACTTTCTCCACTTTCTCTCTCTAGTTCTATTTTCTTTCCACTCTTCTCTCTCTTGCTCTCTTTCTCTTCGGAGGCTGGAGCCCTCCATGTGATCACAGGGGTGACTTAATTGCTAAGCCAAACCTTTGTTTCACATCTGCACATGCACAGGACACACGCCTATGCACACCACACGTATGCACATTTTTAAGACGATTGTTTTGGTATTTCCACATTTTATCGGACTGCAGTTTAGAGGAACAAGAGAGATAAACAGAAGGAGAGGAAGTGGGAGGGAAGTGTATAACCGTACAGTTTGGGAATGCTGTGAGAACATGGCACGCACCCCAGCTACGTGACCAGCACCACCCACACATCCACATTTTGATAGCAGTCATAGTTAGCCAACACACGCACTTATTCAAATACAAATTCCAAGAGTTTTACTTCGATTGGTACCTGCAATACCGCCCACCATCACCCCCCCCCCCACACACACACACACACACACACACACACACACGCTCTTAAGGAGGTATTTGCGTGCCTAATTAATGTGGTAAAATGGCACCAATCTGGTGAAATGGGAGCAATTCCATGGATTTGAACTAGAAGGGCACTCAGAGAGCACAGGCCAAATGTCCTCAGTCGATCGGATCCGCTCCAAAATTTTACAAGTTCTGTCCTTGGCTCGTGCTACACCCATCCACAAAGTTTCTCGGAAATCGGCCCAGTAGTTTTTTCGTAATCCTGCTAACAAACAGACAGACAGACCTACAAACGGCACCAAAAACAAAACCTCCTTGGCAGAGGTAAAAACACTATCTTTCACTACCAGTATCCCCCCACCCCCCACACTTTTGTGTGTGTGTGTGTGTGTGTGTGTGTGTGTGTGTGTGTGTGTGTGTGTGTGTGTGTGTGTGTGTGTGTGTGTGTGTGTGTGTGTGTGTGTGGTGTACCTTTGTCAAAAACTTTACCTTTGTCAAAAACTTTGCCGACTTTGGAGCTATGTTACTTACGCCCACTTCCCAGCTAGCTAGCATACAGTACCATGGCTGGTACCCACTTATTCATCTGGATGTCTAGTTTCCACTTGTACCAGAATAGTCCAGTCTGCTGTGATATGCAAATTTTGTGAGTCGAATCGCTTCTGCTCCAAAACTTAAGGGGTTCTTCCTTGGCTCATGCTACACACTTCCACCAAGTTTCATGAAAATCAGCAGATTCGGCACAGTAATTTTTGCCGTAATCCTGCTGACAAACAAACAGATAACAGAAAACATAACCTCCTTGGCGGAGGTCATTAAAGTCTATGCGAGATGATCATAGACTTTGACCGAAGGGGTGTGGCTTTTGTTGCTTGGTTCCTACGTCAGTGGTTCTCAAACTTTTCCACGTCAAGGCCCCCTAAACTGACACAAATTAGACCATGGACCCCCATTTGATAAGATCTTATCCCACGGTCCCCCATCTGGTAAGATTGTTGCTTTTAGATGTTTTATTACAGAAAGTGTATGACACCCATGACCAAAATACGTAGTCATACATTCTACCATTGTATTACTTATGGATGGAATTAAAGTATTCCAATTGATTATAAAGAGACACTGCAACTTCCAGTCACTTCCTGTATCTCTTTCGCCACTGCCACGCCCACTAGGGCGACTTACTGTAGGAGCCAATGAAGTTTCTTAACATGGAGAGACCGCCAATCACAAAAAACCATTTAGGAGACCAGAAGAATACCATTTCATACTATGGAATACACTTTTGTCCATATAATCCATCGTCTCTGCCTTGACAACACTTGCATGAGCTTTTTCCATTTGTCACAAAATGAGGGACAAAGCCATGATTAGGCCCAACTTTTGGACTCCCTATCTGTGTGTGTGTGTGTGTGTGTGTGTGTGTGTGTGTGTGTGTGTGTGTGTGTGTGTGTGTGTGCGTGTGCGCGTGCGAGTGTGCGTGTATGCGTGTGTGTGTGTGTGTGTATGTGTGTGTGTGTGCATGCGTGCATGTATGCAGCAGTGCCAAGGCCTACTCCATACCAAGCCACCAGGGGGCTGCTAGTCCTAATCCATAATACGCTCATTTGGAAAGTGGCAAATCTCAAGAGGTTTGGCACTGGGGCAGCCACATGCACACGCACATACAGGAACATAAACACTTGTGTATTCAAGTGTGTGCACTCAAACAAGTACACACTTGATTTCAGACATGCACTCAGCACACACACACACACACACACACACACACACACACACACACACACACACACACACACACACACACACACACACACACACACACACACACACACACACACACACTCAAATGCACTGGCTGGTGGACAAACTGGAGGAGGTTCAAGGGTGATGGAGAGTTTCATTGTGGGTTTTCAAACACACTTTCAACGTGTTTTTGTGCGCGCATGTGTGTGTCTGTGTGAGTGTGTGTCTGTCTGTCTGTCTGTCTGTCTGTCTGTCTGAGTGTGTGTGCGTGAGTGCAGGTGTGTGTGTGTGTGTGTGTGTGTGTGTGTGTGTGTGTGTGTGTGAGAGAGAGATAGAGAGCAACCAGCTGGAGGGTCTGTGCGCTTTAATCCATCCCACAAAGAAAGCAGCCAGGCCGGACTACTGAAACACATGTTTTAGTCGTTAATAACACACACACACACGCAGATACACGCACACACACACACACACACACACAAATACACGCGTGCGCACACACACACACACACACACGTACACACACTAGGCCACTGTGCCAGAGTGCGGCTATGGGAGTTTTAATGCCACACTTCATTTCCAAAGCCCCCCGCCAATGGATGGAAAGCAGAGAGGAGAGCTTGACAGTGATTGGGAGAAGGAGACAGGCTCAGAGAGGAGAGCTTGACAGTAGGCACGTTTACATGGACCATAGTAATCGGCTTGAAATAGGTGTAAAAGCACAAACCGATTAAAAATCCTCCATGTAAACACCTCAATCGATTTAAACAAGCCCAAACCGATTGAAAAAATGTTAGCATGTAAACGATGGAATGGTTTACTCCCTGGCTGCGTTCTTTCTGTGCATGCCCATGATGCCCTCTGTCTTGACTCCTGCCTGCTGCAGCAGGGCAGGAGAGGAGGAGATTTTCTAACTACCGTACGTGTGCAGACAAAGTGGAGATTTTCAACACTCCGGCGACGAGAAACCCGCACAGAGTAACATTAGGCTATAAAAGCTCCAAACGTTTTCTTGTCAGGATTGCGTGTCTCTCATTTCCGATGATTGATTGATTTGATTTCAATCAGATTGAGAAAAAAGTGTGCATGTAAACACAGCTAGTGATTGGGAGAAGGAGGCAGGCTCAGGCAGAGCCGTGTATATAGAAGAGTCGCGACATCTCCATTCACTCCAATAGACCCGTTTTTTACTCTCAAGAGTTCCAGGAAGTAAGGTCCTGGATTAAGCAGCACTGTCGAGTTGCAGCAAAATGGACAGTTTGTGTTGTACTTTGAAAGTTTTTTTTTTTTTGAATCAAATTGTACATTATCAGCTTTATTTTAGCATTAAAAAGTAGCGCGAGACCCCTTCCTGGCTGTTCATTGGCTAATGAGTCATGAATTTTGGTCCTTCGCTGACGCCACTCTCTCTCTAGACAGTCTAGAGGACACTAGGCTTGGGGAGAGAAGAAATCAAAGAACAAAAAAAACGTGAAGACTTCTCATTGGCTGGGCTTTATGTAGGTCACCACTTCAAATCTTTAATTGTTCCAGGCGTCTGGGTAGTGTTCGAGATAAAAGCTCTCGCCTACCACCCAGTCGCGGGTTCAATTCGCGGCAGCGGTACTTGGTCAGACGTTCCTACAGACACGGGTGGGAAGCTGGTGGGGTATGAGTCCTGGCCACTGCACTAGCGCCTCCTCTGGTCGGTTGGACCGCCTGTTCGGGGGCGGGGGGAACTTGGGCGAATAACGTCCTGCCGGAGAAACTCCTCACTGTCAAGTGAAAAGAAGCGGCTGACGACGGCACATTTATCGGAGGAAGCATGTGCTAGTCTACAACTCTTCCCAGATCGGCAGAGGGGGTGGAGCAATGCCCAGGAGAACGGGGGAATAGAGCATCTTTTAAAATGGCAGCCATTTTGAAATTTACGTGGAATAAATCTGGCAAGATAGCTATAGCAAGATCATTCATGTTGGACAATTCTACACAAAATTACCCCAGAAATAGTATTTTCGGGGTGGAAATGGTGGCCATATTGGAAAAATTGAAAAATCTTGAATGGTTCTTCCCCCCCCCCCCTCCCTGCAGGTCGCGTGCACTGGAAGCCTCTGGTCAAGCCGCTCAAACCCAGCCCTGCCCCCTCCGCCTCCCCAGAGAGCATCTCTGGCCCGATCAGACGCTCCATCTCCTGCCCGCGCTCCATCGCCTCCCTGTGGTCGCCCAGTGAGGCACGGGCGCTGGTGGCCAAGACCTCGCCTACCGTGCCCCTGGCCACACCCCTGCTCAGGCCCAGCTCCGCCTCGCTGCGCTCCCATTCGCTGAGCCGCAGCGGCTCCGCCCACCGTGTGCCTCACAGCAACAGCCTGGGGACCATCAACAGCAACATGGTAAGATATACACACACACACACACACTCAGGTTTACCACTGTAGAGTCAGAAAAGTTGACTAATCAAAAGTATACTAATTTGATTATCAAATAGTCTCAAGTTCCCAAGAGTAGAGGTCCCTTGTGCATAATTGCTATTTGGTTCTTAAAATGTTCAATTTAGCACACGGTAAAAACAGAGCTTTTATCCAAAGCGCTTTACAATGAGTAGGTACATTCACCCATTCATATAGGGTGCTGGCACAGCTATCGGGAGCAATT
The DNA here is from genome assembly GCF_964638095.1 of Poromitra crassiceps. Classification (NCBI taxonomy): domain Eukaryota; kingdom Metazoa; phylum Chordata; class Actinopteri; order Beryciformes; family Melamphaidae; genus Poromitra; species Poromitra crassiceps. The sequence continues at coordinate 27,148,501 of NC_139632.1, forward strand.
AGGGGTTCAGTATCTTGCCCAAGGACACTTCGACATGCAGACTGGAGGAGGCGAGGATCGAACCACAGACATCTTTTATCCAAACCGATTAATGGACAACCCACTCTACCTCCTGTGCTACAGCCGCTCCAACAAACACAAACAACTTGGTTAGGGTTATGCAAAAGCGTTGCGTGACTTTGGACACGGTGGAAGGCGAACTCCCACCCCCAGCATGAAATAATGAAGCGAGCGTTTTCACGAAGAAGACCAACTTCCTCTGCTGAGGCACTGCCGTGTTGAGGTCCTGCCATTTTGTCTCCACCAAGGTCCCTCTCCAGGTTCCTGGCTGTGTATTGTGCAGGGTGTCAGTCCCCGCTCATCTCCAAGCAGGCTCAAATAAACGTTAAGAAATGAGTTCCAAATAGTTCTTGCCCCAACTCTGACTGACACACATTGACTTGCTCTGCCAACGGACTTCCAAACTTGACTTGTCTTTCTGTGTTTCCACGTGCTTTCCTCCTCTGTGTGGGACATACAGTACCACGGCCACTGGAAGCTTTTAAGCAGCACTGTATAGGCCTACTGTAGCCCATCACAATGCTCTCCTATTATGTGGCCATCTGTTGCTTTCTGCCTGCCTCCTCCATTCGCTTTCCTTCCCTCCGTTCCGCTGCTAACCTTTGGAGAAAGTGGAATGAAATGAAATGGAACAGACTAACATTGAGAATTGAATTCAGTGGAATACATTTTAACTGACAAAGGGCATAGAGTGCACTCTATTGTATGCTTGTACCCTCATACACATATACAGTAGTACACACACACACACACACACACACACACACACACACACACACACACACACACACACACACACACACACACAAAATGCCAAAAGTTTAGACCTACTTGCACACTTGTGCTGCCAGTGGGCTTGGCACACTTTTTGTTTTTTAACAGACATGTGGCGATCAGTACAGCCCACAACCCTCAACAAATACGGATATGTTTTCACCAGTGAGTGCATCACTGCTCAATCACATCTGCCCAATAAGAGCACATTGCCGTTTTCAAGTCTTTTGCTTGTAAATTAGGCCTGAACATAAAAAACAGCATGTGTTCTGACAATTGAGCAAGCTATTTCTCTGAAGCCACAAACACACACACACACACACACACACACACACACACACACACACACACACGCCCACGATAATTAGAAGTACCCTTTTTTGTGTGCATTTCACCTTGTTTCTGTTGTTGTTGACAAATAGTCCCATGAATACGACTATACTGTCCCCTGTGGGCTTCTGTAGTTGATTCATGGGAGCCTCCGCCCAAAGGGGGGGGAAAAACTCAGATTGGGCGGCCAAAAAATGCCCTCTGAAAAGAAAGTTAATTTCTTAGCCTACATTATTCATGTAATGTTTTGCCAGGAGGGTCTTTTACTTTAGAGCTCAGCCTTTATTGCATTTCTAGTTCTAATGTCATTTATCTGCAGGTCATTTCTCATTGTATTATTTTTTTAACCTTTATAACCAGGTAGCCTCTTTTCACTGGTGTTTTGGTGAAGAAAGCTGCATCAAGACATAAAAGTTACAGGGCAGTGACATACAATAAAGTCCATTGAATTCACATATTCTGAAAGATGCCACATGGGACGGGTTTGCCATATACTGTAGGCCACAAAGTTAATGCAGTCACAAGAAAGTAAGCAATTACGGTAAGTCAATTTAGTGTACTTTTATGTATTTAAAAAGACATTTCCTGCTTTGTCCTGATGTTCAACACTACCCCTCTGGCCTTCATGCAGGTTTTAAATAAATGCAAAAAATTAAAATAAAACAAAGAAAAGAAATACAATTCAATTTCCCCCATGTCACATACTCAACGCACTGAGCAGCAGCCTGTCTGTTAACATACTGTACACTGAGCAGCAGCCTGTCTGTTCACATACTGTACACTGAGCAGCAGCCTGTCTGTTAACATACTGTACACTGAGCAGCAGCCTCTCTGTTCACATACTGTACACTGAGCAGCAGCCTGTCTGTTAACATACTGTACGCGATTTTTTTTTCCCATGATGGCGAAGGCTAGGCGAAGGCATGACCCGCCCCTCTCTGCCTCTGATTGGCTGACTGTACTCGGCTGCTCCCACCTTCTTTCCAGGCGAGCCAGAAGTATCTCAAACGTGAGCAGCAGGTGCAAAACAATCATTAAATCAACAAGCATGAGATACTTCATTATATGGAACGTTACAATTGCAGACCCTATATCTGAGTTATTTAGACCTACTTAGCCTATTGCACCGACGTGTAATTTTTTCTTGTCATTCCAAATTGAATCACATTGTTGCTCTGATTAAGTAGAAGTACAGTTATTTGTGTAAAAAAAAGACTGGTAAAGCAGAAGTACTGATTCAACTTAATTAGCCTACTCAAGTAAAAGGAAAAAAGTACAGGCTCTGAAATGTAGCCTACACAAGTATAAAAGTAAAAGGTGTTCTGTGCAAGGCGAATAGAAACTCACGTCATATTAATATAATTCAAATACTATTCAACTTAAAAGGTCCCTTCAAAACATATTTTAAGATGCATAAAGACTATACTTTAATCTTCTAGTCTTAATCACTATGACCCACTAGCTCAGAGTTGCGTTGCTGTCTAGCAGTTTGGAGCTTGTGGGTTTGAGCCTCAGTGACTCTTGAGGTTGTGTGTTCGATCCTCAGTCTGTTTTGAATGTTGCCAGCCAGAGGAAAGAGTCATTTAAAGCCCTGAGAAAACCTCATTAAATCAGTCTGACTTGGTGGCACAGAGAGTAGGCTTGCTGCCTGGCAATATTGACACCTCAGCCACTTTTGTGGTCGTGGGTTCGAGCCTCAGTCAGTTTTGAATGGTGACAGGCAGAGGGAAGAGACAAGAGCGCCCGGAGAAGAGCTGTGAGTGTGAAGGGCAGCTGGTGGTGTGAAGGAATAATACACACAGAGACACCGGGGCCAGAGGTTGTGGGTTCTAATCCCGTTCAGCTGGCACTACCTGGATCTAAGGGGGGGGATGTTCTCCCCCCCTGACCTCTGCAGAGACATGAGCTGAGGGTTATGAGACAGAAAACCACAGAGAGCTTAAATCTTACTGACATCGGAAGAAGATTTTTTGTCTTGCCTGGCTAGCTGCCGCTAGGCGTTAAAATTACTTTTTGAAAACCTCCATCGGGAATCAAACCAACAGTTTACCTGTCAGACAGAGACGGTGACACAGCCGCTCAGCCGACTGAGCTATGAGTTGTTGGGAGTTAAACTTCTGATTTCTACACACTGTATTCACACTGATAATAACACAAAGCATAAAGAGTGAGACAGGTGAGATTTGTACCAGTGAGTTGAGCTAGAGTCAGGGACTGACTAGTCTCCTTCATCAGCTTATTTCTATCAGTGTTCAAACTACTGGTGATGATAAAGAAGGATCACTACTGCTGCAGCTTATAATGTGAGTACTTTTTAAGAAATTGCCTGAGGCTGGGATTGAACCAACAACCTTTGCATATCACACAACATTCACATGTTTATCTGAGTGAGCTATACTCCACTTTCTCTTAAGCTCTTATCATATTTAGTCAACCTCATCCTGATTTTATTTAGTCAAGTTTTCATCAACTGTCTAAGTATTTTCATCTCATCTTAGTCAAAGAAAACCGTAACTATTCATTAGAATTTCCAAACTTATGTAAAGATATATTAATCTGTTATTCTGGAATTGTTTTAAGGTTTGAATGTGCAATACAGACACAGATGTTTAACTTCTTCTTCTCTTCTGATTGGATCTCTTCCCAATTCGTCCCTCCCTAACATTTAGTCTAGTTTTCACCAGTGAAAATAGGTAGTCGACTAACATTTTTCCTCATAGTTTTCGTCTACGAAATCAACACTGCTATGGATGCATGTCTCCACCTAGTGGTGCACTCCTCTTCCAAACCCACAAAACACTTTTCCACAACTACACCATGTATCTGAAACAATGTTTACTTACTGTCAATCTCATCAAAGTTTCTGAAGACCATCTCCACGTGATCCCACTCCATAAAGCTGCATTTCCCAATGAAGGGCTGGGCAAACACCACATACTGATACATATTTCAATTCAAATACATGTCACTCTTGTGTTAGAATGAGTAAATGGGCATTGACACTGTTTTTATATAACCCTTGATCAATTCTCATTAATCTTTTATCTTTTATTTTGTATTTGTCTGTAGGCTACATACGTGCACTGCCAAGAGTAGCGGCATCATTATAAACCAGAGACTAGACTATATCAAAAACATAAACACACAGTGGCGTCTTTCATGCATGTTAACATACTGTACACTGAGCAGCAACCTGTCTGCTAACATACTGTACACTGAGCAACAACCTGTCTGTTAACATACTGTACACTGAGCAGCAACCTGTCTGTTAACATACTGTACACTGAGCAGCAGCCTGTCTGTTAACATACTGTACACTGAGCAGCAGCCTGTCTGTTAACATACTGTACACTGAGCAGCAGCCTGTCTGTTAACATACTGTACACTGAGCAGCAACCTGTCTGTTAACATACTGTACACTGAGCAGCAGCCTGTCTGTTAACATACTGTACACTGAGCAGCAACCTGTCTGTTAACATACTGTACACTGAGCAGCAGCCTGTCTGTTAACATACTGTACACTGAGCAGCAACCTGTCTGTTAACATACTGTACACTGAGCAGCAGCCTGTCTGTTAACATACTGTACACTGAGCAGCAGCCTGTCTGTTAACATACTGTACACTGAGCAGCAGCCTGTCTGTTAACATATTGTACACTGAGCAGCAAGCAGCCTGTCTGTTAACATACTGTACACTGAGCAGCAACCTCGTCCGCTCAGATGTAATGAAATGAGACAGTAATGTTGAGTGGAACTTTTCTTTTACGTGTGTGTATTTGTGTGTGTGTGTGTGTGTGTGTGTGTGTGTGTGTGTGTGTGTGTGTGTGTGTGTGCATGTGCGTGTGTATGTGTGGCGCGCGCGCGCGTGTGTGTGTGTTGTCAGGGCGATGCGTTGCTGAACCTGAGGAGTAAGGAGCAGGACGTGGAGCTGGTGCGACAGAGCCTGGCTGCGCTCACCGCAATGAGGATCCGCTTCCCGGGCAAAACGGAGGAGGAGGCCGAGTCCGTGCTGGATGAGGTGAGTCCGTGCTGGATGAGGTGAGTCCGTGCTGGATGAGGTGAGTCCGTGCTGGATGAGGTGAGTCCGTGCTGGATGAGGTGAGTCCGTGCTGGATGAGGTGGGCACAGCAATGTTTTGGCACTTTTCCACAGGAGCTTCTGCCCGGGCCACGTCAACCTGATTTCCTTTCCCATTATTCTTAGAGCTGTTATTTGAACATTTGTGGCCTTTCTGTTAGCCAGAACAAGTCTGCCCATTCTCTGCCATCTTCTGACCTCTCTCATTAACACCACTTGAACTATTGCACGCATGCTGGAAACAGCATGTTTGGCACCAACAATCAGACCACAAGTCAACGTGGCTTACATCACGCAGATACGCAGTTTGTCCATTCTAATGTTTGGTCCAACAAAAAAGAATCTTCTTCACCAAGTCTGTACTGAGTTTCTGCCATGTGATTCACTGTATGCACTAGCAGGCTATTTCCATTCACAAGCAGATGGACCTAGTGGCCGGTGGGTGTAAAGTAGGAAAAGGCAGACCCAGAGAAACAAAGGAAGATAAAGTGTGTGTGTGTGTGTGTGTGTGTGTGTGTGTGTGTGTGTGTGTGTGTGTGTGTGTGTGTGTGTGTGTGTGTGTGTGTGTATATGTGCCGCGTGTGTGTGTGTGTGTGTGTGTATGTGACGCGCGCGCGCGCGCGTGTGTGTGTGTGTGTGTGTGTGTGCGCGCGCGTCTGTGAATGTACCTGCTGTATTCCCTGAGCCCCCTCTGCGGCCAGATGCGGTCACTCTGCAGCCTAACTAAAAGTGACCTCTCCCTCGCTTTGGCTTGGCTCCCATTGTCTTTGAGTTGACCCCGGTGACAAGCCGTCGGTCAGCTGCAGCCTCCTGCTATTCCCCACACCTCCATTGGATTAATCAGTGCCTCCTTCCTTCCCCAGGTCTGCTGAGCTACAGTATGTCTTTGTGCGTATGGCTTCTCTCTGTGCTCACGTTCGGGCTGTGTGTGTGTGTGTGTGTGTGTGTGTGTGTGTCGGGGTCGTGCAAGACAATTACCACCACACCTGTAGTGTTAACGAACGCTAATGAGAGAGAGCGCTGTGGAAAAGGCAGATGAGCGGTTGCACCTGTAGCGCTCAGCTCTTGCCTTGGGAGATGGGGAGTGTTCACCTGGCACAAAAACAATCTTTGGCTATCTCGTGTTTGCCACGATTTAAAGTTGAAAGCTAATTGGGCTAATGTGTGCTTGTGTCAGTGTAATTGCCAGCTTGATTTTTCATGCAAAACCTGCATATTTTTTCTGGCACAGTTGGAACAGCTGAAAGTTGAAATGTGCTTTAATTCAGAGTAATTTGTGTATGTATGACAAAAACGTCACAAAGGAGCATGCAGAGCACCAGTCTAGGTACGATAAAACCAAACTTCTGGGAAGGAAAATAGAACTGTTTACTGTGCACCTTAGCCCTCTATCTGCGAAATCCTTGTGGATTGTGTGTGTGTGTGTGTGTGTGTGTGTGTGTGTGTGTGTGTGTGTGTGTGTGTGTGTGTGCGTGCGTGTGCGCATACGTACATAAAGTTGACTCTACAGCTTCAGCTACATAAAGCTAGAGAGCTTTATGTGCACCAGTGGGGAGATGTAGCCTAAGTCAACGCGACAACAATAACAACCCCGTGTAGGTACACAGTGATGTTGGCATTAGGAGCGAGCACATGGGAATTCTGAACATAACGAAACATGCTCCGGCAATTTTTTATTATTATTATTATTTTATTTATTTTTCTGATTCCCCCCCATTTCCCCCCCGCTGCGCCACCCTCTGCCGATCTGGGGATAGCCGTAGACTAGCACCATGCTTCCTCTGACATGTGCAGTTGCCAGCCGTTTCTTTTCACCTGACAGCAGAGAGCTTCACCGGCAGGTCATAGCACGTGGGAGGATCACGCTATTCCCACCAGTTCCCTTCCACCCCGAACAGGCGCCCCGACCGACCGGAGGAGGCGCTAGTGCAGCGACCAGGACACATACTCCCAATCCGGTTTCCCACCCGCAGACACAGCCAATCGTGCCGTTATGGACGCCCGACCAAGCCGGGCACATGGGAGGAGGATCCCCCAATCCGGTTTCCCACCCGCACACTAGGGATGGGCATTTCTAGCAAAAACACTATTCGAAATTCGCTGGCCAAAGTCGACTTTTAATCGAAATTCGAAAATAAAATAAAAAATGTAAAAAAAAAAAAAATGTAAAAAAAAAATGCAACAATGTTGCTGCATTTAAATTCACCACCTCTCCAAAGCTACGGCACAAAGTGTGACAGAAGGTGTGCCGGGTGAGTTTAGGGGTTTGGGTATGAGTGCTACAGTAGCTCTTTGTTTACTTCTTCCTCCCTTTCTCTTTTTCTGAAACATCCATTCGGTTTTAAAATACTGGAAGAGAAGCAACCAATTCAAGTCAAATGATGGCGCAGTGTAACCTCTGGCAAGGCAGTGACAGGTGGCTATAGACTAGTGTGACATATACATGAACCCCTATAGAATACCTCTCACCATAAAAAGCTCTATTCGCTTTTCCACTTCGCTGTCTCTGCAGCACCACCCCTTGATTTTATTGTTGATTTTTTCCCCGCTCACTGGCAGCGATTGAATAACACATCACGATGGCTGCCCCATTAGAATACTGCAGTAACTGTACAACCCCAGTTTCCATTGGACGATTGCTGGAAAACAAAGATGATTGAGGCAAAAGAGAAAGAGAGAGATGCGCGAATCGAAGCGGGACAAAATTATTGGGAATTGCAATGTTCTTTTTATTTTATTTATTCATTTATTTTATTATTTTTTAGCTTGGAATTATTTATTTAAAATTCTCTGAGGTTGTTTTTCAATCTTTCGCTTGCTTGTAACTCTTTTTAAGGAATACAAGCACATGTCACATTTGGTGAATTGTAAATTTTGTGCATGCTCAATTTGCTCATGCTCGTTTCCCCCCCCACTTTTTTCACTCTGGCTTTTCTTCTTCAGATCCTCGACAACTGGAAATACCATAAACCAAAGGTGGCCTCCTATTGGCTAGTGAAGTTGGACTCTACCAAGCAACGGAAGGTGACTCTTACTTAGTTGCGTTTATTTATTAGCACAAAGAAAGTGAGACAAAGCAAAAGTATATCAAAACAAACATAGCAGAGATTGTGCAGAAGAGGTAACACACACACACACACACACACACACACACACACACACACACACACACACAAATTCCCCTCTAGGAATTACACTTCCTACAATACTAATAATATTTGTTGTAATATTTGTAGTAGTAGTAGCAGTAGTAATAATAATAATAATAAAGTTAACACATAACACATAAACACACATACTAAACCGATGAACTGACAGAGTTTTTTTTGTAGACTTAAATACTAGCAGTGATGGACAGGTTTTGATAGAGAGGGGTCTGGTATTCCAAAGTGGTGATCCTCTGGATTTTATGGCATATTGTCCAAGAGTTGTATGTTAATTCGGAGGATGAATATCCTTTACTTGAATTCAGAATTCATTAAAACAAATTGGTGAAATAGATTTGGAAAACTGTGCTTTTGAAATGTACATTTATACATAAAGATAAATGTTTGATAGATATTGATGTTGGAAATGGATAACATATTTGATTTATTGGACAGGGAAGCCATGTTTCATGGCGATTTGATGCAGTTGCCAGTCTAAAGAAAAAATATTTTAGATTAAAATTTTGATGGGAAGAGGGATATGTACTGCCCCAAACAATGTTACAGTAGGCTATGGTATTTTGTGAATACATGAAACTATAATAAAGTGTTAGAATCTAATATACACATAAACATTTTGCAGAAGTGACTTGGTTAATTTCAATATTATGAACAATTTAGCATCTTCCTTTGGATAACATCTTGTTGAGTTGTCGTTGTCTAGGCGCATCTATCCAAACAGTAGCAGTTTGTAACAATACAGTGTTGCCTTCAGCATTGCATGGAGAAACTGAGACTACAGTATCTGTGGGATCTGATTCATTATTTTTATCATTTGGAACATGTTTTGTTTGGTGCACACAGACTGTTTTATAATGTCTTTTGCCGCATAGATCACACACAATACTGTGCGCTCTGCAGTTACGCGCGATGTGTCTGGGCCCAAGACATGAAAAACATCTACCAAAACGTTTCAGTTTTTCTCTTCTGATATCCACAGTAAACTCTGCGCATTCTCGGGACTTATGATCATGTCTTCCACAGAACAGACAGTCATTTTCTTCATTTGGACTCCATGTATGAAATGTCGCAGCTGAAGCTGTGGTGCCATATGATCGTCTCATTCTGCGCTCCTTCTCGCGCTCCCGATCATGGCGCACGTTCCTTTCTTCATGTTGGAAACTGTCTTTTCTTTGAGTCAGATTAGCTGTCCTCTCTCTGCTTTCCACATCCAATTTCAGAAAGTCCATCAGTTCCAAAGCCACCACATCATTTGCCCTCTTCACTGGAGTCAAATTTAATAATTTATTCATGTGGGCATTTATCACCAAATCTTTGCGGCCAAATCGACTTGTTAACATTTGAATTGCAGAATCATAATTATCATCGCACAAAGCAAAGCCTGCTACCGTACTGGCAGCTGTGCCATGTAGGAATGACTTCAAGTAATTAAACTTGTCTGATTTTGTTAAACTGTCGTTCTTGTGTATGGCCGTGTCATATTGACTCCAGAATCCTTGCCATTCACTTATTTCTCCAGAAAGCTTCTGTATGACAAGTTTGGGAAGTTTGACTGTATGACTGTGATTTCTTTGTCTGTTCTGCCGCTCTGAACCAGCGCTTGAATTTCCATCTGAGCCTGTGCGTGTTGCTTGTTTGATCCTTGTTTTCCGTGTACATATACACATGTACCATCCATATATTCCAGAGCAGTGTTTATTTCATCTTCCAATTCATCCACATCAGTCTCTGCTTCAATGTCTCTGTCATATTCAGTGAGACTTTGTTCCTTAACAACAGTTCCATATATTCTTCCAATACATCAAGGTCCGGTTCCCTCTTCGTTAGTTCCCCATCAATCTTATTTAAAAGTCTGGTTGTAGCTGCTCTTACCCCCCGTCGTATTCTTTTCATTCTGGGAATGTCCGTCATGGTGGTTCCTTTGTCTTTCCTCGCAGCTTCATTCATGAATCGTCTGTTTCATTCTCTTGGTTTCTCCCAGGTTTCGGCACCAGCTTGTAAGTGCAGGAAAGACGATCTCAGACAGTTCTTGGCATTTTCACAATTATTTTCTTTTATTGCCTATAAGTTACAACCTAAGACTTGGGGAAAGGGGAGGTGGAACAATGGATGGATCTCACATGGTGCGCTTGGCGCGCTTCTGGTGCCCAGGTATATACCTGGAGTGCACCCCCTGCTTGCATCAATTAGATCCCATATATGGTCATAATTTGGGTCATGACGCACAGGTGTGATTTCTTCTCCCTGGCCAGCTCAGCCTGCTGGCACAGACAGATTCAACACGTGACAAAATGTCACTGTTCCTATGAACTTTTTTGTTTTAAAATGCGAAAATAATCTCAAAATCAGACGTTACAGCAAAAAGAAGCATGAAAAATCATTACTATGTCAGACGGAATGAGAGATACAGACACCAAATAGGATGTAAACAAAACAGGAAAGTGGAGCAGAGGTGAAATGGCATCCAATAGGCAGGCGTGTCAGTAATGATGTGATCTCTGAGCCGGTGCTCATATGTTGTTGTGGGCTGTGGCGCTGCCAGCTGATGCTTTATTTGGCCTAATGAGCAGCAGGCAGAGGTCAGGAATGTAGCGCCCAATGCTCTGCCATCTCATTACCATACCAAAAAGTGTGTGTGTGTGTGTGTGTGTGTGTGTGTGTGTGTGTGTGTTTACTCATCTACCAGTGTGTGTGTGTGTGTGTGTGTGTCACACTTGCCTGTTACAACTCATATTAATGTGGAGAAGTCTTGCCTCTTCGTATCACAAACACACACACACACACACACCTCCAGAGTCTGACAGACACGTCAGTAATGAGCAGCGAGGAATCAAAGGCAGAGGAGCAACGGCACTCTGAGGAGGGAGTGAGGTGGGGAGGAAGGGTGAAGAGTGAGGTGGGGAGGGGAGGGGTGAAGGCTTTTGCACACCAAGTCCGTATTTTCGTCCGAAATTGACGCACAAAAAAAAAACAATACGACCTCATTTGTGTCAATCATGATTGACACACCGAGTCCGACAATTACGTCCGTCATTTAAGTTTTCAGACGAGGTTCGATTTTCTGCGTTTTTCGCATCAGTCAATAGATTTTTGCGAGCTGGGACCTGTCTGTGTTTTCAGATGACGGATTAAAAAACACGCATACGAAAACAATCGGACTGTGTGTACAAAGACCTGAAGAGTGAGGTGGGGAGGGGTGAGGGGCATTGAGGAGTGAGGTGGGGAGGGGTGAGGGGCATTGAGGAGTGAGGTGGGGAGGGGTGAAGGGGGTGGAAACCAACAGGGGTGGAAGGAAGATTGAAGGCTGGCATGGGGGTCGTCAGACCGCTCGGGAGCTTCTGACAGACTGATGTCGGTACAGCAATTAGTGCTAGGCTCTGGCTCCACTGTCGGACCGAGGTGGGGTGAGGAGTGACGTGGTTTGAGTGAGGTGTGAAAGGTGATGTGGGATGAGGAGTGATGTGGGGATGGGGGTGAGGAGTGAGGTTTGGAGGTGGGGAGGGATGAGGTTTGGAGAGGTGAGGTGGGGAGGGGTGAGGAGGGGAGGGGTGAGGAGTGAGGTGAGGAGGGATGAGGTTTGGAGGTGGGGAGGGGTGAGGTTTGGAGGTGGGGAGGGGTGAGGAGTGAGGTTTGGAGGTGGGGAGGGGTGTGGAGTGAGGTTTGGAGGTGGGGAGGGGTGTGGAGTGAGGTTTGGAGGTGGGGAGGAGTGAGGTTTGGAGGTGGGGAGGGGTGAGGAGTGAGGTTTGGAGGTGGGGAGGGGTGAGGAGTGAGGTTTGGAGGTGGGGAGGGGTGAGGAGTGAGGTTTGGAGGTGGGGAGGGGTGAGGGGAGTGAGGTTTGGAGGGGTGGGGAAACCAACAGGGGTGGATGGAAGGCTGGCACAGGGGTCCGGCCTGGCTGTTGCCGGCGGAGGCATAAGAATTGGCTAAGCACAATTGTACGGAAGGGGGGGGCAGTGGCCTTGGTCTTGCAGCATTGCACTCATTCTGTCAGGCATGATTTGAACCTTTGGTGTGTGCTCTCTTTCTCTCTCTCGCTCCCATTCTCTGTCACTGTTGTTCAGGTGTTGGACATCGTACGTACCAATGTGCGTGCGGCGCTGCAGCGGATCTGGAGGGAGCCGGACGTGGAGACGCTTCACCTCTACCGCCTCTTCAACCGCGTCTTCAACCGCCTGCTGTGGAGCCATGGACAGGGCCTGTGGAACTGCTTCTCCAACACAGGGTAGGCCAGCCAGCTGGGGCAGGGTGGTGCATGGGATGGGCTGTGGATGGATTTTTCCCCCCTGTAACCGCTGTCTTTTCAATTTGCAATTTTGTATGCATTTTTAAACGAGTTTCATGCATTGACTGTAATAGAAAAAGATGGACATAGTGAGTGTGAGTGAGGGCTGTTTTGCAGCGTGGAGATTGTGTTTACGGTCGCCACCATGAAATCTCTCGGAGCCAGAGCGAGGCCGAGGGTGGAATTTGGGTTTGGCCTGTAATTAGTGACCCATCAATCACTGGACACGTAACCTGTCAATCACTAGGAAAACAACCCCGTTTTATATCCATTATATCCCATTAATGACACTATTATTTTGAAATGACCCTAAGGACACAAATTAGAAGAGCCAGCCCCTAGCGGACATGGGAGGAATTGCTGCTGCTACCACTTCCATATTTCAATTGTCATTCTTCAAAATTCAGGGTCATGAAACTTGTACCTATTCAACACCATCTAAATCATCAGTAAAGTAGTGAAATGGCAGAATTGGTGACAGATAAACAAGGGTAAATAACCTAAATACCAATTATGCTGTACAGGTTTCCTGATGACAACCTGATGAAACCGTAAGTAATAATAACATTATCTAGTCAAAGCAAGAACTAGAGCTAGACAGCTTTTCAACAAAATATGACATTGAAACATTGACAATTGGACCATATATCATGGAGTCATTGAGAAGTGGAATTTGATTAGCAGAATGGATATGAAGTCTGATTGAATTGACATGTTTCATGGCAGCTGAAAGAAGCCCTTCTTCAGAATCAACACAGTTTGGAGCCTTCCATAACACCAATCTCTCTTTCATCTTCATAACAAGAAGTTCATGCACCACCACCACACAATCTTCCCATATCCCCGCGCCCAGCACGCATTGGTGTCTATAGGTGTTTGAGTGACAGACGGTTGCAGACATCTTGCCTTTATTATAGACGGCTGGGGAAGCGATGGCAGCAGGCAGAGCTAGACCCTGCTGCGCTCATCTTTTCTAAAAAGCTCTCGGGATGAAAGCTACACATTTCTCTGTTGAGGAGAGGGCGACACATTTTCAAATGCACCGAGTGGTTCCCACACATTTATTACTTCAAACACACACATTTGTGCCCTCACAAAGACGCACACACCCCGACACACACACACACACACACACACACACAGACAGCTGCTGTGCTGGCGGCTTTTCATCTTATCTCTGATGAAGGTGCGACCTTGTTGCGCCTCCCTCTCTCCCCGTGTTCTTTACAGTTCAGTTGCTCGCCGGCCGTGTCTCCCCCGCCACAGAGGGCTCAGAGGGGTTTAACTGTAGTCGCTGCCCACAACTCTCCATTCCCCTCCTCCGCTCCTCCCCGGCTCCCTGGCTTCCGTAGCGCTGGTAATTGAGAGAAAGTGAGAAAGGGAGAGTGAGTGATGGAGATAGATTCAGGGACTTTGTAACAGAGGAAGAGGATGTGAGGTAGACAATGAGACATCGTAAAAAAAGAGAGGAGAGGAACAATTACGGCTTGATGATCGAATAGCCAGATTTTCCCTTTGAGGGGAGTTGGGGCCCGCTGTGGCCCGAGGGGGGATTAGCCTAGCCTAGCCTAGCCGACACATCGCTACCCCCAGCACGCTGCACCCCATGCTGCTTTTGTCTGATCACAGCCTGCCCTGGATGAACCAGCTAGCTGGCTAGCCCGTCAGCCGACCCCTCCCCACGGCGGGCCACAGCCCCTACAGAGATGAAGCCTGTGGGGGGCCCCGGTGTCACGCGGCGACAGCGAAGCGGTGCACCTCAAAAAGCACACTCCAAATCCGAGTGCAACAACCCCCCCTGTTCCTCTCTCTCTCTCTTGTTTGATATTTTATCTAAGGGACTTAACAACAATCAAACGCCCTGCCGGGTATTGTGGGCGCCGAATTCAACAGGCTTTGAAAAAGACTTAGAGGGAGCGATGGAAACACACACAGTTTTGAACCCTTTCAGAGAAAGCACCCCCCGCCTCCCAAGGAGTGAGCGCGCGGAGACATCAAACGCACCACCCGGGGTTCTCTGTCTCAGTTGTTGAAGCTCTCTCACAGTCGGGGGTATGTCCGAGGTTGTAAAGAGGGTTAACTGTACTCGGATTTATTTCATTCTTCCTCTGTGTTTTGTCTGTCTTCCTGTATGCCTGCCGTGTGTGTGTGTCTGTGTCTGTGCATCGCATTAGTCTGATGTACACGTATACTTGCGTACATGGGTTAATATCCAATGCGATGTGTAACTGTAAATTACTCTGTGTGTGTTCCCCTCTGTTCTCCAGTTCTTCGTGGGAGACCATCTTCAGTAAGAGCAGCGAGGTGGTTTCTCCCCAGGAGCTGCAGTGCTGCCGCAGGCTGGTCCAGCTGTGCCGAGACTGCCTGCTGGTCGTCTACAAGTTTGTCTCCGAGTCCCGTGGCTCGCTGACCGGACTCAGCCCCGAATGGGACGACACCAGGTGAGGAGGAGAGAAACCCAACCCCTGCCACGTCCAATATCCGCCGATTTGTTTATTTTTGGATGATTATTTATGACACGGTCTGGTAAAATGAGCAACAAGTAGGCAAATCGCACAAATCAAGACACTTTTTCATATTACGCAAGTTTAGATGTTGAAGAACACACTCAAGATAACAAACACAAAATAATTTCTTACACATTTTCTTTTTAGCAAACTAAGTTTGTTCTTTCATTCAATGATTTTATTTATAAGAAAAAAAGACAGAACACCAACAAAACAACAACCGCTCTATATAAGCCACTGCATATGCATACATGTACAGTACACTTATACTAATATACCCACACACAGGCTATGAAGGGGCTCGAAACCAGGGCTAAGGGCTATTAACTGGAGACTAACTAACTAAGCTTGTTCAGGGCAAACCATGCTAGTTCACCAACTTGCAGGGGGAATTTCTCTGAATGTTGCTTTTAGGAGTACAAACATTGAAATAATCAGATCTTATTCAGCTATTTTCAGATTCCGATGTATGACACATCATTTGAAAGCTTACAAACTGCACTTTCATAATCTGTGAAAAAAGATAAAAAGAAAAATGACCGTGGCCTACTTGTTAGCCCAAACACCAGTCCCTGTCACATTTTTATAGCGTCTCTGCCGCTCCAGATAAGTAGGCTGTACAGTAGGGTGGCTGGGTGTCCTAGTGGTTCAAGAGTCAATCCTGTGTTGTAAGGTCGCAGGTCGTGTTGGTACAGTAAGGTCGCAGGTCGTGTTGCTAAGGTCGCAGGTCATGTTGGTAAGGATGCAGGTTGTGTTGGTAATGTCGCAGGTTGGCCGTATCCCGTCATGTCGTTGAGCAAGGCGCTGAACGGCCACCTGCTCACTTACGGCAAGTCACTCTGGATAAGAGCATCATCCAAGTGCCTTAAACAAATCTAAACTAGAGAATGGTAGAAATGACAGAAGGCAAAGGGAGGGAATTAGCATAAAACTTCAATTAATAGCCCAGGCGTTTATTTACAAAATAGGTAGCCAGACCCCGCGTCTACAGTATATGGGACCTGTGGCAATTTGGGACCTTGTTTATTTAAACCAGTATGAATATTACTTGGGATAAAATATAAGTAGATGTATTGACCATGCCACCTGCTATTTGGTGTGTTTTTCAGTACACTAAAACCCCCCACACATGATTCACGGTAAAACAGCTCTGTTGCCATTGTTTTCCTACGGGGAGAGCGGTGCCTTCTCTATGTGGCAGGGCTATACTTGGTGTTGCACACCGCTCAAATTTGCCACCGTGCGCTGGGCTCAAAGTTCAAATTGTTTAAACTGTGACCTATTTACCACTGACCTTTCTCCTCTCTACCTCACAGTGAGAGAAGAGAAGATCGTTTATCATGTGAGGCAGATTAATTGTCGCATGCTGCCTGGAGCTGCGCACATTCATGAGAAGGGGAAACGCTGGCAGAAAAAAGAAATCGATAATCACAATTCTCAAATGAATTATTGAACCAAACCTGTCGGATTTAGTGTAAAAAATAATCAGAAACTAATCGAAAAAGCTCAGAACGAAAATGTGTTGCTGGTGAACGAATTTCCACTTTAAAGGGATAGTCCACATTTTTTTTTAAATCTAGCTCTATTTGCTACTTACCAAAGATCATGTTGATTGGTAGAGTTCTTTCTCAGCACAATCCATCCTGTTCCTCATAGTAGCTCTGGGAAGTTGGGCAGAAACGAAGCAAAGGTCACTGGGGTCACGCTCCTGTATGTAGAAGCTGACTGAGGATCGCTAAAATTTCATCCACACTGCACACAAAGTAAATTTCAGTGAGCTTCAGTCAGCTTCTACATACAGGACCGTGACCCCAGTGACCTTTGCTTCGTTTTTGCACAACTTCCCAGAGCTACTATGAGGAACAGGATGGATTGTGCTGAGAAAGAACTCGACCAATCAACATCATCATTGGCAAGTAGCAAATAGGGCTAGACTTTAAAAAATGTGAACTATCCCTTTAAATAGCGCATCACTCAGCCCCCCCCATAATTATGCACCTCTCGCATTCACTGTATGTCCCTCGCCTGTATCTTCTTTGTCTCAAATCCGCATTGAAAATGTGACAAAATTCACCAGCTACTTCGTGAAGTGCCTGCCGTCTTTCTGGGTAACAGTTTTCTTTTGACAGAAAGGTTGTTGGTGGAGGAATCTGTCAAGCAGCAACATCTTCCCCGTCCCTGCTGTCACTCACCAAGGCATTTCTTTAGCCTTCATCCTGATCATTTAGCGGGAGACTGAGGTGACATGCCCGCATGCTCAGCAAATGTGATGTCGCAAATGCAAGTAAAAAAATCTGCCATCAAATTGAGACCCCGCGTCTATATGGGACCTGCGGCAATTTAGGACTCGGCTTCTAATTGAAGTTTTATGGTACATGTACATACAAATTGCCTTTCGTGGGTTGTCTTTTTTTCTGATTGATAGACTTTCTATCCAAAAGGAAAGTGGTTGAAAGGTTGAGTTGGTTAAGGCAATATGAACCACTGATTAGCTATCACTTTAGAAAAACATTGAAATAAACTGTTTCCATGTGAAGTGGACAAAACAGAGTATAGTCCGGAACATGGGAATGTATGGATGGTTGTTTTTTCTACCCAGCACTTGAAAATGTACACAAACACACATGCACACACACACAAACATTTGAAACTTTCCGCAACTATCAACATTGGAGACCTCTCAGGAAACGTATTTGCCTCCCTCCTTCGTGGAGCCTTAGAAACACCATCTTCAAAATACCAAAGCCTTTAAAAAAAAAGCGTCATTCTATTTTTAAGGTTGATCCCCGCAGGAGACAGCCGCTAAGGTTTGGAGCGAGTGAACTTTTAAGGCACGTATGCTTTGGGCTGGCAGACGGAGGTGGGGGGGGGGGGGGGGGGGGTGCAGGGAGTGCTGTTAACAGGAAGTAATGGCCCACAGATTAGCGCTCAGGTTAGCCCGCGGCCCCCCGAGGCCTGCTTAATTCAATTAGAGCCCAGATGAGCCCGTGCTGCAAATGACCTTACGAGAGAGGGAGAGAGCTCCTTTTTCCCGGGGCCTCGCTTTACATGATTCATAACTCTTACGCATATTTTAACAGGCTATCACTTTCACCTATAAAAACCTCCGCTGGAAAAAATAAATAAAATAAATCGGAGGGGATTTTCTGTTTATACTACAGGCTTACAGTTGCAGAGCTACAAATGTTTCGAACTAATCTGACGTCTTTGCCTTTGATCGTTTAATCTGTAGCCGAGTTGTTTTGAGGATGGATTTAAGTGCATGGAGTGTAAGAATTCATTAGTGGTTTCTGTGCGGATTTAAAGATATTAGTGGAATAGAATGAGTGACTGGAGCATGCATGAACATTATACACTGTATCCATATGTTTGTAGCAGGTACAGTATCCTTGCGACTCCATGTAAGCGTGCATTGGTGTGTTTCTCCCTCTGTGTGTCTACATGTCTGTATAAAAAAGCCTACCATTGGCTGCTGGACCAGCCTCTGCCCAAGGCTCCACCTCTGCTGTTGCTGCTGCTTCTTCTTCCTCTTCTTCCTCCATCACTTCGCCCCTCGACTCAGCAGGTCTCTGTCTCTGCTCGCTTTAGTTCTGCTAAGCCCCCCGCCTAACAGCACCCACCCCCCCTCCCCATTCACCGCTTCACAGCCATGCCTATGGTTTGGTCCCACCTGCTTAACGATCGTCACTTTGGCTGCACAACCAACATTCTAGCATGACCTCCTCTCCTTTCCCTCACTAGCATTCAAATAAGGGATGCTTGGTTGATTGATCTAAGAATAAGATGGGTTTCGACAACATTGACTACATTTACATGGACTGCAATATTCCAATATTAACCCAATTAAGTCAATGCTTTGAATAAGACTGTCATGTAAACAGCATTTTCTGATGACCTTAACGTCATAGTCAGAGTAAACAATAGTTAAATTAAGATGTGGAGTACTCCGTTCTTAGACACATTACTGAAGTGCATTAGACATAGAAATGTCCTATCAGAGTTTTCACAGCATTTTCCAACTGCTTGACGGCGGCATTATTCACCTTCTGTAGGCCCGCCCACTTGATCCGTTTGTGTTATGACTTCCTGTTCAAAACGCCGGCTGTTTTACCTGCTCAAACTAGAGAATGTCTCTGGTCAAAGCTAGTGGGACTCACTGGAAGCAGGCTGCAGGGATAAGCTCTGTCACAGGAAGTGGCAAGACTGGAGAAGCCTAACAGGAAGTTTACACTTCCTGTTAGTGAATGGAATATTCTATCAGCAACTCATGTAAACACCATCAAAGTATTGTCTTATTTAGAATAAGTTCAATTATTATTATTGCAGTCCATAAGCGTAGTCAGTGATATTTGCAATTGAATTAGTCCATAATGTGCACAATGAATTTGAAGGAAAGAAGACAGCATACAGTAGTATTAAGTACTGTTTGGGGCACTGCTTGTCAACACACCACAACCATTGGGTTAACTTGCTGTACATCAGTCTGCTGCCACATGACGTACTGTACTGTACTGTATGCCTTTCAGTTGATGCAGTAGCCTGATTGCATACAGAACATGTTGAGCATGAGTGGCTGCAGAGGGAAGAGAAGCCTCACCTGCACAGTGTCAGAGCCATGATCACATGACCACCTCACTGAGCTCCACAGCACCGCTCTCTTCTTGTCACAACATGTCCCGTGTGCTTTCATCTCTCCATCAGGCATGCAGGGAACGCCATGAGTACAGTAGCAACCCCGCCACCACTCCTTTGTCCTCAGATAGTCCATTATATTAGGAGTATTTTCTCAGGCTTTGTATGGAGGCTAACTTGTGTGCACAGTATGTATGTGTGAGTGTGTAGGTGTGTGTGCAATGTGCACACACGTGTCAGGTGCCTGTTATGCACATGCCCCTCCTCAGTGACTGACACTCACGTACAGCTGTTTCTCACAAGCATCATCCGCCTGACATGTCCCTCCTCAGTGACTGACACTCACATACAGCTGTTTCTCACAAGCATCATCCGCCTGACATGTCCCTCCTCAGTGACTGACACTCACATACAGCTGTTTCTGTCATGTCCCTCCTCAGTGACTGACACTCACATACAGCTGTTTCTGTCATGTCCCTCCTCAGTGACTGACACTCACATACAGCTGTTTCTGACATGCCCCTCCTCAGTGACTGACACTCACATACAGCTGTTTCTGACATGTCCCTCCTCAGTGACTGACACTCACATACAGCTGTTTCTGACATGCCCCTCCTCAGTGACTGACACTCACATACAGCTGTTTCTGTCATGTCCCTCCTCAGTGACTGACACTCACATACAGCTGTTTCTGTCATGTCCCTCCTCAGTGACTGACACTCACATACAGCTGTTTCTCACAAGCTACGTTTCCATCCAACTGTTCAGCCAGTGTTATGCAAACTTCTGAAATGTTGCATAAAATAAAATGTCAAGTCATTAAGTCAGCTTTTATATTCTGGGTTGAAGCAAATAAATAGGCTTCCTGAATGTCAGAAAAAACACATTTACCTGAAATTTTTCATTTGAGCAAAACCACACAAATAGTATTACTAGTATTACTACTTATTTCAGTCGATACGATACCCGGGCCCTACTACCTACTTCATCTACCTTTTACTGCACACAGCTTGTCCTTCCAATACACACAGGGAAACCAGAGATCATATATTCAGACACATTCCAGTTAATTAACCAGGCACTGCTACGCCTCACCATGGCCAAACCTCAATCTAACTGTGAAGAAGAAGAACTGCTGCGGAGGAGTCAGATGGATAACACACACACTCACTCACTCACTCATGCACACTCACTCACGCACACACACACACACACACACACACCACACACGACTGAACACATGATCTCCTGGCCGAGATAATAATTTGCATACATACATCCAGTACACACACACACATACACACACCTGCACAGCTCTGGCAGCCTGTGGCACATGTTGGAGTGGGTAGTGCCTTGATCAGGTGTGTTAATAGCCTCATGGGTCTTTGCAAAGTCCTTCAGTCTGTGTGGGCAGATGAGACAGATGAACTAGCCAAACGGACACTATAATGACTTTTTCGCTAAGCCTGGAGAAACTTGTCACTAACCAAAGACAATTTTCTCATAATGACAAAAGTTTCAGATCCTGTTAACTTACATCTGTCTGAAAAGTGTGGCGATAATTCGGGTTAATTGGGGTGTTTGGCTGAATGCGGGCTGCAGATAACCTTGAAGAATCTGTATGCCATCTCCCCCTCCATCCTTAGTCATGGTACTTTTGACTATTTTGGTTTTGTCTGTCCTGTTAATTCACTGTAGCGGTTGTGTCTCGATAGAGGATGCAGGAGTGGCATCGACTTGGCCTGTCAGTAGGAACAGGGGCGCATTGTGAATGTACTACTGCTGAGTTTTGCACGTAATGAATGAAGCAAGGGAGTCTCTCTTTCTCTCTCTCTCTCTCTCTCTCTCTCTCTCTGTCAACTAATGGTTTGAAGCGAAGCAGAAGCCCGGGCAGAGGTTTCCCCCTGGCTTTAAGCATGCACGTTGTTGCCAAGATCTTCTGCATGATCAAAAGGAGGAAGAACCTGGAAGATGTGGAAGCAGGGTCTAATTAAATATAGCCTGCAGAGACAGCAGGGCCGTTCGGACGTGAGGAGCGGCCCCCGCCCTCCCCCACATGATTCCTTCTACGAGCACAATATTCTCAAAGTGAATAGCAGAGGAGCTCTGAAGAACACTGCAGCCTCCAATGCATGCATTCAATATTTGATTTTCTTCCCTCTTTTTCTTGCGTGCCATTTCCATGGTTGGGCCTGGCTTTTCAGTGAAAACCTTATGGGAATGGAGGGGAGAGAGGAGAAATCGCTGTGCGAAACCCAAGAACAGAATCTCATCAAATAGGGTGATGGAATGGAATAAACTAGAGAGAGGATACTAAATGGGACGGATCCAATGGTGACACAAAATTATGACATTCAATCACTAAGGGGCACTTTACACGAGGACGGTTTCCTATGGTGACGGGGAATTATTTTATCGTTAGTGCCTCCCTTTTAGACGGCGACGGCGAATTTGGGCTTAGGAAATGACACATTTTGAAACCACCCTCCAGAGTGAAATTCTTGGTGACGCTTCCCGCTGAGCGCTCCATGTAATCGCTTTGAGACGGCTCATTTCAGGAACTCTGACGTGCCTACACACGCGATTACGCCATAGCCGTGTGCGAGTTGGCAACCATTTTCAAAATAAAATGTCACGTCAGTATGAATGAAGTTTGGCAACATTCAGAATTAAGCTACACTGCGGCCAACTTCAGTTACATGTTCATAACGTTACTGCTGCGAGGAGCCGATGGCTGTACCCGGTCGGCATTTAACGTGGGTTGCAAAGGCACGTCAACAGTGTTTTCTCACTGCCAGTAGCCTAACTACACAGTAGGGTTTGACAGATAGCACAGTCAGCACTGCCGGTCCTCGCTGCTCGTTAAAGATTTCCAATAGGCGTTATTCTGATAAACTGGTCACATATGTGTTACGTTCTCACCCGACAAATATTAAAACTTTGAAACAGTTTGGTTTTTTTTTTAAGCTTGAAAACAGCTTTTTGGCAAGTCTAAATGACTGCGGTAGGCGTACTGTACTCTACTTCCGTGTTTAAAACCGGAAAGACGATTACGAAATGACGTCATGCAGAAGCGTCCTTGTATGGGCAAAGAATAAGGTGATCACACTGCCACCTAGCGACCTGGCATGTACATTACGCCGTTTTAAAAATTCAACAGCGCTCATGTAAACAGGGAAAAGGTGTGAAGGAAACGCTATTGTGTCGTTTCTTCAAGAAACTGTCCTCGTGTAAACGGCCCCTAAATGTCTCTTCTGAGACTGCACTTTCAGCTGTGTAAGGCCATGTAGCCACTAAAGTGCTTTTTCCTGAGGCCAGCATATTTTTTGGCACTGTTTGCAATAGGAGCGCTGTGTATTACCGGTACACTATGCTGCAAACGGCAACAGCGTGATGAGATGCTGAACTATTCTGTCTATTCATGTTTGGCGTTTTTTTTTCTGGTCGCCGAGAGTTGAAAAATGTTCAACTTTGGGTAAAACGCTGCGCTCGTCACTGTCATTGTTTACCCAGCCGTCCTCTCACAGTGAAGGGCGGCAAGAGAAATACCTCTGCTTTCTGAGTCAACATGAATTGCACAAGCATTAATTCCACTGCTTCAGAGAGATAGAACACAAAAGCTCCAGCAGCTAGCTGTGTGTGCTATTTTAGTCAACTAGGCATCTCGCACGCTCGATTCCTAGGCAGGCTCACCCGCCCTGCAGCTCGCATATGCAGCTCAGCCGCTGTGCGGCCTCGCCCTGGCTGCTCCTTGATGGCATACTTCACCTGTCCTGGAGCAGGCAACATACAGCTGTCCATGGCTGAAGACGGGGGTCTGAAGCCAGACTTCCACTTCTTTCAGTCTCTGCCCCTGGGACTTGATTTTGCTCTTATGACATCACTGATGACATCATCAGTGGGACTCTTATGACATCACTGATGTCACATCTGCTTTTATGACATCACTGATGACATCACAACCTCCTATGACAACACTGATGGCATCATCACTGGGACTTTGTGTGTGTGTGTGTGTGTGTGTGTGTGTGTGTGTGTGTGCGTGCGTGCGTGTGTGTGTGATGTCACAATGCCTCTGACATCACTGATGACAACATCAGTGGGATGGTATAAGATTGCAGCTTAGCTCTTGTCTTGAACCAAGGAGAGAAGACAGAATGTAGGGAAACAGTGGATGGATAAATCAGAAGGAGGCGGTAATGCAACATAAAGGATGCCAACCAAACAATGGTAGCCTGCTCACCGAGATGTTTCCTCGCCCACAAAGTCTCATGAACCCACATAGAGCGGCGGGTCCAGCATCTCTCCCTACGTGCTTCAGCCTTCCCTTCATCCACAGAGCAAGTAGCCTACTCTGTCCCAACATTTGACTTGTGTGGATATTCTGTTTCATACTGTAGCAACCAATGAAAAACAAACAACAACAACAACAAAACACTGTGCCTCCAAAGCGCTGTCAAGCGCTCCCAGCTCATCTTTTTCAGAAGAGCTCCTGGCGTTTTGGTGGACACAGGGCCCAACAGCTGCGAATGCTAACAGCTCAGAAAAACAATGTCTATAGTGTGTGCTAGTCATGGCGAAGCTTGTCTTGCCCTTCTGTTCTGTGAGGCTTGAGCGATGGCGTTTCAGAAGAGGTGCTGGACCGTGCCCTCGTTCGCCAAGTTCAGCCGCAGCCCGATGTGTTCGACAAGTACCCACCACGGCCCACTTGAAGCTGTTTCAAGGACATTCTCGTTGAACTAAATGAAGTTAATTTGAATCCCTCCTAACTCTCCTGGGTCTGGGGCTGTGTTGAAGCGGATGCCCTTAGCGACAGGCTTTTTTTTCTTTCCGGTCGACTTTAGAAGAAGCTGCTCAGCTAATTTGTCCAAGAGCTATTTCACAAGGAAAGAGGCCTGTCAGGGAAAAGTGTGCTATCTCCCCACCAGCTTAAAAGAAGATATTATTTTCACACTCTGTAATCCTCGGCCCCAGTGGCTGCCTTTTGATTAGATTGTCACATCGTTAACATTTCCACAGGGGCTATTTCTTTTGACCATTGTACTCATTTGACTAATGGTGTATGTGTAGATTTTTATTAGCAAAGATCTGAATTGTGATTGTGGCAATCAGGTCACATCAGATAATCACCCAGTATGGCAAAGTATGTTGTTATGGAAAAGCTCATAATATATAAGTCATTGTTCCAACTGATTCATCTCGAGGCGCTCAAAATGTAGCCTGGTTAAAACGTCCTGATAACGTGATCACATTCTGTTTGGCTCTGCAGATCAGTCTGGACTCCAAGCCGTCCACAGTGCTTTCAGTGGGCGGGAGTACTTGCCTTGACAGACAACTCCTTTAGCCAATCAGCGTCGCCAAATCCAATCCAAATCCACTGGGAAGAACGGCAAAAATGTATTTTCCGCAGAGAAACTCCGCTACTGCATACTCTTGTTCTCGTTTAATTGTTATTGAGTCTATTTCTGTGATAACTGCACTTATGGCTGTTTACTAATGTTAACATTACCGTTCGTTGCTTCGGGAGACGCCACACTGTCATGCCAGCGCCGTCCCTGATTGGCCGGTTACATTGTCAACTATGAGACAGGTCCCTGATTGACCCGTGGACTTTGTCATTTCTGGATATCGCTGGGGGCGGGGCTGGAGGCCAGACTGATCCACAGAATGAAGCAGAATGTGAGGTCACGTGATCAGGATGGTGTAACAGGCTACTCAAAATGCCTCGTGTCTCATGTTTACTAAACAAGACTAACATCTAATGCATCATTTAGTAGACCAGACCCAAACTTGGGATTAACTTCATCCAGGATATGATCATCTCATCTGACATGGCTCTGACAACCACATCTGACTCATATCCAGTAACCAGGGAAGCTAGGCCCCCCTCCTGACTCTATCTCACCCTCACGCTGGTCTCATTCCCAGGTACTGGAACGCTGTTAGCAGGAGCTGCCTCACTGCTCTGTCTCGGTGGAAGGTGTCATAGAAAAGTCTTAGAAAGGTACTGACGTCTATGCCGCGGAATGATAGGTGAGGATCTTCTGTTCATGATACCAAGGGTCAAAGTTGACAAAATTCAGCGTGCGCTAAGAAACTTCATTGTCCTGAAAGAAATTCATCTTCGATCAGTCCACTATGAGGCCCATAAATTATTACTCTACAAGCAGAGAAATATTGCTTATTGCTCATCCAACAGGACTCTTGATTGATTGATTGATTGATAGATATGTATAAATTAATGATTTGTGCATTATATAAAATAATTAATAATATATGGATCTCAACTTTCAAGCCTCCATATTGACAGAGGGACAAATAATGTGAGCAAACCCTATTACAGACACTGGCCATATTTTTATTTATTTATTTATTTATTTGTCTGTTCGTTTGTTTGGGTATTATAAGAGCTTAAACTCACCTGGCCATCGTTAAAATTGCAATATGCAAATGTGAGCTGACCATAACTGGTAGCGTTCACACAGCATTGTTGTTTTAAAAGCTGTGGTAATGTGATTACTGTGCCGAGGGTCACTGCCTCCCTGACCGCTAAACTCTGACTTGTGCATATCTAATCCCCTCATTATGTCCATCCCTCCATGCCTCCCTCCTCTGTGTTTGTGCAGGTATCTGCTGCCAGTCACCTCCCAGTTCATCGTCAAGTGGCCTTCGTCCAGCTTTGGCCGCATCTCCTCGGCCGCGCCGCGCTCCCGCAGCCTCTTGGCTGCCAGGATGGGCCAGTTCTGAGACCAGCCCTGGCTTCTGACACCTCCACCTTCTGACCCCCCCCTAACCTTCACCCAGCCAACCTCCACCTTCTGACCCCCCTTAACCTTCACCCAGCCAACCTGCAGGCCCAGCTACTCCGCTTTGGACGCGAGCAAGTGCGGGGCAGTATTGTACACAGGATGGAGCCTGGACCTTGGCCAAAGCCCCTGCGGTACACCCAAAAAGGCCAGAACATATGGGATAGATAAAGAGTCTTGTTGGGCTTAGTTTAGTTTGGCCCTGCACCGGCCAGACTGGCTACACCCAGACCAACACACCGCCGGTACCCTTGTTCTCTAACCTTACCCCCGTTAATATCAGACAATGGGTTTACACCCATCCCTCCCCCCCCCCCCCCCCCCCACCACCTCTCTCTCATTGTAACCGATGTAATATACCTGCTCACTGTACAGTTACAAGTCATGGTACTGTAAAGGGAAAGAATAACAAATACTAAACAATGCAAGGATTATTTATTTATGTACTTATTTATTTTGTAAGGTATTCCATGAATGCAGTGAATGCTGTCACAGAATGCAGATATGGAATGATATCAACAAACCTATCCCTTCTTTGAGAAAGTGGATGTAAAAAACAACAAACTGCTTACTTTTGAAGGCTATGATCAATTACTTTGCTGATGTCTGTATTTAATTTATTTCATAACTTATAACAGTTTGTTTATACAAGTTTTAACACTCACTTTATGTTGTAGTTTTTGCAGTCAAAAGTACAGTAGAGAGGTGGTGCCTGCCTGGGAAACTTAAAAACGTTTAACTTTTGAACGCTATCTTAATGTTTGACCTGTGATATGAAGTGCAGCACTACTGAGCAACATAATGGGTAGAATGTGACTGTAGTAAGCCAAGCTTCTTTGCTTCTGTGTGAGCGACTTGTAAAGAGCCAAACTGAAGTCTCAGAGAGCATCCTGTTTGTAATATGCACTTTGCAGTACGTCACAGAAAGGGAATTTAAGACGCCCATTGGGGTGTACGTTACGGTAGTTTTTGCATGCATAGATTTTAGTCCCCCATCCAGATGTAGTAAATAGGCAGAGCAACCGCATATGGAAAATACTTGAATTGTTTGTGTTGTCATTAGTTATTGCGTCTTTTTTTTCCTGCACTCAAAAGAGAGACCTCATTTTTAGATTTGTGCTCTTAGGTTCATGGATGTGTTGCATCACTAATGGATGTACGGTACATTAATGATATGAGTTTACGGTGGGGGAGGAGGGACATACAGTACTTTGCTGTATTGTGACTGCCGCGCTTTGCCTGGGACGAGCAGCCATACCTTGTTTTAGCAGCTATGTCCTGTTTCCCTCCCCCATTTTACTGCAGGTACAAGTGCCAGGGCAAACAGAGATGTGCCAGCATTCAGCGTCAATTGGGTTTTAATTAAGTTTTATATATCATGAATTACCGTAGGACTTCCGTTACATAAAGTATTTAAATGTTAATAGGGAGAAACAAAGTGTTATATGTTTAGATAGAATGTGCTCTGTTTACTACCCCATGAGATCAAATACTACTGGTTAGACTTTTAAAGGTGGTAGTGTGCCAACAGATTATTCATTACACTGTACATTTTATCACAACAATCTGAGTCCCTCCAGGAAATTGTGATTTTACAATCACAATAATTAATGCAAATTCATCCAATCTCAATTTCAAAAAATTCCTGTGGAAAAAGTTGCCATTAAGTAGTTTCTTTCCCCCTCAACTTGCAGTTTTTGCCAGTTCCTGCAATTCTACTGCAAACAAATCACATAAAAGCAAATTGCAGCGCAATTTTTGAGAAAAGGCACTGCAAAATAGCAACAATCACACACAAAAACTGCGAAATCTTGGAGGGACTGCGGCAATTCTGTGGTAAAATTGCAAAAAAAAAAAAAAAGTATGTTCTCCCCATGCACTGAATGTCAATTCACAATGCCAAATATGTTTTATTTTGCCTGATTATTATTTTTTTATTTTTTATTTAAGAGTAGTACTTTTTCATTGGAGGTATGAGATTTTTAATTTTACATAGCAATAAAAATGTTTAAACAAACACATTTAATTATTCTTCTCAGTTGTTTTCTTGAAGTATAAATGACTTCATTTTATAAACCTCTCATTACTTGAACCACAGAAACAGATAAACGCATCATGATTCATTTACATAGCTCTTCGCCGGTGCGTAGTTTCTCCATTTCCACAGTGTTATTTCTTATCAATTAATTACCTCCAATAATATCAGTGGAAATGGGAGCTGTGAAATAAATAAATAAGCAAAGCAACGCGTAGCTAATTAGAAACACTGACTCTGACTTCTGCGGTGCTGTAATGGAGCTGTAATGGATTATCAAGTTTCCCGTGCACCTGATATCCGCTCCTCACACGCTGTGAGCTCTGACAGCTTATCCTGGAGTGATATCGCCTTTCCCACCAGAGGCCCCAGTGGACAGGTGACACTCCTACCCTGTCACTGGAGTGTGTAGCAGGCAGCCCTGTCTTGTTCCATCTTGACCCCAAAGCTGCCCCGAGGAATGAGGTCGCTTTTTATTTAGACCCGTCAACGGCTTCCTATGACCTTTCCACCCCTCCTTCCATCCCTCTGTCTCTCTCTCTCTCTCTGTCAATTCAATTCAAAGGGGCTTTATTGGCATGGGAAACATATGTTTACATTGCCAAAGCAAGTGTAAAATAAAAAGAAGAAAAAACATACAATTAAGGATATACTAGAATAAATAAATGTGTAAACAGAGTACCGTAGGTCAAATTAACTTAAAAAGTACAAAGAAAAAATTTGCTTTTGCTGTTGAACACAATATATATACAGGTAAGTAAATATAACTTAAAAATAGAAATGTGTGCACTCTGTCTCTCTGTCTGTCAGCAGGAGAGGTGGAGGCCGTGACCTTGAGGCTCTCCTGCCTCCGCCTTGGCTGCGTGGAGGGTTTGACAGGCTGGCACTGCGACCCCTCCGCGCTGTCCAAAAATATCTCCCCCAGCACCAAGGCAGCGCTGCTCTGTCCCGACCTCTCCACTCGCCTTCCCCCCTCCTTCCCATTCCTCCATCCCTTCCTCCCTTACCTGTCCGCGGGCCAGGCAGCTTTGCAGCCGGTGTCCAGCCCCCTTTTTTCACCACCAAGTCCCCGTGGATGACCCAGTTTTCGGGGGCCCGTAAGCCGACATCCCGGGCTTGGAGAGTAAAAAAAAATCAACTGGGGAGCTGTGCGAGAGGTGGATGGTTCAGATGAGATAAGGCGGGCACACACACAGACACGTACGCTCTCGCACACGCACACACAGACACATACGCTCTCGCACACGCACACACAGACCCAGGGAGAAAAGCTCCGGAGATGGCGGAGCTTCAAAAACCTGCTTTTGCTCTTAATCCACTATTCCAAACGACACGGGAGGAGAGAGCAGTGATTTGTTCTGTAATTATGGCTGCTGGAGGAAGGTGTCCTGTGGCCTGCCTGCCCTCCTTTTCCTTTCTGATCAGGCTTTAGAACTGACTGGGCCCATAGTGCACCAATTCTCAAACTCTTATATCAAGGACCTCTAACTGAGTCCACATTAGGGCCACAGATCCCCATTCAATGACATTTGTCTGTCAGACCTAAACCAGAGAATATTGTTATTGTTGGATATGATGACCTGTCTGTATTGCAGGTAGAGATTAACAGTAAAACTATGACCAAAATAGTAATTCTACACTCTCTAAATGTGTAATAGTTTGCTGGGGACTCCCTAGTCTCTCAAGACAGACCCATTGGCCTCCGCAATTTACAAATGCTCCGCCTACCCGTCTGTACTTCTGCAGCTCTCAAAGTTGGTCAAAAAATAAGACAGGATATGTGTTCAAAATAAGAGAGTATATCTGGTCAAAATAAGGTGGGTATCCACTCATTTTCCCCACTCCTGACTGGAAAACAAACTACTGTAGTCAAATACTAGCTAGCTAGCTGCTGAACAGAAATGGACATTGAAAAAAGTTATTTTCGATAACATTCCATACATTTTCGATACATTTTCGTGAACATGTGTCGTGATTGGTTGAATACCATCAAACTTCCTTCCGGTCCAAAGGATTTTTTCCTTTGGAAGATGACAACTTCCTCTGTCCAGATTTGAACGGGCAGAAGTACAGACTGTGTATGGAGCATTTGAAGATTGTGGAAGAAATAGACTGGCTTGGGAGACTAGGGACCCCCTAAAACCCCTTCAAGGACCCTGGTGGTCCCCGGACCCCACGTTGCCAACCACTAGTGGTATATGACCTTTCAAATGACAACAGTGAGTTTGTTATTTTGACACAAATCTGATCTGAGGTCAGTGTGTAGCGCGACTGCATGTAATGGCAACATGTTGTGTATGTCAGCATAGCATGTTTACATTATGCTCACTGCTACCTTCTATTGGTTTCTATTGTCTCACACCTGTCTCTGTGTCCTGACATCCGTGTGTGTGTGTGTGTGTGTGTGTGTGTGTGTGTGTGCATGCGTGCGTGCGCATGTGTACTGTATGTTTACATATATTGGCTCGGGACGCACTCAGTGACACCCTCTGCAATACATTATCCATGGTGACTAGTTGACACCATCTTTGCTCTCAGTAGGGGCCTTGCCTGCAGCCCACACATAAACCAACAGATAAACACAGGCTCACCAGGGGCCCCGTGCTGTTCACTCAGCCTGGCCCTGCCTGCAGCCAGACGCTTATTTAAATTACCAGCACATACATTTCTGCTTCTCTGCAGCACATTTGCATTCTCCTACCAGAAGGCTCAAACACTTCACTGATGGTTCCCACCAAACTGTTGAATAGAAATTGAAGTTATTTATTTATTTTTAACTTAAGTTAAGTCCTTGCCTCCAGAAAGTGTGATGGTCACGTGCGTACACGAGTGATTGAATTCGAATGATGCAGGTTAAACAGCGGCAAGCAAGAAAGCTAAGATTAAGCAAACCTTCAGCTACAGTAGCCTACGCCTGGAAAATGTGAAAATTCTCAGTGTTGTAAGTAATTAACCTTGATCCGTGTCTCAAACTTTGCCGTGGTGGGTCCTTGAATTTGAGGGAATTAGGTGTAGAAAGTCCTTGATTTTGATGTTTAACACATTCACTGCCAGACGTTTTTTTTTTACTGTAGTTAGCTTCTGCCAGAGGGTTTTTTTGAGGATTCTGGCTCATCTTTCAAGACCCGAGGATTCTTTTCTGCTAAGATTTTGTGAACACACAATATCTCAAAAGAACTAATAGAATGTGTGCTTTCTCTGTCTAAAAGAGTTAGTTTGTAGAGTTAGTACCGTAGTTATGTAAGCATTAGCAGTTGAATACAGCATGGTTTCAGCGTCAGAAAAATTATTCAGAGATAAACGGCTTTTTGTGAAATTTGATAGAACAGTCACTTTAACCATTCATTTTTGGCATCAGTAAGACTTCAGACATCTAAACAATAGTTTTGAACAGTAATTTCCTCCATAACAGCAGGAAACCCCCCTCTGCTTCCAACTCCTCCCTCCGTGTGTGTTCTCCTCCTGCCTCCCTGGCTCTCCAGCGGGCGTGTCACAACGAAGTTGCTGCTGCTGCTGTGCCTGTTTGCGCGGCCGCTGTTTGAGGAAGTCTGGGTGGACTCGCTCGTTTCGTGGAGTTTTGGTTGAGAGCTTTGATGAAGGTTTTGCGATTCTGGTCATATTTATGCTGCGTGTTTCAAAGTGTGCATCCAATCTATTCTTGGAACCCCCCACCGTTGCCACCGCTGTGCATCAGCGCGAAAGTGAAAGCGTTTTCGCCATCAATTTTACAGTATGAGAACGGCTTCCTCGCTTTTCCCTCCAGTTTTGGGTCGCCTCTTTCTACTGTGGAGAGACATGTCGCCACTCAGTGGGTCCGTAAAATAGATTATACACATTCAATACCTCCAATTCTGGTGTAGGAGACGTAAAAGGGTTAGATCAACGTCCCACCGTCAAAAAAAAAACGTGTTTGACGTATTAATACGTCATTGGCAGTCAACCGCTGGATTATTTTTGACGTATTAATACGTCATTGGCAGTGAACGTGTTAAGGTGTGGGAACCCTAATGAGTAACCACCACCCACACAAACTACCCATGCGTAGAATTCAGTAGACGCAGCTGTGGATTTGGAACTAATCTCAACAATATCAAAGGTTAATTTTGGTTAATTAAATTCTTTGTCTAAAGGCTGGTTGAGTCTGCCTCTGTGCACATCTGCTTTTCTCAATGGCAGTTTACCACAAGTATGACGTAAACCACATCAAAGGTGAATAACGTTAATTATTATTCCGTAATGAAACATATCAGAGCTGTGAACCCCCCCCCCCCCCACCACACACACACACACACACACACACACACACACACACACACACACACAGTTAGGTATATGGAGCTAATTCAAGGTGATTCGGGCTTATTCATACATAGGTCACCACGTTTTTGGTCTCCTGAATGAGCACAAAAGGCTCCATTCATCAACAAACTAATTAAGAAATGTTGCGTCCTGTGTAATGGAAAAGCGGAATCCTTCAATGTTTTGTTTCTGCGCTGACTACACACACACACACACACTCGTACACATAACAAATGCACTCATGTATTACAGTAGGTTCTATACCCTTGGTTTGCCCTGTTTGAATTTTAATGTGAAGCTGTGTGTTGGTTTTGTGACTCCCTTCTCTCTGCCTTTGATCCGGCGATCAGCTACACTGCATCTATTTTTAACCTGTGTTTATCAGCTACACTACAGTCTATGGCTACACTGCATCTGTTTTTAACCTGTTTATCAGCTACACTGCATCTGTTTTTAACCTGTTTATCAGCTACACTGTATCTGTTTCTAACCTGTGTTTATCAGCTACACTGCATCTGTTTTTAACCTGTGTTTATCAGCTACACTGCATCTGTTTCTAACCTGTGTTTATCAGCTACACTGTATCTGTTTTTAACCTGTGTTTATCAGCTACACTGCATCTGTTTTTAACCTGTGTTTATCAGCTACACTGCATCTGTTTTTAACCTGTGTTTATCAGCTACACTGTATCTGTTTTTAACCTGTTTATCAGCTACACTGCATCTGTTTTTAACCTGTGTTTATCAGCTACACTGCATCTGTTTTTAACCTGTGTTTATCAGCTACACTGCATCTGTTTTTAACCTGTTTATCAGCTACACTGCATCTGTTTTTAACCTGTTTATCAGCTACACTGCATCTGTTTTTAACCTGGGTTTATCAGCTACACTGCATCTGTTTCTAACCTGTGTTTATCAGCTACACTGTATCTGTTTTTAACCTGTGTTTATCAGCTACACTGCATCTGTTTTTAACCTGTGTTTATCAGCTACACTGCATCTGTTTTTAACCTGTGTTTATCAGCTACACTGTATCTGTTTTTAACCTGTTTATCAGCTACACTGCATCTGTTTTTAACCTGTGTTTATCAGCTACACTGCATCTGTTTTTAACCTGTGTTTATCAGCTACACTGCATCTGTTTTTAACCTGTTTATCAGCTACACTGCATCTGTTTTTAACCTGTTTATCAGCTACACTGCATCTGTTTTTAACCTGGGTTTATCAGCTACACTGCATCTGTTTTTAACCTGTGTTTATCAGCTACACTGCATCTGTTTTTAACCTGTGTTTATCAGCTACACTGCATCTGTTTTTAACCTGTGTTTATCAGGGGAAGGCTTTTGCTGAGCATGCAGGCCTTTTCACCACCGCCTCACCTCACATTCACACATTCACACATTCACACCTGGAGGCGTACAACACGTACAACCTACAGTAGGGCTGGGCAATATATCAATATTATTGATATCATGATATGAGACTAGATATCATCTTAGATTTTGGATAATGGTGAGATGGCTTACAGTAAGTGTTGTCTTGGTTTTAAAGCCTGCATTACAGTAAAGCAATGTAATTTTCTGAACTTACCAGACTGTTCTATTATTTGCCTTTACCCACTTAGCCATTATATCAGAATCAGAATCAGATTCTGATTCTGATCCACATTACTGATGATTATTTCTCAATTGTGTAAATATTTTGTGAAAGCGCCAATTTACAACCGAACAGAAAAAAGAAAATACCAAGATATATATTGTGTATCGCCATTCAGCCCAAAAACAGAGATACAGTATGATTTTTGGTATAGTATATTGCCCAGCCTTTGTGCTGTGGTTAAACACTGTTCACACTGTAGATGCTGCATGAGAGGGAAGTGGTTAAACACTGTTCACACTGTAGATGCTGCATGAGAGGGGAGAGTTGCTCACTCACCTTCCCTGTCCAGATTGTTCCACCCACACTCATACTGTATGCATGAATTTAAAGTGGCGACCTTCCAGCCACACGCCCACTTCACTCACCTTTACGCTACCGTCGACCCCGGTTGGGGCATCTCTCTATGTGGAGTGAGGCTCTGAATGCGAGGCTGCAGTGCTCCACTACCTAATGTTAACCTTGGTTCCAGCACTCAAGGAGTCGACTGTACTTTGCTCCAGCCACGAGGAGTCGACTGTACTTTGTTCCAGCCACGGGGGGTTACAGACGAGCACAGCTCTGCATATGGCCATCATTCAAAGCCCCGGGCTCCCCCTGAGTGCGTGTCTTGAGTGCGTGTAACAAATGGAGCTGAGCGCTGAAGGCATTAATGTAAGGGAAGGAGCCCTGTGGTGGAAGTCACTTCCTCTCTCCCCATCTGGCCTTAACAAGATGGAGAGGAGTGAGAGGTGGTCGGCTGGATTAGCACTTGTGATGGCAGAGACGAGAGGGGGACTATCCTGGGTGTAGGCTGTCACTCTCTCTCCCCTCGCCCCCCTCTGTGATCATCTGCCCCTCACTCTGCAGCGAGCGCCAGAGAGAAGAGGAGACTGAAAATGAGAATAAATGAGGTGTGGGAGTGTGTCTGTGCTCGGGCACGTGCGCCTGTGTCTGCGTGCATGCCCGTGCTGTCTCTCCCTCTCCCACATTGCAGTGTGTGTCTGCGTGCACGCCCGTGCTGTCTCTCCCTCTTCCACAGTGCAGTGTGTGTCTGCGTGCACGCCTGTGCTGTCTCTCCCTCTCCCACAGTGCAGTGTGTGTCTCTGTGCACGCCCGTGCTGTCTCTCCCTCTCCCACAGTGCAGTGTGTGTCTGCGTGCACGCCCGTGCTGTCTCTCCCTCTCCCACAGTGCAGTGTGTGTCTGCGTGTACGCCCGTGCTCTCTCCCTCTCCCACAGTGCAGTGTGTGTCTGCGTGCATGCCCGTGCTGTCTCTCCCTCTCCCACAGTGCAGTGTGTGTCTGCGTGCACGCCCGTGCTGTCTCTCCCTCTCCCACAGTGCAGTGTGTGTCTCCGTGCACGCCCGTGCTGTCTCTCCCTCTCCCACAGTGCAGTGTGTGTCTGCGTGCACGCCCGTGCTCTCTCCCTCTCCCACAGTGCAGTGTGTGTCTGCGTGCACGCCCGTGCTCTCTCCCTCTCCCACAGTGCAGTGTGTGTCTGCGTGCACGCCCGTGCTGTCTCTCCCTCTCCCACAGTGCAGTGTGTGTCTCTGTGCACGCCCGTGCTGTCTTTCCCTCTCCCACAGTGCAGTGTGTGTCTCTGTGCACGCCCATGCTGTCTCTCCCTCTCCCACAGTGCAGTGTGTGTCTGCGTGCACGCCCGTGCTGTCTCTCCCTCTCCCACAGTGCAGTGTGTGTCTGCGTGCACGCCCGTGCTGTCTCTCCCTCTCCCACAGTGCAGTGTGTGTCTGCGTGCACGCCCGTGCTGTCTCTCCCTCTCCCACAGTGCAGTGTGTGTCTGCATGCACGCCCGTGCTGTCTCTCCCTCTCCCACAGTGCAGTGTGTGTCTGCGTGCACGCCCGTGCTGTCTCTCCCTCTCCCACAGTGCAGTGTGTGTCTGCGTGCACGCCCGTGCTGTCTCTCCCTCTCCCACAGTGCAGTGTGTGTCTGCATGCACGCCCGTGCTGTCTCTCCCTCTCCCACAGTGCAGTGTGTGTCTGCGTGCACGCCTGTGCTGTCTCTCCCTCTTCCACAGTGCAGTGTGTGTCTGCGTGCACGCCCGTGCTGTGTCTCCCTCTCCCACAGTGCAGTGTGTGTCTGCGTGCACGCCCGTGCTGTCCCTCCCTCTCCCACAGTGCAGTGTGGAGCTGTGGAGCCAAAAGACTGTCCGGGGACTCTTCATCCACTTGCCGGTGAGTGCCCCAGGGGAAGGATTGAGCCTTGCAGGTTGGGATATTATCAATACAGGCCCTCCAGGCAGCCTGGGAGACAGGAGACGCAGACAGACTCACTCTGCCTATTAGTCCAGTGCAGAGCGAGCGGGCGGCGAGGAGCGTGTGGTGTGGGGGAACAGCTGGTTAGACTGGAGCCTCTGCCAACCAGCCCTCCACCTCTCCCTCTCTGCTTTACCTGCTCCTACTGTAGGCTTACTGACCTCCCTCTCTGCCTTACCTGCTCCTACTGTAGGCTTACTGACTTCTCTCTCTGCCTTACCTGCTCCTACTGTAGGCTTACTGACCTCCCTCTCTGCCTTACCTGCTCCTACTGTAGGCTTACTGACCTCCCTCTCTGCCTTACCTGCTCCTATTGTAGGCTTACTGACTTCCCTTACCTGCTCCTACTGTAGGCTTACTGACTTCTCTCGCTGCCCGCCCTCAAACTACGGTTGCACGATATTGGACTTTTTTATCCAATATGTCGATATTTTCCAACTCTTTTGGCCGATAGCCTACTGATGTATGTGCGCATACCCCCCCCCCCCCCTACACTCACAGGTGCTGCTCCTACACTCACAGGTGCTCTGCTGCTCCTACACTCACAGGTGCCCTGCTGCTCCTACACTCACAGGTGCTCTGCTGCTCCTACACTCACAGGTGCCCTGCTGCTCCTACACTCACAGATGTCCTGCTCTTTTGAAGTGCTTGGTTTCATGGGGATGCCTCTGGCCCGGTGCCATGCAGTGAACGATGCTCCTCTCAATAGAAGCAGACATAGCTGTTAATTACCCCACCTTCCCTGAGTCACTTATCTTTCACCATTCCTGTATGTCTGTCATCTGTATGTCTCTTTCTGGTTCCCTATCTCTCTCTCTCTGGTATTATCTCACCTTCTTTCTCTCAGCCTGTCTGTATCTACTTCTCTGTCTATCTCTCATGTTATTTGTATTGTTTTCTTTCTGTGTAACCTTCCCTCTGCTATTTGCATCTCTGTCTCTATTTTCATCTCCCTACATTTTGTGATATTGTATTTGTGTAATGACGATGCTGACCTTGTATTTGCATGTCTGCACATTGCAAACAGTTGGAGCCCTCCACATGCTGAATCAGGTCAACCAGTGAACCTAGCAAGATGGAGCTGAATATTGATGCAGTCTGGCTTTGCCGCTAGCACTTTGAATGCTTCCTCATTGTGAATAATTTGCATTGTCTGTTTGATAATACAAGACATTCTAATGTGAAATAAGATGATACAATGTCATCTATATTTCAGCTCCCCAGTCACCCCTCCAATGCCATGGATGACCATGTTTCAGCATGCAGT
The DNA here is from genome assembly GCF_964638095.1 of Poromitra crassiceps. NCBI lineage: Eukaryota > Metazoa > Chordata > Actinopteri > Beryciformes > Melamphaidae > Poromitra > Poromitra crassiceps. Next base: position 27,186,645 of record NC_139632.1, read on the forward strand.
AGATCAAATATGGTAATGGCCGTAACACTTGCTGAGATGCAGGTCAAGGCCCAATCAAGCAAGGTGTGCGCTGTAACCTAGATTTGCGTTTGTAACAGACTGTTATTGAAACGTGACCGGTAATTTTCGTAAAATAAATTATTTCTGGACACCGGACCAAGCGGAAACCCTGTACTGTATAAAGACTGTCTCCTGAACTTAAATATATGAATAAGTGTGTATGTCTCAGGAATTTAGTTAATCTGATATTAATGCTCACACACAAGACTTCATTCAATCTGTTTGAACCAGAAATATATTTATTTTCCCAGTTTGGCAAAATGATGAGGTAATGAGTGGTGTCCCATTTCCTACTGTAGGTAAGGATTTCAAACCCCCACCCCTTGTGTCTCCGTTCTGAAGGGCAGAGGGAACAGCGAAAGGCACTCAAACGAGGGTATAGGAGTCAAAATAAGGAATGGACCGAACATTCAACACTTGGTCTTTCGCTGATTCTTCTTGCTGCCGTCTAGTCCGGTGCCAAATCCTTCCCGGTCTTCATTTGATCCCTGACAGATGCTGGCTCACCTCAGCTAGAGGAACACTCAACAGAAACCAGGGCTCAGTCTCCAGAGTGGGCAGCCATTTTGAATTGCTCTCGAATGGATTGACCAGGTGTAACCGTGACCTCATCTTTTCCAAAAAGAAGAGGAATTTATAAAGGGTGACCCTGTGCACCTCTCCAAGCTGCAAGCACTCTCCCCAGGTCTGGATTATTTTATAGTCTCCGTGGCTCCACTTCAAGGGTCTGTCTGTCATTGTTATGGCTGTGAGGTTCCACTGAGGAAGGGTCAGCCATTGTGTTGGAACAAAAAGACGGAGCGGTGCTCCTGACCCCTCCGCTGATCCTTCAGGTGTCTAGATCCACTCCAGTAAATGGAAGACAAACATGTCTAGCCTGGTTAAAATCCAAGAGCGCCCAGTGAGATTCCCACCATCCCAGTTTGCCACAGAATCATGCAACAATATCATGTAAGCATTCTTATTCTTTCATGCATACATAGGCTACTTTATTTGATCATTTCTTGTACCGTAATTACTTCTGCCAAGCAGGAAAAGAAAGAAAAACTTTCCACACCCCCTGCTGGCCAAAAGGAGGCATCACAAAAAAGTGACTAATTTCCGAAAGGATTCAAGCAACAGCACAAAGCTTTGTAGAAAGGTTGGTCATCATGTGCCGAGGATGAGCTGATTCACTTTCTATGCCCACTAGCCAAAAGGGGGCATGGCAATGGTTGTGGCCAATCACAGAAGAGCTGATTAACTTTCCATGCCTCATAACAGCAATTCTGCATTTAACTTGAACTGAATGGATTTTTTTTTAGACCTGAGAGATTAAATGGTGTGATTTGACGAGATTTGACTTCACAGACATTTTCTGCACACTTTCTGAGAGATTGATGTGTATGTGTTGTGTGTGTTTAGGTTGTGCTGTGTGGCAGTGTATGTGTTGTGTGTGTTTAGGTTGTGCTGTGTGGCAGTGTATGTGTTGTGTGTGTTTAGGTTTTGCTGTGTGTCATTGTGTGTGTGCACGGTGCTCTGATTGTGTATTTAGGCAAATCAGTGTTTATGTTGCATTGGCAGTATGGTATTTTGCATGAAATCACTTTAGTAAATATAGCTGTTATCTTGCTCTCATTATGTCTCAGAAAGCTAGTCTTTTGAAGCCCACATTCAAAGGACTGAGGGAACATCCAGGGAAAATGGACAACCAAATCGACTCCTTTCTATCAATAGTCAGGCTAACGTCAGTTACTGTAGCCTTGCAGATACTAACTCGATGGGAGCAAATTGTCCTGTAGTGTATCTGCAGCCTCTCAGTAAACCTGAACAAACTCAGCCTTCGATAGGCTAATTAGGAGAGCATTCTCACAGCCTCTGAAAATTGAAATAATTGGCCTCTCAGACTGTATGTGTGTCGGCATCTGTCAGCTATAGTGTTATCCTTGAAGCTGATGTTGTGCCTACGCCGCGTGACCGCGTCATACAAACATGGCGTCATACCCACATTGATGGACATTACCACCTTTAAACAGCCTTTAAACACTTGAAAAGTACAACACAATTTCACAAAACCTTGGAGAAACCATTCATACACTGCCTAAAGATTTGAGATACAGATTAGTAGCCTTGTGGAACTTACTGTAACTAACACATGCGTGCACACACACACACACACACAATCATGAATATCCATATTCAAGGAAGCGCAGCCGATGGTCTAAATTGTAAACTGCAGTACACCCTCGCACCACTGAGCACCGAACCGATACATCTGGACCTGTGGAGCAGTTGAACCCGAAATGACACAGCCGAAGAAGGCTGTTTGAGCTTAAATTTAGGCACTGGCATGTGAATACATGTGAAACTACGCAATATTTGGCATCAAAATCTTGGATAATAATATTGTGTCGGAGGTGACACCTCTGACAACTTTAGTAGCGCTAACATTGACAGTAGCGTTAGCACCTTCACTAGCTAGGTTAGCATGACAGTGGTGACACCTCAAACACAGCCTGTGAATAACGTCTATGCTGGATGGAGTTTGTGTGTGTGTAGATAGTTTGAAAAGCTGCTGTTATTACACAGTAGGAAGATTTTTTTTATCTGGCACCATGACATTATATTGAATAACCTATTATTGAATGAATCCCATGCAATTATCTCAAAATAGTCTCAAAACAAGGTTTAAAACTGGAAAGGCCAGTGATGTTTTGAGAACGTAAATATTTCGAAGCTAAAATTAAAACAGCTGCAACGGTGACGATGGTTTGGCCCTTTTTTTAAGTGTAAATTAAATCTATATTACAGTTTTATCATGGCATCAACATGTGGGAAAGTCATACACTTCGTTCCTTCTGAAGCAGAGGGTGTTTTTCGTCTCCTAATTTCTCAAGAGATAGAAGTTAAATCCTTCGACAAAACTTCAAACCAGCTGAAAAACCTCTAAAAGCCCTGACAAGGTGAGAGCATGTGACTATTGTCTTGCCTGTGGCTCAATATTCCATGTGAGTGTGTGTGTGTGTGTGTGTGTGTGTGTGTGTGTGTGTGTGTGCATGCGTGTATGTGTGTGTGTGCTGTATAACTGTATCTCTGTGTGTGAACGTGCTGTGTGTGACTAAGTGTGTATGTGTGTGTGTGTGTGTGTGTGTGTGTGTATGTGTGTGTGTGCTGTATCACTGTATCTCTGTGTGTGAACGTGCTGTGTGTGACTAAGTGTGTGCGTGTGTGTGTGTGTGTGTGTGCACATGCGTGTGTGTGTGTGAACGTGCTGTGTGTGACTAAGTGTGTGTGTGTGTGTGTGCGCGTGTGTGTGTGTGTGTGTGTGTGTGAACGTGCTGTGTGTGACTAAGTGTGCGTGTGCTGTATCACTGTATCTGTGTGTGTGACTAAGTGTGTGTGTGTTTCAGTGAGAACGGCGTGCCCTCTCAGAGCAGCTCAAAGCGGAGGAGCCCGCGGGGCCCATAGGGGTTGGTAAAAATAGCCCCAGGGCTGATTAGGATGAGTCGACGGGGGGATTTTAAAAACCTGCTCATTACCGCACCTGTAAGGCCTCTTTAAGTAGCCCTTCTGCAGAGCCCAGCTGCTCACATCTGCCAAGACGTGTTCGCCTCGCCTGTAAACTCCTCTCACGCATCCTCCAGGGGCGGGACATCACCACGCGAGAGGACGACAATAGTGGGTAAAATACGCTGGCCTCAATATCTCTAGCCCCCCGCCCCCCAACACACACCAAAAAAAGTAACTTTATCTATGCTGAATCTATAGGTGCTGTGCTGCTTAGCATTGCTTATTAGCATGCTCCATATGGTTCACTGTCGGAAAACAGCCAACTGAAACCTTCGCTCGCTGAAATGTGCTCCCTGCTTTCCTCTCCATCTGCAGCCCAATCGGCAGAATACAACGTCAACATTTCTGCAATCCACGAACACAATGTACAATCTCAACGTAAAAAGGGAAACAAAACAGTGGCCTTTTCCGGTTCTAGAAGGTGGCATTTTATATTTATGCAAAACTACATGTATATCTTAATGTAAATTTGAAACTAAATGCTGGTTACTTTGAAAACCTTGATGCCTTTCCAACCTTAAACGTGAATAAAATAACTTTAACAACTTTGGTTATGCTTAGGCTTAAATGACAAAAATGTTGAATGTGACGTACGGTTGAAATGTAGACTTTGGAAACCATGGGGATCGAACACGGTTCTCCGGTGTGAAAGGCAAGTGTTTACGCCCTCCATCCACCCTGACCACAACACCCTGACCACAACACCCTGAACACAACACCCTTACCGACCACCAGGCTATTTCAATAGCAGACTCTATAACATGATAGTCTACGTATCCACGGCTTGCAGAAATGTACAGTACAATGCAGACATCTTACTCTGTTGACCAGGCTGCCATCTGTTGTGTGTAACATTTGATGGCCGACCGACTCCCCTATACAGCTAAATGACAAACTGACTGTTAACAACAATAACACAAACAACTCAAGCAGGCTTGATTAACGTCGTCCTCTATAAAGGGTACACACACTCCCTCGCTGCCATTATTGAACCAGCAATCTGTGGGGTCTGAAGAGGCTACGCCCCCCTGTCAAAGCACCGCTATGGAGTCTCAGCCTGCCATGACCCCGGTTGACTCCCATCAGCCCTCCTGCTGGGACAGTAAAACAAACGAACCCCCCATAGACAGGCTGTTTAGCCTGTCCCCACATGCCTCGAGACAGACAGAGAGATATGCAGAGAGAAAGACATACAGGGAGAGACAGTGGAGTAAATCATATTGCTTATCATAAATGTAAGCAACTATTTTATTCTCATAATAGTGTTGTTGTGATACCAGAAATTTGACTTTGCACCAATATTACAATACGTGAGCATTCGCTGCTCCCATAATAGCATGGCAAACAAGATAAGCCGATGTGTTACCCTACGTGACTCGCACATCTTTGTAGCAACTTTTTTTTATATGATATTTCGACTTTGTAAATGAAATACGGTAGTTCCATATTTGGCTCCAGGCATCAGTTATGTCAGACAGTTTAGTCTGACTGAGATTCAGTTCAAGGCTGTTTGATGCTGCCGCCGTTTTCACAACTCCTCTTCTTCTACTTCTTCTTCTTCTTCACTGCCTCCGGAGGTGACAATGACATCGAATTTGAAAGTTTTGAATGTTTAGACAATTCTTTCCCAACAGTATTGAATTGAAGTAGTATCGGTTGACAACACTGTGTTATAGCAAAGTTAGCAGGCTCATCATTTGATATAGTTTTGAGTTGATAATCCAGTAGTCTCTGTGTTGTTTTTGGCAGTGATGTGTCTTAGGTCGGGCCATGTGCGGCCACACACACACACACACACACACACACACACACACACACACACACACACACACACACACACACACACACACACACACACACACACACACACACACACACACACACACACACACACACACACACACACACACACACACACACACACACACACACACACACACACAGGGAGGGCCACCCGAGCTGGCTTGCTGTTTTCCAGCGACGCAGTCCTCTGCTGTGCACTGAGCAGCTACAGCATACAGGAGCAGTGAGGGGGGTCAGTGCCTTGCTCAAAGGCTCCTCGCCAGTGGTTACTGAGTGAGGGGAGAATGTTATTCAGCAGGGTGGCCACGAGTCCTTGAAATCCTCAAAAGTTTGTGAATTTGAGGGGGGAAATTAACACCTTGAAAGCTTTTGAAAATAGACAGAAATAGACATGGGTCATTGAAAGAGCTTGAATTCATATGTTTTGTGGAAGAATAGAAATGGAAGTTCTTTAGATTTAGTTTGACTTAATGTTAGTAAACAGGCTACGTTCCGCTGTCTGCATGTGTGTCTCCCACTGTCTCTGTGTCCTTGTTTCACGCACCACCTGCCTGCAGGAAGTGTGACGGTCACGTGCGTGCACGAGTGACTGAAGTTGACTGATGCAGGTTAAACAGCGGCAAGCAAGCGAGAAAGCTAAGTGGACCTTCAGCTACGCCTGTTACTGTAAATGTAAAAAGTCTCAGTGTTGTAAGAGTACTGGTAGTTAACCTTGATCCGTGTCTCAAACTATGCCGCGTTGGGTTGGGCCCTTGAATTTGAAGGAATTGGGCCTGGAAAGTCTTTGAAAAGTCTTTCAAATTGGATGCTTTAAGGTGTGGAAACCCTCATTCATTCACTATAAACAATATTTTCTCAGCTGGTCGTGGGAGTCAAATTGGAAACTGTTTCTCAACCTTTCTGACCCCTTCAAATGAAATGATGCAAATCCTGATGTTCCCTTCTCAGGTTGTTTAATTTGATTAATTATCAGAGGCAGCAGCATGAAAACTATTCTGTATTCCACAAGAAAAAGAATCTGGAAAACATAGACATGATAATAAATTTGTGTAAGAGAAATGTTGTTTTTTCCCTGTCCCATAAATCATCACGCGACCCCCAACATGATCTTGCAGCGTCCAGGTTGCTCTAGGCTACTGCCATCCCCCACATGTAAGAACATAGATCCACACACACACACACACACACACACACACACACACACACACACACACACACACACACACACACACACACACACACACACACACACACACACACACACACACACACACACACACACGATGTTAGTGTCCTTCAAGAGACCACTCGGCCTTTAATCTTGTGTATCCTCTGGTTCTCTCACACAGCTGTAGGTTCTCATGTAATCCCGCTGTCCTCTCATGTTATAACAGCTCTGAACTCCGGCCCGAGGAGAGGAAGGGGGGGCGTCGCCCACGCCGTGTTTTCACAGAGACCGCTGCATCTGGGCCGAGAGACGTCACTCCTACGGCGGCCGAGGATCAAACGCCAGTCGACATATAGCGCTTGTTAAAGATAATATACTTTGCGATGGATGAATGAGTGAGAACGTAATTGGAAGTAGTGAGGAATGCTTCTGCCTCTCTCCTCCTCTCTCTCTTTTTCTCTGCGAGGCAGCTTCTGTTTGTTGTTTTTGTTAGATTTCATTTGTAGCTTCAGAGATCACACCTTTTCCTCTTTCCAAATACTGACTGGGAAATGGATCTGAAATGGATAGCTAGAATGGCCATGGTGGTCATTTTGACCCCTTTACCTATTTCAGCCATAAGCAGCAGCATAATTCCTCTGGGTTCTAGGCCTCAGCCTATCTTTTCACTTTTGTTTTTATAGATATCCTAACAATAAACACATGAATGAATTTGTGTTCAGTCAGTGGCAAAGAATACAGTAAAGGCATATTACAAAAAAAAACAAGTATATACACATATATTGCAGAAATCCACCTTAGGAGCTGTTGTTTTGCTAATAGCTAGTCCTTCTCTGGCTTTGACAGGGGAGAGAGGGGCTATTTTTAGCTCATCTCTCCCTCCATCCATCCCTTCCTCCGGGATCATGACCCCTCTGACCTGTGTTGTCCGGAGCACAGCGACATATTTTCTGTGACGTTTGCCAACTGACGGGCAGTTTGGCCCCCCCCAGCTCACATTAAGCTCTGGGTTTTGCATTGACCACTGTCTGGCCATTTACCCCCCCCCCCCCCCCCCAGCCAGATGGTCCCCGGCCTTCTCCAGGCATTTCCTGGGTCACCTGAGCAGCATGCAGCCTCCCTCTCCCTCCCTCCCCGCCTCTCGCTGCCTCTTCCTGCCTGGTTTGGAAGGTCCTCAGAGGGGTCAGAGTGTCCTGGTGCTCTGGTGGAAGCCATACCGAGGATATTTATTATTTCATTAAAGTCCTCCCTTTGCTCCGCAGAGCGCGGGGACCACTGATGACTCGCAGAGGTTGAGGGATAGTTCACAAGGTGACCATGTGAACTGTTGAACCCCGGCGCACGGATCGGCGTGTGTGTGTGTGTTTTTGTCTGTGTGTGTTGTTGGAGTACTCTTAAAAAGGCCCCCCGAAGAGCTTAGCAACTCTGTGTTTATGTGGTATGATCAATTCAGAGGACAACAGACACAAACGAGCGGTCACACACAAACACTAGTACGATACTGAGAAATACACACACACACACATGCACGCACATAGAGACAGCTGTGCACTTTCAGAGAGGGATGTTTAGTGACCCTGGCTGCGCGGCTTTTAAGAAATTGCATCATTTATTTGATGTCATTTGGCAATGTACTGCAACACCTCCACCCACTCCACCTCACAACACACTGTTATTACATCACAATGTTATTACATGATAGTGCTCTGCCCCTTTCAACTGCACCCATCTCTGACAGAAATCTGAGTGTGTTTCTGTGTGCTGAATGCCTGTCTGCAATGCTACTGTAAGCATGCAAGTGAAGGTGTTCGAACATTCAGATTCATACAGGGACTGACATGCAGGCCAAGGTCATTTTTCAGGTTTTTTAGAGATTATGAAAGTGTAAGCTTTCAAATGATGTGTCACACATTGAAATGTGAAAATAGTTGAAGAAGATCTGCTGATTTGAATGTTCTTACTCGTACTAAAAGCAGCATTCAGAGAAAATCGCCCTGAAAGTTGGTGAACATTCAAGCTTGGTTTGCACTGAACAAGCTTAGTTTCCTCAGAAATTATAAGTATTTAGTGTATTTAGTATAAACATTGTTTGTTATATTAAGTGCGCTCTTCAACATCTAAGCAAAAAAGACAAAAAGACAAAAAAAAAATCTTTTTTATCTTGTGTTTTCACGGTTGCCTACTTGATCCCCCTTTTACTAGCCCGTGTCTATATTTCCATTAGATACAGGTATGTGTCTTCAGGCCCAGGTGTAAACAGAGGTTTAACCTGTTAGAGGAAATGTCTCTGCAGTCAGGCCAATATGGCCGTCTTTCCCACAGCCTAAATGGAGGCTGGCTGGGGAGCGGGAGCAGCCCAGAGCCCTAACATCATTACGGGGCTGAGAGAGGCAATAAAGCCCAGTCTGCTGAGATTAGCTCTGCTGCAGCCAATGTACTGCTTTCTGGGCTGGGCGTGTGATGTCTTTGTCTGGTCTTGTACGACAAGATGATAGATGAGTTAGTCTCCGGGCCGCATGCCAACACAACACATCCTGGTTTTCATCACCTGGAGAATCCATTGATACTTTGATGCTGCTGCTTATTGCGAGTACGAGGTGCGGCCTGGGGACAAGAGAGAGGGCGTCTGGGTAGTGTAGAGGTAAACGCTCTCGCCACCTCCACTGCGGAGACCCGGGCCTGGTCAGACGTTCCTACAAACACAAGTGCCTGTGTCTGCGGATGGGAAGCCGGTGGGCTATGAGTCCCGATGGTTGCACTAGTGCTTCCTCTGGTCGGTCGGGGGGGTTGCCTGTTCGGGACGGAGGGGAACTGGGGGGAATAGCATTTTCCTCCAATGCACTACGTCCTGCCGGTGAAACTCCTTGCTGTGAGGTGAAATGAAGTGGCTGGTGACTGGATGTGTATCAGAGGAAGCATGTGCTAGTCTACAACTCTCCCCAGATCAACAGAGGGGGTGGAGCAACTGGGACAGCAGGGGGAATTGGCCAAGTACAATGGGGGAGAAAATGGGAGGAAAATCTGAGACAGAAAAAAAACAGAGTACCCCCCCTGGCCAGAGGGGCGTGGAGGAAGAGAGTAACCCCCCTGGCCAGAGGGGCGTGGAGGAAGAGAGTAACCCCCCTGGCCAGAGGGGCGTGGAGGAAGGGGAACGAAAGAGAAGATGCTAGAGGGAGCGTGCGGCTTTCATTTCACATTGTGTCGCGTGGGCAACATAAGCTTCCTCACAACCCAGATGTAACGGACAGACAGGGACAGATCCTGTCTTTGATGTAACGGACAGACAGGGACAGATCCTGTCTTTGATGTAACGGACAGACAGAGACATATCCTGTCTGCGAGCCAGATATAACAGACAGACAGGGACAGATCCGGTCTGCAATGTAACGGACAGACAGGGACAGATCCTGTCTGTGACCCAGATGTAACGGACAGACAGGGACAGATCCTGTCTTTGATGTAACGGACAGACAGGGACAGATCCTGTCTGTGACCCAGATGTAACGGACAGACAGGGACAGATCCTGTCTGCGAGCCAGATGTAACAGACAGGGACAGATCCTGTCTGCGAGCCAGATGTAACGGACAGACAGGGACAGATCCTGTCTTTGATGTAACAGACAGACAGGGACAGATCCTGTCTTTGATGTAACAGACAGACAGGGACAGATCCTGTCTGCGAGCCAGATGTAACGGACAGACAGGGACAGATCCTGTCTTTGATGTAACGGACATACAGGGACAGATCCTGTCTTTGATGTAACGGACAGACAGGGACAGATCCTGTCTTTGATGTAACGGACATACAGGGACAGATCCTGTCTTTGATGTAACGGACAGACAGGGACAGATCCTGTCTTTGATGTAACGGACAGACAGGGACAGATCCTGTCTTTGATGTAACAGACATACAGGGACAGCTCCTGTCTTTGATGTAACGGACAGACAGGGACAGATCCTGTCTTTGATGTAACGGACAGACAGGGACAGATCCTGTCTGCGAGCCAGATGTAACAGACAGACAGGGACAGATCCTATCTGCAATGTAACGGACAGACAGGGACAGATCCTGTCTGCGACCCAGATGTAACATACAGACAGGGACAGATACTGTCTGCGATGTAATGGACAGACAGGGACAGATCCTGTCTGTGATGTAACAGACAGGGACATATCCTGTCTGTGATGTAACGGACAGACAGGGACAGATCCTATCTGCAATGTAACGGACAGACAGGGACAGATCCTGTCTGCGACCCAGATGTAACGGACAGACAGGGACAGATACTGTCTGCGATGTAACGGACAGACAGGGACAGATCCTGTCTGCGATGTAACGGACAGACAGGGACAGATCCTGTCTGTGATGTAACTGACAGACAGGGACAGATCCTGTCTGCGACCCCTCCCAACAGTTGCTCACACGGAGGAATGAGATTAATGGTTTTGCAAACATGATGAATGGCGGCGATTGGTGATGACAGCCTTTGAGTGACAGGTTACAGGTGGGACCCCTCCCCCAAAACCGCCCAAACCTCAAACTCCAGTGTCGCTCCCCTCCTGTGTCTTCTCTCTTTCTTCCGGGGGGAAACGAGAGCGACAGCCGTCCTCTTCGCCTTTCCCTCTCAACCAGCCGAGACGGCATGTCCCGCCTCAACTTATTAGGCCAGGCGTGAACTTTGACCTCTCGTAATAAACACTGTTAAGCCACAGTCTGTGAAGTCTGGGCGTCGGTAGTCACCAGCTGAATCCTCGGGTCTTAACTGCTTGTTTGCTGCACTTAGAGTCTGGGGCCGAGCTGGAGAAACAGTTAGCCTGTCACACATGAGAGTGGACACACAGCAGCCTCGTGCAGCACAGGCTAGCAGTTGGCCTGGTTGTTGAGAAAGAGAAGAAATATCAAAGGGCTGTGAAAACAGCTGCAGATGGGGTTAGGGTTACAAAATAAAGATGACGAGGACCAGGCCAGACTGCGGTCATTTGCGGGAGACGGACTGTCGAAGTTTTACAGCCATTAGAGAGGGCTTGGCATTCCAGTTTTGACAAGATGTCACCTTGCACTAACTTTCTGCATCCACGCTGCTTCTGATCTCCAGTGGCATCAGGACTCAGGCGACGACTGAGATCCGTCTGGAGCTTTGTTAATGAAGCCTGTCCTTTCATTTAGTGCACTTTCTCAATGCAAATATTCCCCCACTGTTTTGACCTGCCACACCACCTCAGCTACTCGGTTACCTTTCTTCATAGTCATTCCTGCAGATTGATTGATTGATTGATTGATTGATTGATTGATTGATTGATTGATTGATTGGATTGATTCATTCATTCATGTTAGATGTATTCAAATGAATTGTCTGTTTTATATTATTATAAACTCTCTCTGTTTCGGTTTTCTTTTGGTTAGCGCACTATGAATGAAAATGTTGATTTTTTTTTGTAATTGTTTGTCATACGCAAATTGCAAAATGTATAGACCCTGGCTAATATAATGTATAGACCCTGGCTAATATAATGTATAGACTCTGGCTAATATAATGTATATAGCCTGGCTAATATTAATGTATAGACCCTGGCTTATAAAATGTATAGACCCTGGCTAATATAATGTATAACCCCTCGCTAATATTAATGTACAGTATAGACCCTGGCTAATAAAATGTATAGACCCTGGCTAATATAATGTATAGACTCTGGCTAATAAAATGTATAGACCCTGGCTAATATTAATGTATAGAGACCCTGGCTAATATAATGTATAGACTCTGGCTAATAAAATGTATAGACCCTGGCTAATATTAATGTATAGACCCTGGCTAATATAATGTATAGACTCTGGCTAATATAATGTATAGACTCTGGCTAATATAATGTATATAGACTGGCTAATAAAATGTATAGACCCTGGCTAATATTAATGTATAGACCCTGGCTAATAAAATGTATAGACCCTGGCTAATATTAATGTATAGAGACCCTGGCTAATATAATGTATAGACTCTGGCTAATAAAATGTATAGACCCTGGCTAATATTAATGTATAGACCCTGGCTAATATTAATGTATAGACCCTGGCTAATAAAATGTATAGACCCTGGCTATTCCTCCACTTCTCCAAAGTGAAGGTTTTGACCAGAAACTACTAAGGCACATCTGCCAGGGGCAGTGAGGTCTGATCTTTTGATCAAGAAGCAGCCAGTATTGGAAGATATTGAGAAAATACCCATATGATTTCACTCACAAAGTAAAAAAAAAATACCTTGTTCTACTTGACTTACCGCTAATAATGTTACACTGTGACCTTCTGGATTTTACTGTTCTTACTGTTCATTATTTTGCCTGGTAATACTTGTAGCTGTTTAAAATATTTCTTTCTTTACAATAAGGTTATGAATTTTGTTACAAATAAATAAATAAATTACACACACACACACACACACACACACACACACACACACACACACACACACACACACACACACACAGGCTCTGTTCTGAGTGGGCGGGGATGTCATGATAATGAGGCATTGCTCTGATTGGCCACCTGATCGGCTGGGTGAGGGGGGAGGGTGCAGATTTGAAGAACTCAAAAACCAACATGGCTGCTCCTTGTAGAATAAATCTCAGTGACAGAACATGTCAAACCAAATACGCACATTGCTTTCGTTGTGACATCACAACGGCAGCCAACTCTAAACAGCTTGTAGAAGCACATGTTTTCCCAGGAAGGAGACTAGCAACAATGCAGAGGCATTCACCTTTCACATTGTGTGGGTTGTTTGTTAGGTTGAAGGATGACTACATGTAATATATAATAATATATATAATATAATGTATATGTATGGGCAAGGACACTTTTTAAGTGAAGCAATGTGAATTGCCTCTGTGTACGAAATGTTCTATACAATACAAATAAACTCTTGACACTGAGCTATGCTGAAATAAAACAAACCAATATATCAATTATTCAGTCAATCTAGCCGTTCTTTTTGTTTTGAGAGTGTGTTTGGCTCCTAAAGAGAAGCAGTGATTTTGGACTGTTGGAGGGCAAAACAACAGGCAGGGCAGAGCTTCCAAACGTGAGCATGAGAGAGAGGAGGAGACGGGGTGAAGCGGCAGAGAGGCAGAGGTCCAGGCACTGGGTGACAGATGAAGGGATGGGAGGAGAGTGGAGAAGCCTTTCTTCTCCTCTGACCTTCTCCTATCAAAATGCTCCTCTACGCAGGCACTACTTTCTCAGTCCAAATGAAAGGCAGCGGCGGGGAGCTCACAGCGCTGAATCACGCTGCTCTGTAAACGGACCTGACAACCTCTGATATCGCATCCTCTCTCTCCTCTTCCCCCGGAAGGCCCGTGCTCGCTCCCCGCTCGCTCACTCTCTCTCTCTTCTTTCTGAGGCCCTGAAGGGCTCTCTATCACACACACACGCACACGCGCACGCACGCGCACGCGCGCGCACACACACACACACACACACACACACACACACACACAAGCTCACATTGACAGCATTAACTCATTCATGGCCAGTTTAGGACTGCCAATATTTAGCACAGGCCAAAGATTTTCATAATTGTTGGTCATCTTTCAAGACCCACAGTAAATTATCTATTAGCACCAAAGTGATTTGCAATACCTCAAAATGAAGATGTACGTCTCTGGGTTCACCAGGGGAAAAAAAGTGAGCTTTTAGCATGTTCTGTACTCTACTTATAGCCATTTATATACACCCTGTTTTCACCAAAAAGGTCTCTCTGAGAAGATAAATTGCAGAAAATGGCATTTTTGTAAATCACACAATCTCAGGCAGAACTCGCTCTCAATTCTTTTATTTTGAACTGTATTGACATCAGACATGTAAATATTATTCGTTATGACACAAATGAAAAAAAAAAAATATATATATATATATATACATGAAGTGCCTTTTTTACATTCAACCATACAGTTTACTCAGTGTGAGTGAGTGTGATCATAGAATAGAATGCAGAGATCAGTGTAGTCTCTCTCACACACACACACACACACACACACACACACACACACACACACACACACACACACACACACACACACACACACACACACACACACACACTCCTTACCGCGAGATCATCCGGGTCCTGTCGCATTGGAATCCAGTCTTCCTCGCCCTCGACAGGAAAGTGGCCGTGCTGCTTCGCTCTGTGTGAAAGCCATTTCTGTGGCGAGGCTGCTGTTCTCCTCCAACTCACACAGTTGTGACTCCGTCTCGTCTCTTTCGGGCTGGGACACAGGAACGGGGTCGAGGGACCAGGATCGATCATGTTGGTCACGGGTTTGACTACCGCGAACGATCGATGTCCGCTGCCCTGCAACAAGCCGATCAGCTCGTGCAGCGCGCCGAGGGGCGTTTCAATGGCGTTCCTCCTCTCTGCACAACTTCACAAGGAAGCGCGTTTCTCTGTTTTCTGTTTTTCCTCCTGCTCATTTCAAAACAACAGCTGCGGTATGTGTTTGATCGCGTGTTGTCGGCTTGTCTTTGAGATTTTAGGGACCTGATAACATGTCACAGGCTGGGGAAGTGTTTGAACTACGCGCTGCACTAATAAAAACAAAAACACGTCAAACACGTCATTGGCCCTGAATGAGTTAAAAGGCTAGCCTGGTAAACCATCCTGATCACGTGAACTCACATTCTCTTTCGTTCTGCGGTTCAGTTGGGACTCCACCCTCCAAAGTCCACGGGCCAATCAGGGACCTGCCTCGTAGTTGACAGCGTAACGGGCCAATCAGGGACGCCGCTGGGAAAACAGTAATGGTAGCTCCTGAAGCAAAAAGCGGTAATGTTAACATTAGTAGAGTAAACAGCCATAAGTGCAGTTATTGCAGAAATAGACTTGATAACAACAATTAAACAAGAACAAGAGTATGCAGCAGTGGAGTTTCTCAGAGGAAAAGACGTTTTCATGTTCTTCTGACTGGATTGGATTTGGCGATGCTGATTGGCTGAAGGAGGTGTCTGTCAAGGCAAGTAATGCCACCCATTACAAATGGCTGTGGACGGTTTGAAGTCCAGACTGATTACGTATGAGTCTGGACTTCACACCGTGTCAACCAGAATATGAGATCAGATGATCAGGATGGTTTTTACCAGAGCCATATAGATAGAAGAGTCCCGACATCTCCATTCACTCCAATGGACCAGTTTTTTACTCTCAAGAAGTCCAGGAAGTAAGGTCCTGGATTAAGCAGCACTGTCGAGTTGCAGCAAAATAGACAGTTTGTGTTGTACTCTGAAAGGGTTTTTTCCCCCTTGAATCAAATTGTACATTATCAGCTTTATTTTAGCATGCAAAAGTAGCGCGAGACCCATTCCTGGCTGTTCATTGGCTAATGAGTCTCGCATTTTGGTCCTCCGCTGATGCCACTCTCTCTCTAGAGCAGTGTTTCTCAAACGGTGGTCCGCGGGCCACCGGTGGTCCGCGGGCGCCCCCTAGTGGTCCGCGAGTAGATTTATCTTTTTTCAGTTTTTTTTACACCTACCACTATCCAATCAGAGAAATGTTTACATTTTCTGGGAAAGGGAAGGTCAGATCACAATGCATATTAAGGACTATATGTATTTTTTCACCCCGAATCCAATGCCGCCACCCTTGAGTCTCTACGAGTTACGATTGCGGAGATACATCGACTCTGCATGCAGGGCTACAGGAGAGAGACAGAGTAGGCTACAGCGGAGGTTGGGAGTTCCAAGTTACTGACCAAACACTCTATTTCAGCGATTGCTGTCAGAATATAGAGCCATTTAACACTTACATTTTTTTATATCGGTAATCTTGTTTTCATAATTGTGGGAACTGGGAAGCCAAAAATGTGATTAATTTTACAGCCTTAATGCTATTTGTCATTTAATTAGCCTGTAATTTGTAATTTACAGTTGAAGTAGTAGGCCTATTGTTTTTGGGGATGTTTTGAGAGTTAGGTGGTCCCCGAGTTTTTTTTTATTGGTTAAGTGGTCCTTGGTCTGAAAAAGTTTGAGAAACACTGCTCTAGAGGACACTAGTTTTTACCAGCTTAATTAAAAGCCATGCAGAAAAAACAACTTTGAGTGCCCAAGGTTGCAAGAAACATTGGCAACTGAAGAGAGAGCCAACCTTCCTTCTTCCTTCCGTTCTGCCTCTACCTCTCTTCCTCCCTCCCTCTCTCTCGTCCATGCTCTCTGCATGTAACTCCCTCTCTCCTCACCTCTCTCTCGTTCATGCTCTCTGCATAATAACTCCCTCTCTCTGATTTTATTTCATTTTATTCTGGATAAAGAAAAACAACATCCAAGGGATATACATGTAAAAGTGTAAACACTTATTTCCAACACATAACATCATAAACAACAGAACAGTCAAGAATTAAAAAAAAACAGGAAATATGAACCAACATAGGTTTCAAAATAATTTCAGCATAATCATTCTAGCTTGCTCAGCAAGAATCTTTTTTATAAGGTTTTTAAAACCATTTAAAGAATTAGCAGATTTAATTTCATTTGGGATCTTATTCCACTCCCCCCCCCCCCCCCCCCCGCCCCCGTATAGAGGAATGTATTTCTCCTAACTTTGCTTTTCAGATTGGGTAGCCTCAAGCCCGCTACGCTAGCCCTTGTGTTCAGGCTATGAGTGTCCTGAACAGTCTGAAAGTACTTAGTAAAATAACCAGGGCAAAGCCCATGCAATATATAGACCATGATAAGTTTTAATTGCTGTACTCTATTTTCAACAGGGAGCCAATTCAACTCTTTAAAATGGGATGGGGCAATGTGCGTTCTTGGACCGAGGCCTCATTAGCTTGTTTTGGGCTTTTTGGAGTGTGTCTTTTGATTTTTTTGTTATACCACTATACCAGGATATACAGTACAGGTGTAGTCATCATAGTGACATGTTATACCACTATACCAGGATATACAGTACAGGTGTAGTCATCATAGTGACATGTTATACCACTATACCAGGGTATACAGTACAGGTGTAATCATAGTGACATGTTATACCACTATACCAGGATATACAGTACAGGTGTAGTCATCATAGTGACATGTTATACCACTATACCAGGATATACAGTACAGGTGTAGTCATAGTGACATGTTATACCACTATACCAGGGTATACAGTACAGGTGTAATCATAGTGACATGTTATACCACTATACCAGGATATACAGTACAGGTGTAGTCATAGTGACATGTTATACCACTATACCAGGGTATACAGTACAGGTGTAATCATAGTGACATGTTATACCACTATACCAGGGTATACAGTACAGGACAGGTGTAGTCATAGTGACATGTTATACCACTATACCAGGATATACAGGTGTAGTCATCATAGTGACATGTTATACCACTATACCAGGGTATACAGTACAGGTGTAATCATAGTGACATGTTATACCACTATACCAGGATATACAGTACAGGTGTAATCATAGTGACATGTTATACCACTATACCAGGATATACAGTACAGGTGTAGTCATCATAGTGACATGTTATACCACTATACCAGGATATATGGTAAATGGTAAATGGCCTGCATTTATATAGCGCTTTTATCCAAAGCGCTTTACAATCAGTAGGTAGTCTACATTCACCCATTCATACACCGATGGCAGCAGGCTACCACGCAGGGTGCCTACACACCATCGGGAGCAATTTGGGGTTCAGTATCTTGCCCAAGGACACTTCGACAAGCAGACTGGAGGAGGCGGGAATCGAACCACCGACCCCTTTGATCCAAAGCGATTAGTGGACAACCCGCTCTACCTCCTGAGCTACAGCCGCCCTATATACAGTATATACAGTATATATACAGGATATACAGTACAGGTGTAGTCATAGTGACATGTTATACCACTATACCAGGATATACAGTACAGGTGTAGTCAAAGTGACATGTTATACCACTATACCAGGATATACAGTACAGGTGTAGTCATAGTGACATGTTATACCACTATACCAGGGTATACAGTACAGGTGTAATCATAGTGACATGTTATACCACTATACCAGGATATACAGTACAGGTGTAGTCATAGTGACATGTTATACCACTATACCAGGGTATACAGTAAAGGTGTAATCATAGTGACATGTTATACCACTATACCAGGATATACAGGTGTAGTCATAATGTAGTCACATTGGATTAAAGACGTAGCTAAAGTCCTCATGGTGGCCTTGTCCAGGAATTTAGATATTCTTGACAAATAATTTGTTCTTGAGTGAATTTTCCCAATAACAGAGGGCCATAGTTTCATTCATCATATGCTGATCCAGTTGGCTTCCCAGATATGTTACCTCTTGTCCATGCTCTCTGTATGTAACTCCCTCTCTCCTTCCCTCCTCACCTCTCTCATCCATGCTCTCTGCATTATGTAACTTCCTCCCTCTCTCTCTCTCTCATCCATGCTCTCTGCATATGTAACTTCCTCCCTCTCTCTCTCTCTCTCATCCATGCTCTCTGCATATGTAACTTGCTCCCTCTCTCTCTCTCATCCATGCTCTCTGCATATGTAACTTCCTCCCTCTCTCTCTCTCTCATCCATGCTCTCTGCATATGTAACTTCCTCTCTCTCTCTCTCTCTCTCTCTCTCTCTCTCTCTCTCTCTCTCTCTCTCTCATCCATGCTCTCTGCATATGTAACTTCCTCTCTCTCTCTCTCTCTCATCCATGCTCTCTGCATGTAACTTCCTCCCTCTCTCTCTCTCGTCCATGCTCCCTGCATGTAACTTCCTCCCTCTCTCTCTCTCATATCCATGCTCTCTGCATGTAACTTCCTCCCTCTCTCTCTCTCTCGTCCATGCTCTCTGCATGTAACTTCCTCCCTCTCTCTCTCGTCCATGCTCTCTGCATATGTAACTTCCTCCCTCTCTCTTTCTCTCTCTCTCTCTCGTCCATGCTCTCTGCATATGTAACTTCCTCCCTCTCTCTCTCTCTCTCTCTCGTCCATGCTCTCTGCATATGTAACTTCCTCCCTCTCTCTCTCTCTCTCTCTCTCGTCCATGCTCTCTGCATATGTAACGCCCGGCAGACAGTGAGTAATATTGCGGGGAATTAAAGAGCAGTGTCCATTGCTCTTACGTGAGAAGATAAACTTTGTGGAAAGTAGGACGCTGGCGATCAGAAATGCCTCCACCCACTCCGACGAGAGAGAGAGAAAAAAAATCGGTCACCTTGGATACAGCGAATTGCACCCTCCAACTCTCTTTTGCAGGCACACAAACAGACGCACACACACCTGCATACACCCTCAAGCGCAAAGACTCAAATATACTTTCTTCTCTCTCTCCCTCACACACACTCTCGGTCTCTCATGCACACGGCCATCGGGAGTCTTTAGCGTTGCATGTCCAACCCCGCTGTTGCACGGGGGGGGGGGGGGGGGGGGGGGGGGGGGGGGGGGCTCGTGAAATGTGGCTGTCACGCGGCGGCTTGACAAGTATCCTTGACAAAGCAGATCCACTCTATATGCAGCGTGGCAGGCGGGGACCTTGTCAAATGCTAATGCCAGGGACACTTTGGAGGTTGTTGCCCTCTGTGGCTATTTTTATATATGTATATCTTGCTTGGCATTGCTTGTATGTGACGCAGTACTGGAGCGAGCCAGGTGGTGGCGGTGTCTGCACAGCTCGCTTCATCAATCGCTCCCTTTCTCTCCCTCTCTCTCTCTCTCTCTCTCTCTCTCTGCCCTCTCTTCTCTTGTTATTCATTAAAGCGCCTCGGAATAATAAGTCCCCAAGAAACTGGGAACATGTGATGAAGTCGTAGTTAATAATGTATACGCACCCCCTCCCCCCCCCCTCTCTCCACTTCTCCCTCTCTCTCTCCTTAACTCTCCCTCCTCATTCAGCACCCCTCCCTTCGCCAACACAACTGTGTGCTCCACTACACCCAATGCGCCTGTGCCCTTGTGGTGAATGGGGGGTAAACACACATTAACATATTTATACCTTAAGCACCCCCCCCCCCCCCCCCCAGAAATTGTGACAAACAACGGCGATGTAAACGGGTTCATTTGGAAGCCTTGAGAACACAAACTCCTTTCACACTCCAACACCGCTCTTTAATTACAACGCCTCAATGTGCCGGCCAGCCAGGGAGGACAATGGCCGAACGAACGCTGCCTGACGTCTGGTCTGAGAGGGGCCATACACGTACACACACACACACACACACACACACACACGCACGCACACACACACACACACGCGCGCTGCGCACGCACATGCATGCAGTCTTACTTAGGTCACCTTTGGGGTATTTACATAGACTTACATGCATCCCTGCAGACTTACCTGTCCTTAACCCTAGCCACTACTTGCCTAAACTGAAACCTAACCCTTTAACTTAACCCCAACCCTTTAACCTAACCCTGCCTTTAACCACTGACCCCCAAATCAGCTTTTTACTAACTGGGAACACGGCTTTTGGCCCCAAATGCAACATGCCATCCCCATTGACCTGATGGTCTTAAGTCGGGTGTGTGTCCCCAAATTTGACCTAAGTAAAACCGCACAGACACACACAGACACACAAGATGCAGTCTGGCTTGTGTGCGGTCGGTGTGGAGAGAGTTAGCTGCTTGAGGCCCTGCTGTACGTTTCCCTGGTTGTGACGTTGAGAGCCTCGCTTTATGACTTCAAACCCAGCGGACGAGCACAAGCAAAAAATGTGTTTAAGCCATCAAGTTGTTCTTTTTTTTCACCCCTCCTCTCTCTCTTTCTCCAGTTTCTCTCTTCTTCATTCAGTTCTGTGCTTTGTGGGGGCAGGGACTCTGTCCTTTCCGCCTGAGTCAAAATCCATACATTGTTTTGCTGATCTCATCCTATAAGCGGCGTCGGTTTTTTCCGTTCGGTGCGCTCGCTCGTAGGCCGCAGCTCTCCCCTGTAAGCCTTGTAAGCTTATATAAGATGTAGGCTGCACACTCATGGTACCTTGTAAGCTTATATAAGATGTAGGCTGCACACTCATGGTACCTTGTAAGCTTATATAAGATGTAGGCTGCACACTCATGGTACCTTGTAAGCTTATATAAGATGTAGGCTGCACACTCATGGTACCTTGTAAGCTTATAGAAGATGTAGGCTGCACACTCATGGTACCTTGTAAGCTTATAGAAGATGTAGGCTGCACACTCATGGTACCTTGTAAGCTTATGGGAGATGTAGGCTGCACACTCACGGCACCGAGATGTAGGCTGCACACTCACGGCACCTTGTAAGCTTATGGGAGATGTAGGCTACACACTCACGGCACCTTGTAAGCTTATGGGAGATGTAGGCTGCACACTCACGGCACCTTGTAAGCTTATGGGAGATGTAGGCTACACACGGCACCTTGTAAGCTTATGGGAGATGTAGGCTGCACACTCACGGCACCTTGTAAGCTTATGGGAGATGTAGGCTGCACACTCACGGCACCTTGTAAGCTTATGGGAGATGTAGGCTGCACACTCACGGCACCTTGTGAGCTTATGGGAGATGTAGGCTGCACACTCACGGCACCTTGTGAGCTTATGGGAGATGTAGGCTGCACACTCACGGCACCTTGTGAGCTTATGGGAGATGTAGGCTACACACTCACGGCACCTTGTGAGCTTATGGGAGATGTAGGCTGCACACTCACGGCACCTTGTAAGCTTATGGGAGATGTAGGCTACACACTCACGGCACCTTGTAAGCTTATGGGAGATGTAGGCTACACACTCACGGCACCTTGTGAGCTTATGGGAGATGTAGACTACACACTCACGGCACCTTGTAAGCTTATGGGAGATGTAGGCTGCACACTCACGGCACCTTGTAAGCTTATGGGAGATGTAGGCTACACACTCACGGCACCTTGTGAGCTTATGGGAGATGTAGGCTGCACACTCACGGCACCTTGTGAGCTTATGGGAGATGTAGGCTGCACACTCACGGCACCTTGTAAGCTTATGGGAGATGTAGGCTGCACACTCACGGCACCTTGTAAGCTTATGGGAGATGTAGGCTGCACACTCACGGCACCTTGTGAGCTTATGGGAGATGTAGGCTACACACTCACGGCACCTTGTAAGCTTATGGGAGATGTAGGCTACACACTCACGGCACCTTGTAAGCTTATGGGAGATGTAGGCTGCACACTCACGGCACCTTGTAAGCTTATGGGAGATGTAGGCTACACACTCACGGCACCTTGTAAGCTTATGGGAGATGTAGGCTACACACTCACGGCACCTTGTAAGCTTATGGGAGATGTAGGCTACACACTCACGGCACCTTGTAAGCTTATGGGAGATGTAGGCTGCACACTCACGGCACCTTGTAAGCTTATGGGAGATGTAGGCTGCACACTCACGGCACCTTGTAAGCTTATGGGAGATGTAGGCTGCACACTCACGGCACCTTGTAAGCTTATGGGAGATGTAGGCTGCACACTCACGGCACCTTGTAAGCTTATGGGAGATGTAGGCTGCACACTCACGGCACGGACGGGAACAATGGGGGACGTGGTCGTTGTTCTGCGTCGGCGGCTCAGTTATTGAAGCGCACAGATCGATGGCGCGGCCGCTCAGAGTATTGTTATGAGGAGCTGAGTAATGCATACTCCTCACGACACTGTCACGGCACAGGAAGGAGAACACAGCAGAAAGCAGGCCCAGGAGAATCACAATCGATTTAATTCAATTTGGGTCGGCCTGTCTTATTTCAAAGTCCTTTTTTTTTACCTTATGGGCAAGAAAGAGAGAATCTGGACAAAGTCTCTCACCGTCTTACACCCTTTTTTACTCTCCTGAGTCTCTTCCTTTATTTGGCCTGGAAACAAATTACGCGGCTTTCGGGATAAATTATTTATTTCAAAAATTGACTATCCTTCATGCTTCTCACCCTCTCTCTCTCTCTCTTCCTCTATCTATCTCTCTCTCTCTTCCTCTATCTCTCTCTCTCTCTCTCTCATAAGCTGCAGATGCAAATGCGAGTGTGTCTCTTCCCTATAAATAGCAGTCGCCAGAGGGTTTCTTCCAGGATTCAGCCACACTTTCTCGAGCCCGTACCCAAATAACCAGAGGAGGGGAGAGCAACACTGTGGCAATAACACAGCCATTCTCCCATTCAGTCACAATACTATCAGCATAGAGAGAAGTAAGGAGAGGAGAAAGAACGAAAGGGGCAAAAAAAAGGGTCTTGAGTGATTCGTCAGCACGACACGGAGCAGGCTTCTGGTTGGACGCCTGCCTGATGACGCTCCACCTTGATTGGCTGATGCATCATGCCCCAGTTTGGTGCGTATAGTGTCAAAGTCCCACCCTCTTCCGGGTTAGGCATACGAACCAAGGGATTTTGCGCCATACATTTTTCCATAGACAATTCATAGAATGTTTATAAAAAGTTTTACTTGGTCAAACCAAGCACTTCAGCTATATGTAGAATCAAGAGAGACCATTATAGCATTTCACTCGGTCCAAAACAAAACAAAAAACTAAAATAATAATAAAAATGTAAAAAATCAGTGTTTGGTCCAAGTGCCTAACCCGGAAGAGGGCGTGACTTTGGCTCTCTATTTCCCCCTCATCATCGGAGACTTGAGTTTAACGAATCGTGTCCATAGTGGCGTTAAGAAGACGTTCACGATTAACCTTTAAATGGCGGCCTTGTGTGTATATATATATATATAAGTGTTCGTAGAAACATCAGCACCCTGATGATGAGTTATTGGTAATAATAGATTATTTTGCCCAACTGTAATTCTGTTATTAATTTTTTATTTTCACTGTGTGACGATGTTTTAATCTGAAAATGAGTTAATTATTGCGTCAAAGATAATGAAAATCCCCCTACTGTAAGTTGGATGTGTTGCGAGATCTCAGGAGAAATGGACTAAAGCACAATACGGTCTAATCTCCTAAGCTTCTCTGTCATGCCGTGACGGCACTTCATCCAATGCATCTGAATGGGCGCTGCGGAGCGGGTTTGGCTGTTAACTCTCGTACAGCACAGACTCCACGGTGAATAAATAATGTCAACCTCGAGTACATCAGCCCTCAACCATTACCGCTTCGCTACCACCATGCAGATAGAGAGATACGGTTTATTTTGCAGGAGAGGTTTTCTTCCAGCTGCTTTCCTTATTGGTCTCTAAAGAGGACATTTCAAGTGAGAATCTTGCTGTATCTGGATCTTTATAACCAGGGTAATAGTTTAAGGGGATGTTGCTACCATTACTTCCATGGAAATCCAATATTCAGCGATGTAGACCACAATATACCACAGCAAAAAATTAAGATAAAATACAGTACCTCGTACATTCTGAGAAAGCTCACTGGGCAGTAAAAACCAAGAGGAGAGAGTTCAGGCTTGACAGAGCATCTCATAAGAATAAACAGAGAGTTATGATAGATGGATCAAACTTGACATTGAATAAAAATAAAATTATAATAACAAAATAAAACAAAAAAAACACCTTACGCTCCACAATAGTAGTAAGCTGTTTTTTTTTGGTAAAATATTCCCCCAATTTCCTGAGCAGAGCCATAAAGTGTTTATCTGTTGTAATCTTTTTTTATCCTTACCAAAGGGTGCAGATAATTCTTAAAAACACCACATCATTTATTACATAGTCTTGATTGAAATTGTATTAATAAAATAAATTGTAAATACTAATAAAATATTTGAAATGCAACTTTGGTTTTTCAGCTTTTGCTGTGATTTATGTGAAGTAGAATTAATTGGAGTATGTTACACTAAGAAGCAACTTGGCACGAATAAAGTGTGTGCTTAAAAATGCATCTAAATCCACACAGTGCAAGTGTGGCTCGTCAGCCTGATTATTTATTGTATTGTCTTTTTATAGTCTTTTTTCAAACAGCCACCATGATAGCAGTTGTTGAGATTCTGAATCATGCTATCTCACCTCCAGAGGGACACGCCCTCTATACTGCCTTAAGCTATGAATGTTCATGACAATTACACAGGAAATCTTTAGGTGAGGAGACTTCAAAAATACATCCAACAGTGCTCAACTGAGAATGTAAAGGTAGAACATGTAAAGTTAAGAATGTAAAGGTAAAGAATGTAAAGGTAGAACATGTAAAGTTAAGAATGTAAAGTTAAGAATGTAAAGGTAGAACATGTAAAGTTAAGAATGTAAAGGTAAAGAATGTAAAGGTAGAACATGTAAAGTTAAGAATGTAAAGGTGTAGAATGGTTTGGTTTGGTTCCTTTGTGTGAATGTTTCAAACATGGCAAAACATTCATTCAGTTAGAAACTCTTGAGTGGAGGAGACACAAACCACTCTCTGATCCCTTTTACTTTCATTTCAATGGCACAACACACACACACACACACACGCACGCACGCACACGCACACGCACACACACACACACACACACACACACACACACACACACACACACACACACACACACACACACACACAAATGTGCTTTTACAGATACACCAACCCCATTGCCAGAATAAAATGTGGCATTGTACATTTCTACAATCTCAATGTAAACATCGGTTGACTGTCCAACGTTAAACACAAATAAAACAACTTTAACAACTTTGGTTACATTTAGGCAAGTAAAACAACTTGGTTAAGGTTTGGATTATGGTTTTGCTTTAGTATAAAATAACAAAAACCTTACATGTGATTTACGGTTGAAATGTGGACTTTTGGAAACCCTTGGAAGTGAACACGGCCCTCCGGTGTGAAAGGCAAGTGTTTACGCCCTCCATCCACCCCGACCACAACACCCTTACTGACCACCACTGCACTATTTCAATAGCAGACTCTATGATGTGTATAACGTTGATATCTATGTATAGTATCATGATATTATGCAACATATTGTGGTTCAGAAATGTTCATATTCTACGTATGTGTGGATTGTAGAAATGTACAATGCTGACATTTTATTCTGGTGACCAGAATGTACAACACAGCTCTCTCTCTCTCTCCCCCCTCATTACAGGCTGTATTGTTTCCCAGCTGATTGTGAGCACTGCACAAAGTGATGCTGGTGAAGTCTTTATTTTCCATCCCAGCTCACTAATCAATTCCTATTCTCCCTCTCTCTCTCCCCACCTCTCTCTCTGTGTCTCTCTTCCTAAAAGCCTGACACAGAGCCAGGAGTGAGACAAACACCCATGAAAATCATTTCAATAAAGACTGCCGTCATATAGCGGCGGTGCTAACACTGTGATAGCATTCACAGCTATTTAATTAGCTCAAACCAATAGGCTGCTGGAAGTGTCCGCCTGATTAGATTCACTCGCAGGCTCTCCAGTTGGAATCAAAAGGGGGACGAGTGAGGAAGCCCCGCTCGCTCTCCAAGTGAAACGTGAAACACAAGTTATTTATGAAAATATTCATCTGGCTCTCTACAGTAGTTGTGGGGATTTCTCAGCCATGGGTTTATTCATACATTTAAATCTGGAGTTTTACAGCGCAAGGACAAAAGAAAAAAATCTGCAGGAGGGTCACTTACAGGGGGATGCAACTGAATGAATGAGGAAGAAAAAGGTAAAAAAAAAAAAAAATGAAATTCATACCAAGCTTTTTTTTCCATTTGCTCCTGTAAGCAGAGCTCAGCCATGCACAGCCTAAACATTGACTATACAGCACAATCTAAATAAATGACTTAATGTATTCATTCAAACCAACCTGCATGGCATTCCCTGTGAATGATATCAGTGCTGATGAAAATGCATGAACGCTAGCTCGCTCTCAGGCCCAGCTGCTCGCAAGTGGCCGCGCTCCGGTCTGCCCTGAAGAGACGCTACTGTTCAATTGTTTAAGTGTGTCTGTCTGTCTGTCTGTCTCTCTCTCTCTCTCTCTGGCTGTCTTTCTGTCTCTCTCTCTCTCTGGCTGTCTTTCTGTCTCTCTCTGTCTGTCTTTCTGCCTGTCTGTCTCTCTGTGTCTTTCTGTCTCTCTGTGTGTCTGTCTCTCTGTGTGTCTATCTCTCTGTGTGTCTGTCTGTCTGTCTGCTCCCACTACATGACACAGACATGAGACCCGCATCGCTGAGCGAGTAGCCCTGAGACAACGCCTTCTAATCCAGTGCTGTTTTCAAAGC
>NC_139632.1:27219317-27249317 GCF_964638095.1 Poromitra crassiceps
ACCCTGAGCGAGCCAGATAGAGAGACACAGAGAGAGAGAGAGAGGGGGGAGAGAGAGAGAGAGAGAGGGGGAGTAGTGGAATCGCGAGACAGAGAGAGATACAGTAGAGGCAAGAAAAGCGAGTGACCTTTTTGCCAACAGACCGTCTTTATGAGCTGATATTGTTATCAATGTATGACTCCCTCGGCGGCCACTATGGCTACAATAACGCCATTGAACCGACAGTCCATCATCGTAGGAGGAAGAGGGCCGCTAACACAGACATCCTATGAGGCGTGGGGTTGCAACTGATTGCACTCATAACGGAGCGTGGCTCTCATAAAGTCATGTGGTAACTGCTTAGTGGTGCACAGGGGTGATGGCTGTTGTTATCGGTGGCCTGTTTGCCGGTCGGGTCCGGGTGGCCCGTGCCTTGTGCCTCCATGCAAAGTCAACCATGCATTTAGTGAAATACTGTACAGTATGTTACAGCGGCCAGGGCAGCAAGCAGCGGGGGAATGCGGGATTTTTTTTCTTGATTTTTTTTGTGTGGATAGTTTAATTTGAGGTAGGATTTTTGGAGAAGCCTCTCATATTTTTGAAGCTTTGTTCCCACACCTTCTTAAACATCAAATTCTGTTTTATTTAAAATTAAAATTAAAATGTCAAAATAACGTAATAATTCCTGCACAAAATATATGAATTCAAGTATGTCGATTTGTGTTAATTTATTTGTGTGTGGGGGGGTAATTTTACAGTAGAGATAGATGGAAAAAGGGGAATGACATGCAATGAGGTCTGGGGCCGGACATGCCACCCATGGGCAGTCCAGTCACCTTCAGCATTTTGTATGTTTGGATCTGGCAGTTATAAAGCAGAGAGGCGAGGCAGCCACAGGAGGGCTTTGGCTCTCAGCGGGACAGCAGGGGAACATGTGGGACCCTTCCACTATCTCTGGGTGCCTGTTTAGCATTCTTACATGTGCAAATAAATACTGCTAAACTGTTGGTGTGGCAGGATGGGAAGCGTGCATGGCAATTTAAACAAATTAAATGAATGCACATCCTCCAACAGACTTTTTCAATCGGTGCTGGTATGAGGGTAAAAGAGGTTACCGCACACAATATAATGCTCGTCCCGTGCTTTAACATTATTCCCACACCAAACCAACAAACAATGTTTCACCTCACGCAGGAGGCTGCATCAGGGTTACAGGATGTGAGGGGCAGTCCCTGCCTTGGAGTTTGACATTAGACCCTTTCTTCTTTAATCTTTTTAATTACTCTTTTTCATAACTGGATTGATTGATTGTGAAGATATGATATTTACGGTATTCTTGTTCATAAATGTATTCGTGTTCTGGAATACTGTTTTTGTGTACAGTATATTGTCTAGGTCTGGGAATTAAGTTTCCAGATAGCCTAACTCCTATTGGAGGACAACTCACTCTCTCTCTCTCTCTCTCTATATGTGAGGGGCTGTGCCTCACCTGCTGTATACCTGATGAAGCGTGAGGTGTGTTGTGGGAATAAAGCACAGGAGGAGCATTATATTGTGTGTGGTAACCTCTTTTCCTAAGTGTGTCTGGCAATAGCTTACCTCAAGGCTGTTGTATGAAACAATGGTGGAAAACATTCAAAGTCATAAATTAGAACTAGAACAACCGGACCGCGGATATATGTCTCCACCAACAAGTGAGCAGTTGACATCCATGTCTGTCCAGACTTTGATGTTTGAGCCAAATTTGACGAAAGTCCATCAAGGCGTTCCTGAGATATCGCGGCTCGGCTATCGCTGGCAGAGGCATAAAAACTACCAGTATAGTTGACCTTTAAATTTGGGAGTACTACACAGATTTTACAGATTATTATTATTATTATTTTTTACATTAGTGAACATTCACCGCTGTCCCCTATAGCTATGGACAATCAGGTCCGTGCTCACAAATATTGATTGAGCCGTCTTAGCCCAGAAGTACAGGCTATGTGAATTCTCAAATGTAGTGCTATTCCCTTCTCAGATATTAAAATCCCTCACCAATGGGGTTTCACAGTTCATAATACCCATCACTGGAGGGCCGCCAATTACTGGCCCATTTAGATGAGCCAATATTGGCTGGCTTCCTGCATGCCTTTAAGCAAACTTTTCAGGGCTGTGGAGTGACAGGCAGTCATATTACTTACCAAGAGATGTGGGGGGGGGGGGGGATCTTTATAATCAGTTAATCATCACCCTGATCTACAGAATATGTACCCGGCAGTGGAAAGCCATCCTACCAAATAAATATTGTGGAGAGACAGAGAGGAAGTGGGGGATCAAGGTGTATTGATAATATTGATGATTGATTGGTGTTAGTTTCACACAGGTTTTTTTAAGACTTATCCAAAGCACTCGGCTAAATGACCACACTGCTATAAATATGGAGAACTTTTGGACCGCCGCCTTTCTTTGGGGATTCAAAAGAGAAATCGAGAGTGAAAGTGAGCAGAGAAGAGACAGAGGGAAGCCTGCTATTTGGGTCAAGGAAAAACCTAAAAAAAGAGAAAGAAAATCAGTCAAATAATCCTTTCCACCACAAGCTACTTAAATCATTATTGAGCTCTTTTCTTTTCGGGGGGAAAGTTTGACCTCCCCCTTAATGTATTCCTTTTCGATTCCAGAGCGCGGCCTCCCCGTTCGCTTCTTGCTGCCAAGTCAGGTGATGTGCTGACGTTAAAGAACAACTTAACGCAACGCATCGTGGGACCGCGCCGCTAATCAGAGAGATAATGACACCTGTGAGGAAATTCCCCTCCAATTATGAACGCAATAATGACATTTTAAGCCGCAAGACTGGAAAAAATACGTCTTTTAGCTTCCACATTCCCCTCACATAACCTCATGCCTCACAAAACAACTGCGTCCTTTTCGCCCCGCGACCCCGACGCTCCCGGGGATTTCGGGGAGGTAATTCTACATTGACCGTGCCTCGCTGCTCTCTCCTCCCCATCCTTCAGTGACTGATCGGCAGGGGAAGTGGGACCCCGACCCACCCCTGACTTGGGGAAATTGCTGTGACCTCTCGGCGCTTTCGGGAGGAAGCGAGCCCTGGCACATACGCTGCAGCAGCCTCTTCTGACCTCAAGGACCTTTCACTGGGCTTCCCCCCTTCGGCCCTTAGTGCACGCACACAGCTCCTGCTGGATGGATTGGGTTACCCTTTAGAAGCCATGGCTGCCTCTGTTTTGCATCCTCTCCCACATTTTCATCCTGGGAGCCAAGGCATGGCCCAGTCATTAACACCAGCGGCCTGCCTGCACCGCCAGCTAAAAGGTCTGCATTCATGGGAGCCATCCTGGAAACCAGATGTGCCCGGGCTGTGCTGGGCCGTGCGTGTGGGTGCACCGGAGGGGAGAACATGGGCTAGTTGAGTGAAATTGAAAGTGCTCGGGAGCAGAGGTTCAGGCCGTGTGTGTGTGGTGTGTGTGTGTGTGTGTGTGTGTGTGTATGCCCGAGGCCCCAGGGCCCGACTGGTGCGCAGGTCACAGCCAGAGGAGTCCTGACCCAGGAGAGAGGAAGGGTGGGGTGGGAGGATCACACACACTCCTGGGAGAACAGCTATGTGCATTTAACATTGTCATGTGGCTAATGGGAACCTCCAAACAAGAGCTGTGGACTGGAAACGCTTTCTCTGTACTGCGTCTAATGCATATTGAGAGATGGAAATGGTTAGTCTGGTTTATTGTTGTAATTTTGTGGATTTTAAACGATTTTAAATGAACCCCTAATTTAGTCCACATTTGACGAGTTTTTCTCTGACCAAAATCTGATATTTCTATCGCTAGATATGATTTTGTCCAGAATTCCATGACTAACTGTATTGTAGGCAGGGAGATAGCAGAGAACTGATCGAAACATTCTTCTACAGCATGCGCGTAGGCACGGGTGCGCTAGGGTGTGCAAATGCCACCCAGACAGGCCGCTGGCGCACCCAAAAAAAATGGGGTAAAAAAAGTGTTTTGTTTTGTCTGCAAAACACATGTCAACGCTGTCATGCACTGTGTCCAACTGTCCGCTGCCCTATGTGCCCCGGAGCATCATGGGAAACTAGTTAAGCTGTCGTCCACGTAAAGTAAACAAATGCACGCACGCACAGCAGCAGCAGCAGCAGCAGCAGCAGCGCCAAATCAAGAAGACATGAAACAAAGCTCGCTTTTAAGCTTTTTCGGCAAAGGCAAGAAACGACGAGGAAGAAGGTGACTCGTCGTCACCCTCCCCCTCAACAAGTGCGGATTGTAGTGCACCCGTTCCCGCACCTGTATTGGTGGTGGACAGTGGAGAAGAGACAGACGTTGATGATGAAGAAGATGATGCAGCCGAAACAATGACGGGGAACGCAGCCAACAACACACTGGAGGTTTGTGTAGAGCCAGAGGACACTGACGCTACAGATCTCTCTGCAGTAGACGAACCTGCATGCCAACCAAATTTGCGTTCTTTCCCGACTAGAACACTCATTGGAAAAAGTAGGTGAGACTTTTTTGAGATACTAAACAAAGTGGTTTTACATGTTGCCAAAAAATACAATTTAATTGACTGCTTCTACCTGCTAATAATGAGTGCGAAAAGGAGCAAACGACACACAAATATTCCTCTAAATCTGGTTTGAAAAGACCCCATTTTTTTTTGCCGGCGGCCTTGCGGCCGCCACCAAATGGTCCGCCCCCTGGCACACCCTGGCTTTCTGTGGCACACCCAATGAGCCAAGTCTGGCTACGCTACTGTTCTACAGTACATTCTGTCATTGTGTTAACTTCTTGTAAATTAAATAATGCTTAAGTTAACAATTCATCAATTGGCTGGGGACTGCATGGAACACACTCAAGCACAGACTCAAGCACAGACTCAAGCACAGATTTCAGACATCACAAAATAAGTTGGTTAGGACAGTGCTCAAACTTCACCCACGTACACATCTCAGCTCATCGCAGTTTGA
The DNA here is from genome assembly GCF_964638095.1 of Poromitra crassiceps. NCBI lineage: Eukaryota > Metazoa > Chordata > Actinopteri > Beryciformes > Melamphaidae > Poromitra > Poromitra crassiceps. The sequence continues at coordinate 27,224,272 of NC_139632.1, forward strand.
AGGGCTGAACTGGTTACCTGTGGGAAAGAGAGTAGCTCAGATCAAGTTGGGGGTGGCCTTTAGAATAAGGCAAGCTACAGTCCCCTCTTATCTGCTAAATTATTTTAGCTGGGTGCGTGAGACTCACAATTATTCCACTAGAGGAAGCAATACAAATATAATTCCACAAAGATTTAGGAGTTCTATGGGGCAAAATTCCTTTTTGTATACAGCAGGAGTGCTATGGAACCAGTTGCCATCCTCTTGCAAAGAACTAGCCACAGAAAGAGGATTTAAGGCCTCCTTGAAAAAGTGGTTAGTGACTGCCTCTATCGGATAGACATTTATTAGGTAGGCTAGGCGGCGATGGGTATTTGCTTTCAGATGGTTTTTTATTTTTATTTACTGTAATAATTTGACCAACTCAAGATGTGGTGGTACAGTAGATACATTTCATTTGATTGAGGATGCACTGACAGGTGTTAATTGTGTGATTCATCTTGTGATTTGCTTGTATGTTTTGTTCCTGGGCTATAAAGTAGCTCAACGTCCTGGATGTTGCCTAATGTACCGCACCCCACTCCTTCTCTCCTCTCTACCCTACCCCTCTCCCTATCCCCAGACTCCTCCCCTCTCTACCCTACCCCTCTCCCTATCCCCAGACTCCTCCCCTCTCTACCCTACCCCTCTCCCTATCCCCAGACTCCTCCCCTCTCTACCCTACCCCTCTCCCTATCCCCAGACTCCTCCCCTCTCTACCCTACCCCTCTCCCTATCCCCAGACTCATCCCCTCTCTACCCTACCCCTCTCCCTATCCCCAGAGGTCCACTATGGAAATAAGCCTTTTGGCTTTATTGTGTTTTTAACCTCGATGATTTTTAATTGTATGTATTCTTGCTGGGCAGAGATGTATACATATCTTTTTTTAAATTGTCAAATAAATCCAATCCAATCCAATCCAAGGACCCCTGGTGGTCCACGTTGAGAAGCACTGCCATAGGACACTGTGAAATACTGTCAACTGCTCTAATTAGGGAATTTTAATTCTTGTCTTTCATTCACTTTTCCCAGAGAAATCCAAGTCTGAACCCAAACACTGGCAACAAATCTTTGCCACCCACAGAAAACCAGCACCTCTGCCAGAACTGAAACAAAATGAAAATACATTGAAGTGAGTTTCAGAGTCAATTATTTCCTTCCAGTGAGCTCTCCGCTAACACTGGACAGAACTGTCCCGTTTTGAAGTGGCAATCCATTCTGGCTAAGCGATGTGATGCCGCCTGTCAGGCTACCCTGTGTGAGGCCGCGCGCTCACGGCGCGGCACAACGACATCTCTTTCTCATTTGGGAGGAAATAACAGGACCAGAAACTGCATCTGCAGCCAAACAGAAACTGCACCCAGAGCTGCACTCAAGCCAGGACAAGCAAGTAACACTAAGAGAGCTGTGTCGACATGCTCGCATATTACTGGGGGTAATTTCACTTTTCCATGCGCTTTTAGGAGTTCCACCAAGGAGTTCCAAGCTGGCCATTTTGTTCACAGCGTGTGTGCAGTCAATTCTAAAGGACGCCACAAAAACAACAGTGGTGACTTTAGATGGGGAATAGCGAGCCCCTTAGCCCATTTAGGCCAGTACACTCACCGATCTGTTGCCACTATTCCAATCTTCAAGACCTGCGCTGGAAATCTGTACGCCAGAGACGGCTTCATTATTAGCGTGCCTTGCACAGAGCTCTATTGCAGGATATTGCATAGAGAGGCATATAACAGCTGAGCAATTTGAGTGGGGCAGCTGGGTAATGCAGGTATTGTAATTTGAATTCCCTGCTCATGCACAGCCCTGTACAGTGCACTGTTGTCCCTCTCAAAGGAGTTTGAAATCTGTTTTTTGGAAAATGCTCTGCGTGCTGTGACTGCGAGGGACAGAGAGAAGAACCGCTTCAACGAGGAGAGGCGCCTGTGATTTCACGTAGCACTTAGCAATTAGAAACCACTTGTGGCACCGGCGAGTTCCACTGCACACACTTTCCTGCATACATTATCGACATGTGTCAAACCATCACACCTGGAACTGTGAGAATCAAGAAGGACAAAAACAAATAGCTGCATCAGAGTGCACTTTGAAAAGAGTTACCTGGCAACCCAGCCAGCATCAGAGCAGGATTTACCCAATGTGTGCAAAAAGGAGCTAATATCCTCAGACTGTATACTGTATCAAAGAAGTCCAACGCAAGCACTATCAGAAATGGTGCGCTTTCTTATCTCCAGCATAATTCAAATACAAGATAGCTTCTGCTTCCATCACCACATTTGTGGAGTAAAATGCCTCCCTGCTATCCGCCATCTAAATGGCCATTAGCTGGACTAACCCAATTAGCAGAACAAGATCTAAGGCAGCCTTCCATCACAGGAAACAGTGAGTTCACTGCATTCTGATCAAATGTATGGTGATTAATGACTGTGCTCTCACTATGTTGACAGGCCCGTAACAGCTCCAAAATCCAGCCCCACTACGGCTCTACATACGTACGTATATTTGTCTGTAGAACTGACACTTGACTGAATAAATTGGGCAATAGCTCCATCAGCGACCTGACTACCTAGACCCAAATGAACAATAGGAGAGAGATGCTGTCAGGCTCACGTTGCCTCGTCACTGCAGAGTGTTTTCCTCCACGTCACATGTGCGCATCGGGAATAATGACCAGGCGAACAACATTAGAAACGCGGCAAATTGCTTAAAGGTCGTTTTAATTATACGGACGGGCTGTCGAGCGGTCACGCCTGACAGGAAATAGAAACACATGATGTAATGGCTGAATGAGGAAGTGGCGTCCGCCAATAGCATGGCGAGCAAGACCACATGCAGGCAGCTCCTGGGCTACTTGGCTATGGGCAGAAAATTCATGAGGAATATATTCATTCTAAATTTCCTGACCTACATGCATACATGTATGTGAAAGTTGCTTTTTTTCCCATTTTTCTTTCTCGGCGACTGTCCTTTTTTCGGTTGCAAAAAACGACGGCGAAAGTTCTGGGAGAGGTGTCGAAATCTGAGGCAAGTGGGTGAAATGGATTTAAATGCACTACAGGAGTGTGTGTGTGTGTGTGTGTGTGTGTGTATGCGCGTGTGTGTGTGTGTGTGTGTGTGTGTGTGGATGTGGACGTGGATGTGTGTGTGTGCATGCGTGTGCGTGCGTGTGTGTGGATGTGTCTGTGTGCATGCGTGCATGCGTGCGTGCGTGTGTGTGTGTGTGTGTGTGTGTGTGAATTTGGGTCATTTTCTTGGCCTCCAACATGTTTTATTTACCGTCCTCTCTCCTCGCAAGGTTTGTGTTAGCGCTAACGTTTTGTATGCCGGCGGTATCAAGGGTGAGAATACAAGAGTTTATGAGCATGACTTTGAAGCTGTCATACATTGGAGAAAGAAACATTGCGGTCATGTCACAGTTTCCTCCTTAGAAAAAGTCTTTTTTTCACAATAGGAAGAAAAAGTCTTTTTTTCACAATAGGAAGTTGGATTCCAATAACGTTCATAGAGGCAGAGTAAATCCCAATAAGAGAAACCCGTCACGTCCACTGTGTTGCAGAAAAAGCAGAGGAAAGCCCTGGCTAAAGTAAAAAGAGAATACCAAAGCAACAGAGAGAGAGACACAGGGAGATAGAGAGAGAGAGAGAGAGAGAGGGAGAGAGGAAACAAATTCATGTTGCCTGTGAGGCAACCCAATCGCCAGAATAAAATGTAGGCATTGTATGTTTGTGGAATCCACGGAAATGTAAAATATCAACATACATTTGAAACAAAACGTCAGCAAAATATGTTTCTAAAAGATGGCATTTTATGTCTGTCTACAATCTCATTGTAAATTGGAAACAAAACACGGGTTAATTTGAAAACCTTGCTGCCTTTCCCATGTTAAATGCAAATACACTGTAAAACAACTTGGTTAGGTTTTGGCAAATAAAACAACTTGGTTAAAAGGAACACTCAAAACTGATTTTCAACCAGCTTTGTATCAAAGTTTCACAGTCATTCATTTAGTTGATGTGATGTCATTTGTGCAAGAATTACATCACTGCTCAACAACTATCAGTCAAATCAACTCTCAATAACTGTCAAACTAAATGGATGACTACGAAACTGTTTACAGTTTTCTGATATACTACTGATTTTGTAAAGATACAAAGCTGGTTGAAAATCAGCAGAGTGTTCCTTCAAGCTGCCTTCACAGGATAAGCGATCTTCTCTTCTCTCACCACGAGGTACACCGGAGAAAGGTCAGCAGTAAGTAGGCCAAAGTTGAAACAATTTGAACTTTGAGGTGGCAAGTTTGAGCGGTGCTACCAAGGTGGGCGCTGCCGCATAGTTGTGGAAAACAACAGGACAGCGGGCGCAGAGCTGTCATTAACGTGAATATTAACGCTATATACATGATTACTTGTACGTTAATATTCACGTATCTAGAAAGGTGATTTGGTGTATTTGGGTTCAGAAATGTTAATATTTTACATTTCCGTGGATTCCACACATGTACAATGCCTACTTTTTATTCTGGCGACTGGGCTGTATTCAAATTATTCCCATTTGAAAAACAGGCAGCGTTCAGGATACCTATCAGCTCATAAATCTCTGGCTCAGGAATTAAAAAAGGTTGAGGGGAAATAACAAACAGCAAACGTCATGCTGCTTTGAATGTCTGCCTTCTTTCCCCCTCGCCGCAGGAGTTCAAAAGAATAATAACTTTGCCCTCACTCATCACCACCCAGAGAAGCGTTAGGGCGGCTCGTAATATTGTTTTTTTCTTTTTTAATTAGTAACTCTAATCTGATCGTTAAGGGCAGCAAAATATCAGCATGGCTATAACTCTGCGCTCGGCTAGTAATTGAAGTGACGGTGGCGACACGGTGAGAGAGTCACATCTGTCTGAGTGGAACGTTCTCTAAAAGCCTCCTCTGAAAGAGAACACACTGTACACTGAAGGCAGCACGAAGAGAGAGAGCGTCTGGCAGAGAGAACATCAAAGTGTGAGAGAGACACAGTGCAAGAAAGCATCGAGGAGCAACAGATTGTGTTTTACATTTTAGACTTTACTGTAGCTGCAGCAGCAAAAGTTACTGTAGCTGCAGCAGCAAAAGTTACTGTAGCTGCAGCAGCAAAAGTTACTGTAGCTGCAGCAGCAAATGCTTCTATTCTTAGAAGAGGAACTAATATTAGAGGTGTGACGCAGCCTCAGCGCCCAATAAACATTCCTGTTTCCTGGAAATAAATGTGGATGAGAGAAAGATATCTGACCAGAAAATTACTTTGGTAGAAGTTTGACTTTGCGATCAGACAACACGGGAGGTGCAGCCCATTTTTCGAACCGCTCTCTCATCGGTGCTACGACCTGTCACTCGATTTCAACCCGCCTTAAACAATCAGCAGTGGCTGTGAAGTGGCACAGACTCATTTATGTAGTATGCAGAGCGCAGCGATTCAACGTAATATTTGAGTCTGGGGAGAGAGTACACACACCCTAACCCCCTCCCCTGCATGCCTAACCTTAAAGATCCTCTACCCAATGCCTAAACCCTGTGCTTGTTTTTTTAATGGTGTGCCCGTGGGCATAGATTTTTGCGCACAAGGGTCCCGTGCTCGTTAACATCCGATGCACAAGGTGCATGACAGAGCGGCGATATAGGACGTCATCGGAGTGAAAATGTGCTGGGAGGTATAGAGAGGAGCGGAAGAGAAAAATAGAAGAGGCCAGCCAGAACCAGAGGCGCTGAGAGAGACAGAGGTTTGTGGATGGTGCCTGGCCAGGAGAGTGCTGTAAGGAGGGGAGAGGACAGAGGCTGAGGGAAGAAGCTGTAAGGAGGGGAGAGGACAGAGGCTGAGGGAAGAAGCTGTAAGGAGGGGAGAGGACAGTGGCAGAGGGAAGAAGCTGTAAGGAGGGGAGAGGACAGAGGCAGAGGGAAGAAGCTGTAAGGAGGGGAGAGGACAGAGATGGAGGGAAGAAGCTGTAAGGAGGGGAGAGGACAGAGGTGGAGGGAAGAAGCTGTAAGGAGGGGAGAGGACAGAGGCAGAGGGAAGAAGCTGTAAGGAGGGGAGAGGACAGAGGCTGAGGGAAGAAGCTGAAAGGAGGGGAGAGGACAGAGGCAGAGGGAAGAAGCTGTAAGGAGGGGAGAGGACAGAGATGGAGGGAAGAAGCTGTAAGGAGGGGAGAGGACAGAGGTGGAGGGAAGAAGCTGTAAGGAGGGGAGAGGACAGAGGCAGAGGGAAGAAGCTGTAAGGAGGGGAGAGGACAGAGGCTGAGGGAAGAAGCTGTAAGGAGGGGAGAGGACAGAGATGGAGGGAAGAAGCTGTAAGGAGGGGAGAGGACAGAGGCTGAGGGAAGAAGCTGTAAGGAGGGGAGAGGACAGAGGCTGAGGGAAGAAGCTGTAAGGAGGGGAGAGGACAGAGATGGAGGGAAGAAGCTGTAAGGAGGGGAGAGGACAGAGGCTGAGGGAAGAAGCTGTAAGGAGGGGAGAGGACAGAGGCAGAGGGAAGAAGCTGTAAGGAGGGGAGAGGACAGAGGCTGAGGGAAGAAGCTGTAAGGAGGGGAGAGGACAGAGGCAGAGGGAAGAAGCTGTAAGGAGGGGAGAGGACAGAGGCTGAGGGAAGAAGCTGTAAGGAGGGGAGAGGACAGAGATGGAGGGAAGAAGCTGTAAGGAGGGGAGAGGACAGAGGCTGAGGGAAGAAGCTGTAAGGAGGGGAGAGGACAGAGGCGGAGGGAAGAAGCTGTAAGGAGGGGAGAGGACAGAGGCTGAGGGAAGAAGCTGTAAGGAGGGGAGAGGACAGAGGCGGAGGGAAGAAGCTGTACGGAGGGGAGAGGACAGAGATGGAGGGAAGAAGCTGTAAGGAGGGGAGAGGACAGAGGCAGAGGGAAGAAGCTGTAAGGAGGGGAGAGGACAGAGGCAGAGGGAAGAAGCTGTAAGGCAGCTGATGGAGAACAGATGGGGGGAGCAGGGGGTTGTGATTAGTGCTACACGGGGACCGGGGCTCTTAGCGCTACACAGGGACCAGGCCTCTCCTACCTCTCCTCTGCAGCACAGCTCACTGTCTGCTGGTAGCCGGCCTGAGGCGGCCTGCATCCGCGGCCCACTGTCCCCTCCCACGGTGCCACTGTCACTGGCCAGAGGATCCCAGCACGCCCCCCCCCCCCCACACACACACACACACACACACCACCACCCCCCCACCCCGGGCTGCTGCTCCAGACACTCCACGTTGTGCAACACGCAGACCATTTCTCAACAGTCTCATTCTGGCGTAAACAAGCCAAGGCGCCCTGTTGGCACCAAAACGTCCCTGAAGCTATTACACGCTCGGTCTCATCGTTTACATCTCCACCATGCTGGATGAATCTGAGATTCACTGGGAGATCGTGTTCATTATGGAGCTGTGTGTTTATCATATTATTACAGCTGGTATGGTCGATGTCCAGCGGAAAACTTGCATTTGCAAAAAAGCTATTTTTCACAAGGAAGAAAAAACATTCCCATTGTAACATAGTGTACTGTAGTAGTCATAACAACATGAATAACCAGTAATATTACATCTTTCGCTGGACCAAAGTACGTGAAACTTTCACACGTTATTTTTGGTACCCACTAAACTCATTTATTTAAAAAAAAAAATGTCTGAATATGGAGATACACGGTTTCCATCGGACAGCGACAATATTGACATTGTTGTGTGTGTGTGTGTGTGTGTGTGTGTGTCTGTGTGTGTGTTGACCCCCCTGGCTGGCAGCTTCAATTCAACCATCACTCAGCAAGGCACAATTTGAGGCAGAGCCTGAGCCGGCTGGATGAGGGAAACTTGAGACGCTGCAGATTGTAATCAAAGCGAAAATAATGAGTGCAGGACAAAGAGCCGCGCTATTACTGCAACCAGCTTAACATTTCTCTCTTTCTCTCTATCTGCCTCTGAGTCCACAGAAACATCAACAAACAGCAGAACAGAGGAGAGAGAGGAGGGCTGAGAGAGAGAGAAACACAGAGAGAGACACACTGAGAAACAGTGAGAGAGAGAGAGAGAGAGAGAGAGAGACACACTGAGAAACAGTGAGAGAGAGAGAGAAACACAGAGAGAGAGAGAGAGACACACTGAGAAACAGTGAGAGAGAGAGAGAGAGAAACACAGAGAGAGAGAGAGAGAGAGAGACACACTGAGAAACAGTGAGAGAGAGAGAAAGAGAGAGAAAAGGGCTGGATAACGCCACTGATTTCCTGATTCGATACGATTCCGATATACAAGGTCTCGACACGATTTGATTTCGATACGTTGTGATTCGATATTTCCATTACAATACCAATTTTACTTGGATATGAAAGAGATTGTCAAATAACTACTGTTGCAACCCTCTAATCTGGTGCATTAGTAAAAATATTAACGTTTACAGATTTTTGCAAGATCTCGTCATGCTAAGAACCAAACCACACGGGTCTGACGGGGTTAAAGCTTCAATCACCTACAGGAAAAGGCATTATATTAAAAGATCGATATTGGGATTTATGAATCGATATCAGTTCCTTCAAATTAGTATCGATTTGATATCAATATATAATTATTTTTAAACAAGCCCTGAGAGAGAGAGAGAGAGAGAGACAGAGAGAGAGAGAGAGAAGCAGTGAGAGTGAGAGAATGAGAGAGAGAGAGAGGGGGCAGCGGTCGTATGCAAGCCGACGACTCACAAATGAACTAATCACCTGAGGGGATTCTTCTCAGCTTACTTAAACAACCTGCAAGTTAAACACATATGCTTCACAGCCGTCATGACGAAAGTGTGTGTGTGTGTGTGTGTGTGTGTGTGTGTGTGTGCGTGTGTGTGCGTGTGTGTGCGTGTGTGTGTATGTGTGTGTGTGTGTGTGTGTGTGTGTGTGTGTGTGTGTGCGTGCACGTGTGTCCTCATGGGTGTGTGTATATGCGCGTGCATTCATGACCCGCTGCCCAACAGACTGAGGCGAGCAGCGGCCCGTCAAAATAAGAAGGCATCTGTTCCAGCAGCTCTGGCAGCCGGGCAGAGACAGTTAGTGTGATGAACTGAGAGAGGAGAGAGGAGAGGAGAGGTGGGGAGAGGAGGAGGAGAGGAGGAGAGGGGAGGAGAGAATGGGGGAGAGGGGAAGGGAGGAGGGGATGAGAGGAGAGAGGAGAGGAGGAGAGAGGAGAGGGGAGAGGAGAGCCAGGGATGAGACCAGCACCGCACAGCACAGCGCCCACGTTTGAGGTTTTCTGATTGTTTTTCTTTGCAATAATAAAGGCAGACTAAATGATATGTGACTGCAATTTGCAAGGAAAACATGGGGCCTGCTGCAAATTAGCCATGCTATAGTACTTCCCCAACACCGCCATGTAAATATGAGTGGCTTTGGGCACAGAAACAGAAAGGGGAGTAAAGTACTCTTAAGAAGGGAAAAAAAGGGTGTAGTAGTCCAGCAGCTTCCCTAAATTTAAACTCTTGGATGTCATTTGATCCTTGTTGCTTTATGTTTATGTATGCCTTGCCTTTGGATCCTTGCTACTCTGTTTTGTGCACGTCTCGTGGAATTGTAATGGTGTTTCAAACTCTCCACTAAACATAATGTATTGCAGAGAGTAAATGTAAATGAAAGACTAAGATGAATAAAAAAGACCCCGCCAAAAATCTTTGACGTTTAAATCAGTCTACTGTACCTCATCTGCATGATAGTATTTTGTACAAAAGCTGGCAAGACATCCCCCCTCCCTCTTTCTGTCTCTCAGACCCGCGTGCCTGGCTGGCGATGTGGAGGTGCAGGCACAGAGGCAGCTGCGCTACCATCAGAAGAAATGCTGTAAATTTCACACTCAGCTACCTGCCAAAAAAAACCTGGGCCCGGAGTCGGCGATCCGGCCTCTCGAGTCTCATTCGCATCCCAGTCCCATCGCTCTCTCCCACCACCAAGAGAGAGAGCCCCCCCCGTTCTGTCCACACTGCATCCCTGTTTTGGATGCAACTCCCAGAAACATCTTGAAGTCACCAGCTATGGGTCATTTGGAACTTTCAAAACCAATCAGCACGCGCTCAGATCCGCGGCAATCTGCAATCTGCATTATGGTCGGAGGATCCGCGGGGAAACCAATTACAAGACATTGGCTGCAGAAAAGAGGGGTGAAAAATACAGCTATATATATTCCAATGCAGAGTGGAGATGAGGGGAGATCCCATGCTTTGTAATGACAGGTTTTATCATAATATATGTACACAGGTGGAGGAGAGCTGGTCGGAACCTGGCTCTCATACAAGATCTATTGCTGCACATGGCTCTATCAGCTTCCATTATTTTCACATGGGGGCTTGATGGGCTGTCATCTGCTGGACCGCCAACTTTCCCTTTTTCCCCTCTTTCTTTTCCCCGTCTCTTGTGATGACATCTCTGTAACAGAGAAATCACAAAACCGTTTCTGCCAAGAAAAATACGGGATCTCCCCTTTAATTCTATCTGGCCGGCATTGACTTTCGAGATGAGCCTGTGGGTTGCTGACACTATCAGGGGATTGTTATGCATTTTGATGCTCACAAGCCTGGAGGGGGCAGAGGAAATGTATTGATGCCAAATTGAGGTTGCGAGTCAAGCAATTTATAGGTCCTCCTGTCTGCCATATGGGAACAGAGGTTAGGTCCTCCTGTCTGCTGTATGGGAACAGAGTTTACGTCCTCCTGTCTGCTGTATGGGAACAGAGGTTAGGTCCTCCTGTCTGCTGTATGGGAACAGAGGTTAGGTCCTCCTGTCTGCTGTATGGGAACAGAGTTTAGATCCTCCTGTCTGCTGTATGGGAACAGAGTTTAGATCCTCCTGTCTGCTGTATGGGAACAGAGTTTAGATCCTCCTGTCTGCTGTATGGGAACAGAGTTTAGGTCCTCCCTGTCTGCCGTATGGGAACAGAGTTTAGGTCCTCCTGTCTGCCATATGGGAACAGAGTTTACGTCCTCCTGTCTGCTGTATGGGAACAGAGTTTAGGTCCTCCTGTCTGCTGAGTTGCAGAGCATCCAACTGAGGCTCCCCTGCACGCTTTTTTCTTTTGTGGTCCACATGTGAAGGGCTGTCTATAAATACTTTGTTTTTGGACACATAGATAGGATATATGTTAACAATATTCATGAGATGTGCATAAAATGGCACAATTTTTTTAATGAAATTATGTGCTATTAAATAACTCAATTAAAAACTGTATTTTAAATAATCCTCAGAGCAAGTAATGTGTGGGAAACAGTTTTTTTGTATAAAAATAGTAGTAGTTTTTTCTATCCATCAATTAAGTGAAATAATACCAAGTTTTTCCAACCAAGCTTCAAGATTATTTGCTTTTCTACCGCATAAGCATTTTCCTAGTATACAATTTTCAAGTGCGAGGAAACCACTAAACATGGTATTCCGCAATTGAATGACCTCTCTATTTCCTAGTCGTTGGGAAGTTAATAGCTAGTTATATGTTACTGTTACACGTTATGTGACATATTTTACTGTGCCACTGACTGCATGACTGCAAAAAAATACCTCAATGTTTTACGGTTGAAGAGAGAGGGCTCTGCAAGTCGCCAAGCAACTGGTACAACACTGTAAATTAAAGATAGATAAAAATTGAACCTCAATTTAAAATTAAATTCTAGGTGTTTAACTCATTCAGTGCCAGCCACTTTTGGAGAACGGATGCTCCCAGTGCCAGAGTTTTCAGAGCGTTTTCAGTGATTTCTCGAGGCCCACAGAATATTGTGTGATATTACTATGTAAACACCGAACACGCACAAGAACGAGCTGGCTCTATTGTATCATCAGCAAAAAAAAGTTTATTGATACCATTTTCCGTTCTTTAGTTATGAGCCTGAGAAGATAGGTTGTTTTCAGCGTTTTCAGGCTTTTCAAATTATTAGCTGAGATAATCCGCCTTTTGTGAAATGCAGCATTTCAAGCACATTCACTGAGTCTGAAGATAATATTTTCTGATGTAGTGACGTAGTTGTTGTGTGATGCCCTGCGTGCACCACCCCCCTCCCCCCCTCCCCCCGTAAACTCCTCCCCACACTGCACACAGCCTCACGCAACCATTATATTTTCGGACTGCTGCGTTTGTGTGCTGCTGTCGGCTCTCAGCGCCACAGCAGGGAAGAGCCAACCCGGATTGCTGAATGGTTTGGCGTCAGGGGCTGCTTTCCTGTCTGCTAATCGGGTGGGGAAACTATACAGACAGACAGACAGACAGACAGGGACAGAGGGGCTCAGTTGTGAGCGCGGATTGACTCCTGTTCGGAGCCAATCTCCCGCGACAGAGCAAATGGCTCTGGGAGCATGTATCGGTTTGTCTTTGATCCACGGCTTTTAGGCTGTTTCTCGGACCTGTCTCTAATCTGGACTGCACCGAGCAAGCACTGTCGCCACCTAATGAGTCCGTAAAATAGGTTATACACCTCCAATAGCTACTATAGTTGTACAGGAGCTGCGGAAGGCTTTGATCGACGTCCCACCGTCAAAAAACGCATTGGACGTCGAAGGACGTCCGTGGCATTCTACGTCACTATTTAATTGGACGTCGAAGGACGTCCATGGCATTCAATGAGTTAATGGGGCTGATCGAAGTGAAATAACACGTGTTAAAAAAAAACATACATGAGAAATAGGGCTGGGTGATATGGACCAAAAATCATATCTCTGTATTTTTAGGCTTAACGGTGATACAGTACATCACATGATATATCTCTGTATTTTCTACAAAGTAGAATAATATAAACATTCAGTTGTAAATCAAAGCCATATGTGACGGTCATGTCACAAGCACTTTCATTAAAGTAAGACTGTGATCAAAATACAGTAAAATGCAAAGACAGGGTTTCCTTCCCTGACTGGTTTGGTGCTTACACATCATATTTACACAATGAGATTTTTGATAATTAATCATCAGTAATGTGGATATAATGAATAAGTGGGTAAAGGCAAATAATAGAACAGACTGATAAGTTCAGAAAATGACATCAATATTAAGATATCCAAAATCTAAGACGATATCTATGTCTCATATCATGATAATGATATTGCCCTAATTGTAAGGATGCATGAAAAATATAAAAGGTAAGGAGGCTTCGATTGAGTTTGAGTGATACGTGGATTTTCCTGGAACTTTTTGCTGCTCAATTCTTCTCCTGGTTTCATTTGGATGACTATAGCGTCTCGTAATGGCTTCAATCAGGAGCTGGATTTGTTTGGCAGCATCCCGGTAATTAACTGATTGATAATTTGGGGGTTGGTTCCCCTTAATGACGGGGCTGATTGTGAAGGAACATAGTGATCCAGTGAATTGGAAGGGGACCTACACAGAGCGGGACACCTCTCCCAGATTTCTGCCATGTCTGGTCACCACCCAGCCTCTGTTGTGGCTGCCCAAATGACGTGAAAGAAATGTCCCCCCGCTCAGCCGCGTTCACCACACTTTTATTAACCTCTTCCAGATGCAAGCCGCCACTTATTTTACCATCGAGACTCTGTGTAAAAAGAAAAGTCTGTAATGACGTACGCTCTGGAAGAGTTTTGCTCTCCTGTAGGTGGAAATTCACTCCTTTTTTTACATTCTTAATCCATCAAGCAGCAATTCTCTTCTGATTTATTCTATTATTTACAAACGTAACAATTATATCATCAAAATATGCATAAAAGAAATACTGTGCAGACAGGTAGTGTCAGTTCTTGCATTGACAATAAATGGAAAAAAGAGAGAGGGAAAAAAATATTTTAACCCAATAAATGTAAACAAAGCCAGTAGGGTGACATAGTCTCAACAGGGGGTGGCACCCTGCTGTCATAAAACAGGGCTTTAACAAGACAACATGATGTCCTGTCAAACAGGTGAGCGTGCACAGGAGCACCGCCGCCTGTTTAAGCAGAGATTAACACTGAGCAGGTCCACTGAACACACCCAGGCACCACCTCAGGGCCCCTGCTGCCTTTGTGTCGTTTCAAAGCAGCACTTCTTCACATTTCTGTCTGCACTGAATGGAATGTCTTTACCAAAAGATATGTTATGTCTCAAACTGAGCCAACAGTAAAATGCAAGATAAATCACTAACCATTACAATGTAATGTAACATATATATCAATAAATACATGTTACATTACGTTAACAAGGTAAAGTATCACAATCAAATTATTATAGGAAGTGAATTGCAGCATTTACAATATGACTGCATAATGTGTTTTTTCCTGGGACAAAAAAGTAAACTATTACCATGTGTGATGCATCACTAGAGAGGGGGAAAACATTCAAAAGCGCTTGACACGATAGTGTAAGTTGGCGTGTCTCAGAGTTGGGAGCTAGCTAAGTGATATGCATTGATGGAATGGTCTGAGGAGACGGCAGGTTACATATGAGCCAGACAGATGGCTGGAGGAGTTGGCTTGTGGACGAGCGCTCTCCAGCAGCTGCAATCAAGGCCTTTATGGCGGCCATTACTCTGAGCCGATGGAGCGAGTGGAACCTCCCCACTACGGCTGACTGACAAGGATCAGGGCCAATAAAACCTCCTCCGCAACCTCTGGGCTACCCATGACCCAGGCGCTCACCTCGCACTGACATCAACACTGAACTCAAATACAGTAAGAGGGGGAAGGGGGGGGTGAGAGCCGAAAACAAATACGCCATTCTTCCGCGAGTGTTTCTCTCTAATCCCCATAAATGAGAAGCAGTCGTCAAACGCAAATGTGTTTGTAATCGCTGTAATAGAAAGATCAATTTCAGCACTTGTGGTACTTCTGAGGTATGGCTGGGGCTGCTTATGTCTGGAGATTGCTCCTTGGCAAGGCAGCGCCGAGGTATGCTTTTGCAGGATTTTCTCTTGCCTGTATTTCAACATCTCCTGGAAAGGTATGTGGAAAATCTTTTGATAAACAGAGCTGAGAGGAATGGGGGGTAGAAATTCAGAGCAGTATGGCGTACGTACAGTGGAGCATATGTCTGCAATTCACTTTTAAGTCCATATGAAGTCACAATGGAGTTTTGTTTACTGTATCATCAACATCGGAGCATGCTTTGGCAGCGCTCGCCCAATTGCAGAACGATCAGATAATTTGTTTGCATGTGGACGTGTTTTTCTATAAGGCAGCTGGGGAAAATATTTCCAAATGACTCATTGTTTACTGTCTGAAATTATGAGACGAGGGCCAAGGAAGATGTCAGACCATTTATGTACTGTATCTTTAAAGATGCAACGGTTGAATGGAGTGAGCACGGTGTGGTAATGGTGTTTGCATGAGAAAGGTCCAAATGTCCCAAAATGGGAGAAATTCTGGTACTGAACTAAAAAGGTTTTTCTGACAGCACGACAGGCAGGGGGAAAATACATTCAGTAAAAACCTGCTGTATCTCCTTGCGCTGCTGCCTACATCTGAAAAAAGAAAACAAAAACGCCTTAGAGTTCCTCTCTATTCTATGAGAGACCAAGGGGCCATCCATCACTATTTTGCACAGTGCTTTAGCGCCCAAACGGCTCTCTCAACATAGAAATGAGTAGTGCTTAGTACTGTGGGGCTGGCTGCTTTCTGGCCTCTGAGCAACTGTACAGAGTGAGCTATACTAAACATCCGTTATTGTTCTCAGCTGAATGGAAGAGGAGTGCAGATGGTTTTGTACTTTAGGAGATGTTTGAGGATTTTTGTGGCTGAAAAGAAACCCACAAAAATGACTACAATAAATGAAACACATATGGTGTATATATATATTAAAAAAAATCTAAATGGTTTCTCAATTGATGTGTTTAATGTATCATTTATCTTCATTAGAATGAAAATGTGCTAAATTTGTCATTAACAAATGATGTTTAATGGCATGCTTAGACATCATTGCAGGTGCAGAATTGTATCACTTTGTGCGTGTGTGTGTGTGTGTGTGTGTGTGTGTGTGTGTGTGTGTGTGTGTGTGTGTGTGCGTGCGTGTGTGTGTGTGTGTGCGTGTGTGTGTGTGTGTGCAGTGTTTAGTTACCAGTTATAAAAATTATTGCACTACATTCAAAATGGTCTAATTGTAATGATTTGACTATTGTGAGTGCTCTGATTTATTCAAAGCACACCCATTGATACAACATGGATGTGATTTGATTTGAATGATAAAAGACTGCAAATAAAACAAAACCAACAACCCCCGAAAAAAAATCCCTTAATTTTGTATTCATAACATCAAATCCACCCAAACCCCTACAGGTTAAGTCCGGGTCAGCATGCTGTCTTTTCAGCGTTAACAGAATCAACAGCAAATTATACATGAGAACCTAACCCGTTAAAAAACAGGCTAACCTGCGGGTCAGGCAGAGCGGGATCTCACAGGGCACCTTTCCTCTTCCCGTCAGCTCAGATAATGCAGGCCTGGGTTGGGGGCCGCGACTCCAACACATTCTGATACTGCAGCCCCACAAAAGGGGGGCCGTGAGCGTCCCTGTCAAGTGGCTGCAGAATAGAAATACAGTGGTTGAATAGCCGTGCACCCAAATCCAGCTAGCAGTGCTCCCTCAGACAATAGGCGCAGGGCTAATCCCCCGTCATGGGCTCTGCATCCCCTGTCAGGCCCTGTGGCGAGCCATGCTGAGGCCAATGACACCTTGACAAAGGCGGCGTCCCGGGCCGCTATCGGACCCGCGTGCTCCGCACCGCTGTGCATGGAATCTGCATTGGGGATGGGAGGGGGGGTAACGGAGATGAGCAATGTGTTAAACAATAAGCTGCCTGGGTGTTGAGACCCCCGTCAGGAGACTCGGTGTGACCACCCATCAAATCCCTCCAGCCTGGCACATCGTCCGACCCGCGTCCGCCCCCCTTCTGTCTGCCGTTTGGGTCGGTCTGCCGGGCGTCCTCTGCTCTGCTCTGCTGGCTCTGACAGCTGTTACCGGGGAAGGTTATTCACTGGGCGCATCTCTCCGTACACACACAATGACCCCCGCGCCCCCGCCTGTCTAGCCAACCAGCCCCTTACGCGCGGCCACCGACAGACAAGGTGGAGAAAACGAGCTGACAGTGTCACTCCGCCGCCACTTGCATTTCACGCTACGTACGCGGCTGCAGGCGGCTCTTTCTCGCCCCAAAATAACTAGGGTGAGGGAAATAGGGTGACACTGTTTGTATGTATGTGTGTGTGTTTTTTTCTTTTTTTCTTTTACACCAGCAGAAAATAGGTCAAACATCACTGGGATGTGGTTCGGCTGAAAATGGCTGCTGTGAAGGGCGTGCTTATTGGAATATGAGGATGCAATGGCATTGAGCGGAGATAGGTGGCGCACTTACTATATGCTCTCAGCATCCACACAGAATGCTGTGCAAAGTCCCATTCTATGCCTGACTGGTACTGGAAGACCGCAGAAGGCGCTAATTGCTTTGTTCCTGAATGATTATAAAGCCATTTTGTCGTTGAAATCAATACTCAGCACACATTCCAAGAAGACCTGAAGCTCTCTGAGCACTCATACAGAGGAGTTAAGAGAAACCGTTTTCACAATCTCTTCATTTTGCATTTCAATATTGGTCTTTTTTGAATGACTTTATGCTATAGGCTAAAGACTATACTTAGTATGAAGCTATAAGGTTTATAGCTTTTGTATGACCCCGTTTTTTCTGCAATCTGACCATTCCTCAGATCTCACATTCCTGCTTTGGTGAGAGATCTGTAACAATTAGCCGATTAATTGATTAGTCGATCGACAGAAAAATAATCGCCAACTATTTTTTTAATAATCGATTAATCGACTAATTTTTGATACAAAGATGTTCTTGTTCCAGCTTAACAACATTTAACGTCATTTTTCAACATTTTGTGACATTTTACAGACAAACGACTAATCGATTAGTCGAGAAAGTAATCAACCGATTAATCGATAATGAAACAAATCATTAGTTGCAGCCCTAGTGGCTATTGTCCTTTAACTAGGATCCCTCTGTACAAACCAAAATTCCTTTGATAATTCTGGTCCTGAGATAAGGAAAAAAACATGCAGGGTCAGTTTCCGGTTGCTCTCCTTTCCCTTTTTTATTCAGTCGAGGACCAGAATTAGTTACTCTCTCAGATTTTTGGATCTTTCTAATTCATATTCCGAGCCTTGGATCCCTATGGGGTTAGCCTTTATATCTTAAATACGTTTTGTCCCAGCTCGCTGGAATAGCTTCTCAAGCAGTCTATTGGCAATGCTCTACCCTTTGTGGAGCCTTTCCCTGCTTGCTATTGAGTTTCTTGTTATTTACACATAAGAGAGGAGACATATTTATGGCATGATACAGCTAGCCGAGCTAATTAGAAAATACTTCTGGGTAATAATGGCCTACCACTCATTAAAATTCATCGGGTGAGGGTTTTTTCTTTGAGAATGAGATGACATGGAGTATGACAATATTAGAATATTATCTCATTAAACTGATACAGTTAATTACATTGTATGAAAGGGGCCGCTCTCCATACTTAATGAGCATGTAATAATTCCCGTGACTGAGCCACACTATGACTTATATGCTGGCTCAATAATGCACACTAGTGAAAAGCAGTTTACTGTACCAAGAAAAAAAAATGTTGATAACACACATTGCCAATGTGATGTATGTAATGTATTCTTTACAAAAAAGGGCCACTGTGAGTGTAAGACCTGAGTATCTGTATACTTAACGAGCATGTAATAATTCCCCAGGCTGAGCCAATTTGTGACTTGACAATGCTGCTAAATATAAACGAGTGAAAAGCTGTTGACTGTACCAGGAACACACAGTAATGCCATGATGGGAATATACAGTACTGTGCATTGTAAGGAGTGTAATCTACCCTGCTACACCCCACTGCTTCTCTGCTTTCATTTTTCACTCACTCACTCACTCACAGGGTGCACAAACATGCGCATGGACACACACAGGCGTGTTCGGAATAGGACTGGGATATCAATATTATTATTGATATCATGATATGAGACTAGATATCGTCTTTGATTTTGGATATTGTAATATGGTGGTATTGGTATGGCGTAAGTGTTGTCTTTTCCTGGTTTTAAAGGCTGCGTTACAGTAAAGTGATGTCATTTCCTGAACTTACACAGACTGTTCTAGCTGTTCTATTATTTGCCTTTACCCGCTTAGGCATTATATCCACATTACTGATGATTATTTATCAAAATGGTGTAAATATTTTGTGAAAGCACCAATAGTCATACCTACAATATTGTCACAATGTCGATATAAATAATCTAAATAAATATTGTGATATTTGACAATTAGAAAATACAGAGATATTGTGTATCGCCATTCAGCCTACAAATACAGAGATATATTTTTAAATCCATATTGTCCAGCCCTACTTGGAATGTCATCAATACCACATTCACTTTCTTCAGCTCAACCAGCTGGGCTGGACAGGGACCCCCCCCCCCCCCCACACACACACACACACACACACGCACACACACACACACACGCGCAAACAAACAGAAATGCAAGCACATAATGCGCGTACACACATAAAAAGCACGTGTGCGCGGCGGCAGCAGCAGCAGCAGTGGCACATCGCTCTGTCTCCTCCTCCCTGATGGCAGCGCTGTACTGTCAGTTTACCTTGCCCCGGGACAGCCTATCAGCCTGCTCCCCACTGCCAAAGACATGTAGCCTGTTTATCTCCTAATTGATTCTCAGAGGAAGGCTAAGATTGACGCTGTCACTCCTGCATCACTTCAAGTCCTTTTTAGCCTAGCAAACCCTGCACACGCCGTCACCTGTTAAGAACATCGTGGCAGACCCACTTTGTTGATAAGCGGCCGCTTCGCCTTGCACTTTATTCAAATACAGCCAAGTAGAGAGCCGTTAGAACCCAATCACCTCTTCTCAATGGAGGAGATGACTTTTTTGGCCACTTTTCCCCCAGTCCCCCCCCCCCCCCCCCCCTTATTCTCTCTCACATCCACCATCAGAAGACTGGGGCTTTGGAGAAGGGCTACTAGAGACAGGAACATGTCCTAACAATCTAAACACATTTGTGATCAAACGAAGTGACGCTCATTTCGTCCAACGCGGCAGCACAATTAGGGCGAGACTCTGCCGTCGACGGTTGATAGAAGTGTTGAGATAACAGGGAGTATCTTTGTCGAGCTTATTCATTATGCGTTGACGGATGGGAAGACAGGCTGGAGTTGCCATAATAACAACGCTAAACAGAAATGACGGGATTGATTGAGGCTAATTGACAGCATGAGCAAATAGGGATGCGTTTAATTTCTCCTCCCCTGCCACTTACCTGTCATCACCTGACAGGAAGCACCTTTCCTGTTTGGTGGGGGGGGGGGGGGGGTTGTTTGGTGAAAGCTACGCGCCGCGCATTTGACACCTTCTCCGCAAGCCGGCCTGCCTCCTGTGATGTGATGTCGGGGATGGGGTAAAAGGGCACCGGGTGGGAGTGCGAGCGAGCCAAGATGGCCCTTGTCCTCATCTGTCGGAGATTATTTCGCGGGTCGCGACTGGCGTTCAGGCAGGTTTGTCACGCACCACTAGCGCCGATGTCACCGAGGCCACCTTGTGCCAGCTGGGTGCCGTCACAGAGACGCATCACGTCTCAACTAAGCAGCTCGTGACTTTAGAATCCCAAGGCGGTGGGGTGGGGGTAGTAATAGAGTGGCACTGTTACATGATCAGCAAGGATATTAGAGAAGAGTTGCAAACATTAGCGGGTCTGCTCTGAAAGAGGTCAACAAATTAGTTAAACTCCTGGCTGTCAAGATGTAATGGACAGAGGGAAAGTCTGTGTTTCATCACGGTTTTAATGAACAAGTAAGCTGCACACATGCACAGAGTCCCCTCCAGCCCCTCCCCCCCCCCCGGTTTACTCCCCAATAGACCCTTTTCACAGCCACCATTTTGTGTCTAAAAGGCAGGAAGTTTCACAGGTGCACCAAAACCTTAATTAGGATGTCCAACTTCCAGTCCATTTAGGTGTTCCCGTGCTGGGGCCCTAATTAGTGAGTTGGTTGCACCTGCGTTTCCCCTGCCATTTAGACACAAAATGGCAGCTGTGAAAAGGGCTAATTCCCCCTGCTGTCGTTGCTCCACCCCCTCTGCTGATCTGGGGAGAGCCGTAGACTAGCACACACTTCCTCCGATACATGTGCAGTCATCACCCGCTTCTTTTCACCTGACAGCGAGGAATTTCACGGCAGGATGTAGCGCGTGGGAGGATCATGCTATTCCCCCCCAGTTCCCCTCCCCCAGAACAGTCTCCCCCGACCGACCAGAGGAGACGCTAGTGCAGCGACCAGGACTCATACCCCACCGGCTTCCCACCCGCAGACACGGCCAATTGTGTCTGCAGGAACGTCTGACCAAGCCAGAAGTACCGCTGCCGGGAATTGAACCCGGGTCTCCGCGATGGTAGGCGAGAGCTTTTACTTCTACACTACCCAGACGCCCCACTTGTTTGTTATCCCTGTACCCTTTATCACGGCTCCCAAGGGTCTGGAATTCTCTTCTGACTTTTACTACAAACCGTCTGTTTTGTAATTCATTCAATCCCACTACCAGCTCATAAACGCTTCTTTCTCTTCCCTGTGATACTTGTGTTTGTCGGTGGACATAAAAAAGATCCTGCTATTATTGCCACTTTGTAGGTGCTGTCGTCACACGTCTGGAGCCTGGCGTCCTCTTACTGCAACAGGGGAGAGAACTATCAGGACTTGGAGACACGACAGTGGAAGGCTTAGTTAATTCTCCTCTTAGCCAGTTTGGTTGGAGCAGTGCTCAGCTTCTAACTCCCAGAGACAGAGGACTCACCTGGGGAGAAGAAAGGTTGCCTGTAGCAGAGGCCATCTGATTTCCATTCCCTCAGCCAGCTCCTTAAACCATCACTTAGTGAGGAAATCCTTCTGGCTGCCTATAGAACTGCAGCTCATTAGGCACTAATGATCTGGCCTCTGTTTTAAGGTGTCCCCTTTGATTACACGAGCGTGGACACACGCTTCGTTGCACAGAACTCAATTGAAGTACAGTAAGATGTACAGTAAGAAGTACAGTAAGAAGTACACTAAGAATTACTTTTCACTTGCGACAGAAGGCAGGAGAGCAGTCGCAAAGCAAGAACACATCATTAAAAGTGGCAAAAGACTTCTTCCTTCCCCTCATCAAGGTAGAGTATGCAAGGCTGCTTCACTCACCGCAACACACACACACACACACATGCACAAACACACACACACGCATGCACACGCACACACATGCACACAAACACACACACACACACACACACACGTATGCGCACGCACGCACGCACGCACACACACACAAACACACACGCACACACGAAGTAGTGAGATCTTCTACACAAGTAAAAGTAGCAATACTGTACAACACAACAGTGATGGCTACTCCATTACAAGTAATAGTCCTGCATTCAAAATATTACTCATGTAAAAGTACATAAGTGTTCAAAGCAAAATGTACTTCCTGTAGAGTATCAAAGAAAACATACTCATTATGCAACCTATATCTTTCATTATAAATTAATATTATTACAGATTTATTTATTTATTTTGTGATCAAACTTTTATTTGCAATAGTAATAGTAATACAGCAGTAATACTGATACTGATAGCATTTTAAAGTTGTCAATGTGAAGCTATAATCATAACAATTTAGGTATACTTTTGGATAATCTAATGTTTAGATTATTAGATTATTAACTATAAAATAGCATTGTTATAGATTAGATTCTAATCTATAACAATGCTATTTTATAGTTGTTTTCATAAAGATGATCAAATGTTTTAAATGTTAAATAGTGATTTGAAAAGTAACTCACAACTAAAGCTGTGAAATAAATATAATGGATTAAAAAGTACAATATTTCCCTCTAAAATTAAGTGGAGTAGCGTAAAAAACAAAAAAACATAAAATGGAAATACACAAGTGAAGTACAGTACAAGTACCTCAAAATTGTACTTAAATACAGTGGCTACTTGAGTAAATGTACTGGGTTACTTCCCACCACTGCACACACGCATAAAAATATATATTGGCCTGACCTTGAGCGTTTTCGTCCCGTTACTCCTGCATGTTGTTCACTCCACACCACTAACTTTACAATGGCACACTGCCACTTTCACTGTGACACTTCAGAGTGTGTGTGTGTGTGTGTGTGTGTGTGTGTGTGTGTGTGTGTGTGTGTGTGTGTGTGTGTGTGTGTGTGTGTGTGTGTGTGTGTGTGTGTGTGTGTGTGTGTTTATGTGTATGTACCCGTGAATGTGTACGTGTGAGTGTCTGTTGTTGGGTGGGGGGGTAATCTCATTGTCCTTTTCAATCTGGTAATTAAATTGACAGCATGACGAATGGACATGATCAACTGTCTGCCTCCATAAGACACAAATATGCCCTATTATATGCTTCTATGTGGGATTCCACTCGGCAGAAAAGACATTAGAGAATAGCTGCTCAAACTGAATCAAGCTGAGAGCTTTAGATGATATTTAGAGTTTCCCCACGGCTTGAGAGAGCAAGGGAGAAGAGGCGAGGGTGAGAATAAACGTGTGAATCTCTCATTCAAACACACACACATGCAGACACTCACATACGTACACACACACACACACACACACACACACACACACACACACACACACACACAAACACACACACACGGAGGCAGATGTTAGTCTATGTTTGATAGCAGTCCTCTCTGACTTCTAAATAGGGACTCTCCCACAGTCTGCCCCCTGTTACAGGCCTAATGGCTCAGAGGAGTCGACTTGTCTAAGTACAGCCAACTGTACTGTATATCACCGCTCTCTCTCTCCCTCTCCCTCCCTCTCTCCCTCCCTCCACCCCCCACCTCCATCAGTCCATCCCTCCATCCTATCTGGAAAAGCCTACCTGATTTGGCTGAGAGCTTTGCACTTTACTATACGATGCTGAGCATTCCTGACACGGGGAAAGACTTGGTGCATTTTGGATCACATGCAGTAACGTTAAAAACATACACACACCACATGCAGTAACGTTAAAAACATACACACTAGTGGAGGATTATCCAATTACGCATACAAAGAAAAAATCCTAAAAGCACGGGATGGCTTTCTGTCTAATAGCAAGCATGATGTGACTCATTGATATCCTATAGAGTGCCAAAGCCACGCCCTCTTGTGGGTTCAGCATGGGACCTAAAGGATTTCATTCCACATTCATTTTACATAGATGTTTTGTAAAATTATTGATGTGCGTTATATGAGTTTATGTGCAGACCAAGCACTTCAGATATATTCAGAAACAGGAGAGACCATAGCATTTCTTTCTGACATTTTTCAATTACTGTATTTATTTATTTATTTATTTTAAAATTGTATTCTATTTTTTGTTTTGTTCTGAGTGAAATCATCTATGGTCTCTCCTGATTCTGAATATAGCTGAATCATTTGTTTTGACAAGGTGAAACTCTTTGATAAGGATTTTATGAAACGTCTATGGAAAAATGAACACCAAACCCGACGTTGGCAGTCTATTGCAGGTCCTGGTCACATTATTGTGCTGGAGGGCCCTGTAGCTGCTGTGTGGCCTGTATGAGGCGTCACCACAGAGCAGACGAGCAACCTGCAGGTAAGCTAATTTAATTTAGTCATGTGCAATAAAGTAATACTGCATCATATCGTCCACAGACAGCATCTGCTGATAATGGAATACATCAGATATCATCTTGAAAGGTTCTTTTTTGAGAGCATTAGAATAAAATAAATATACAAAATAATCCCTTCCTGGAAAAGCAAACCAGGCGTGCTCCGGTTACTGATATTTACACAGTACAAAATAATAACAATGCTAATGTCAATAGAAACACAATAATGTCCCAATCTGATTACGGAGCCCGTGTGTGTATGGCGAGTATAAAATTAAATTTGAAATTTGAGAACTTGCCTCTGTCTGTAATGTATTATGGTGGGGGGGCTGGGGTGGGGGTGGAATTTAATAAACCCACCGAAAACTTTTAAAATGCATATTGGCCCGAGATAAGGTGGAGACTGTCTTTTTTTCTAAAGTAATTATAAGATTTTATT
>NC_139632.1:27254317-27449317 GCF_964638095.1 Poromitra crassiceps
ACTTAAAACAACATGGTGAGGCTGGGAAGTGTTGGTTTTAATTAACTGAGCGCGGTCGTTATTTTCTCTTCAGTAATAAGGTGGGAGAACGCTGAGATGTGATGGCGAGCGGGGCGAGGGTGACTGTCGAGAGGCTCCCGGGCCCAACCGCCGTATCGTCACCCCTCTTTAAGTGCTGCACACACAGCGTTTCCACGTGTTGACACATGCCGCTACATCTCTGACGTCAGCTAGCATCGTTAGCGCGGCGCGAGGCAGGGGAGTGAGAGGTATTAACCTCTGGGGATTGTAAAACTGACGTGTAGCTGTTGAGGCGTGAGGCTGCCCCCAACGCTGCCTGCCTCAATTGTGAGTCATTTCTTATTTTTTCTCAGGACCCCTCTCTCTCTCTCTCACACACACACACACACACACACACACACACACACACACACACACACACTCTCTCTCTCTCTCTCTCCCTGTATGCGTTTCTGTTTAGTATGGCAGGGCAGGGTGACTGTGCTCAGGGGGACATTTTAACTAACTTGTAAATGGGCCGGGTGCAGCTGTTGTAGTCTGAGAGAGTTAGCAGGAAAAGCAGGTCACTGAATGCACCCCTCATTCTTCAGCATTGACAGTCTCTGGAAGGCGGCGTGGAAGATGGCCGTCCTCCCGAGACTTCCATTTTGACAGACTCATTAGGAAGCGCGCACTACTTGTCTATACGTTAGCTTTCCATCCCTTCATTTCAGGCTTGGGCCGTAGAGCGTCAATAAGAAATAACGGAGTGAGCGCAAAGGTCACTGAATGCTAGAAGTGGATTGAGGGGCTGACTGTCTCTGGTTAAAGAAATCTGAGGAATTATGAACACACTCACAGACACACACACACACACACACACACACACAAGTATGTGCGTGCACATACACACAACCACATACACACACACACACACACACACACACAGGTTCATTTCAGCCCCCCTCTCTCCTCATGTGAAGTGACAGCTGGGTAAGTAACACCACCCAGAGCATGGACACCCCGACGAGATCCAGACCTCATGGGCACCATCACGTCTAATAAGTTGATCATTAATTGCAGCCTTTGGGGACGTTTGTTCTTGAATTAATTAGTCTTCAGTAACTCTGGACCTCTCAGCGAATGAGTGAGGAAACACCACTCATTTAGCGGGGCCTCGGTGGCCTTTGTCTTATTTGACGTTGAAAACAAACAACGCTCACTGACAGGTATCGTTGTCGAGTGCACCTGCCGTTTCCACTTGACTTAAACGACTGTCATTCTAAGTACATCATCAATCTGTCCATGAATGAATCTGTGAATTAATGAGACTTCCCCTTTTACTCCAGGTCCCCAATGAGTACAATGACACTTCAGGCGATGTTATCTGACGAAGCAATATGGCAGCTCTGGATTATATGTCAATCTCTCCATCTAGTGAAAATGTCAAACGCAGAGGGGGGGGGGGGACTATAGCCCTCTAAAGGCTGGAACACAGCAAGTCGACTTGAAAGGACTGGCGGCACTGAAGGCAGACTCAATTGCGTCGCCTCCCGTCTACCGTGTCGGTGCCAAAGCGTTGCACTTGAACACACCACAAAGACTAAACCCGACGGTCAACTAGCACGTACATTCTACTACGCCTGTGTGAGACCTATAGGACTGCAGATATACAAACCAGATACATGAGACAAAGCAGTGTTTGCCTACCATTTTCACATAACTCACGCTCACCACTTAAACGGTTTCCTAATATAGCTACTTCTAATCGTGAATATGTCTGATAAAAACCATTTGCAAATCGCAAATGGTGTTGTCAGCCCTCACCTGGTCTTTTGCTTGTGGAAGAAGAAAGGAAGAGGCGGAGGCAGAAAAAAGAAGAAGGAGAAACCGCACTAAATGGGTGCGGTTCAAAGCGCATTCCACGTGGTCGTGCAAATATTTGTGTATTGGAATGATCTGAGATGAGATGAATTTGAAAATTAAGAACTTCTTGTGCATGGGGTGTCCCGGTGGCTCACTGAGTAGAGTGTACCATAGAGGGTTTGAATCCGACCCGCGGTCATTTACTGCATGTCTTCCCCTCTCTCCCTCCCATACATTCCTGTCTCTCTCACACTGTATGTCGATCAATAAAGCATACAGTACAAATGCCTAAAAAAAGAACTTTTTCTCGTGCACTAGAGTCGCTTAACTAGCTGACCAGCCAATCAGAGTGATTTCTCTCACCGCCGGCCCGCCGGTTAAAGCCACCGACAAGGCCGACTAGAGGCGACGGTGCGGGACACACTGCAAAGAGGGCGACAGACGCTCACCGACAGCCCCCACATTGTGTGTGTCAGGGCTTTAAGTCCTCTAAGTCAACTATTTAGCTTTTCCAGTGGTGGACCATTTTATTTCTTGTGAAATAATTGAATTACAGTATATGAGTAGGAAGAGGAAAGAGTGCGGGCCAAGTGTGACTAATCTGCACACACAGTGACAGAGGAAGGAATTAAAAGGCCAGACAAGCAACACTGCGAGGAGCAGTCCCATGCCAGCAGCAGGCGGCACCGTGATACATGGAGCTGGTGCTAGTCCAGAGGAAAGGAGGAGACAGGCTGTGTCGCTCAGTGCATAGAGGATGATGCTGATACTAACACTGCCAGCACTATAGAGCATGATACTAACTCCACCAGCGCTATAGAGGATGATACTAACACCGCCAGCGCTATAGAGGATGATACTAACACTGCCAGCGCTATAGAGGATGATACTAACTCCACCAGTGCTATAGAGGATGATACTAACACTGCCAGCGCTATAGAGGATGATACTAACACTGCCAGCGCTATAGAGGATGATACTAACACTGCCAGCGCTATAGAGCCTGATACTAACACTGCCAGTGCTATAGAGGATGATACTAACTCCACCAGCGCTATAGAGCATGATACTAACTCCACCAGCGCTATAGAGGATGATACTAACTCCACCAGCGCTATAGAGCATGATACTAACTCCACCAGCGCTATAGAGGATGATACTAACTCCACCAGCACTATAGAGCCTGATACTAACTCCACCAGCACTATAGAGCCTGATACTAACTCCACCAGCGCTATAGAGGATGATACTAACACTGCCAGCGCTATAGAGGATGATACTAACACTGCCAGCGCTATAGAGGATGATACTAACACCGCCAGCGCTATAGAGCATGATACTAACTCCACCAGCGCTATAGAGGATGATACTAACTCCACCAGCGCTATAGAGCATGATACTAACTCCACCAGCGCTATAGAGGATGATACTAACTCCACCAGCGCTATAGAGCATGATACTAACTCCACCAGCGCTATAGAGGATGATACTAACTCCACCAGCACTATAGAGCCTGATACTAACTCCACCAGCACTATAGAGCCTGATACTAACTCCACCAGCGCTATAGAGGATGATACTAACACTGCCAGCGCTATAGAGGATGATACTAACACTGCCAGCGCTATAGAGGATGATACTAACACCGCCAGCGCTATAGAGCATGATACTAACTCCACCAGCGCTATAGAGGATGATACTAACTCCACCAGCGCTATAGAGCCTGATACTAACTCCACCAGCGCTATAGAGGATGATACTAACTCCACCAGCGCTATAGAGGATGATACTAACTCCACCAGCACTATAGAGCCTGATACTAACTCCACCAGCGCTATAGAGCCTGATACTAACTCCACCAGCGCTATAGAGGATGATACTAACTCCACCAGCACTATAGAGCCTGATACTAACTCCACCAGCGCTATAGAGGATGATACTAACACTGCCAGCGCTATAGAGGATACTAACTCCACCAGCGCTATAGAGCCTGATACTAACTCCACCAGCGCTATAGAGCCTGATACTAACTCCACCAGCGCTATAGAGCCTGATACTAACTCCACCAGCGCTATAGAGGATGATACTAACTCCACCAGCGCTATAGAGGATGATACTAACTCCACCAGCGCTATAGAGCCTGATACTAACTCCACCAGCGCTATAGAGCCTGATACTAACTCCACCAGCGCTATAGAGGATGATACTAACTCCACCAGCGCTATAGAGGATGATACTAACTCCACCAGCGCTATAGAGCCTGATACTAACTCCACCAGCGCTATAGAGGATGATACTAACTCCACCAGCGCTATAGAGGATGATACTAACTCCACCAGCGCTATAGAGGATGATACTAACTCCACCAGCACTATAGAGCCTGATACTAACTCCACCAGCGCTATAGAGGATGATACTAACACTGCCAGCGCTATAGAGGATACTAACTCCACCAGCGCTATAGAGCCTGATACTAACTCCACCAGCGCTATAGAGGATGATACTAACACTGCCAGGCAGCGCTATAGAGGATACTAACTCCACCAGCGCTATAGAGCCTGATACTAACTCCACCAGCGCTATAGAGGATGATACTAACACTGCCAGCGCTATAGAGGATGATACTAACTCCACCAGTGCTATAGAGGATGATACTAACTCCACCAGCGCTATAGAGGATGATACTAACACTGCCAGCGCTATAGAGCATGATACTAACTCCACCAGCGCTATAGAGGATGATACTAACACTGCCAGCGCTATAGAGGATGATACTAACTCCACCAGCGCTATAGAGGATGATACTAACACTGCCAGCGCTATAGAGGATGATACTAACTCCACCAGCGCTATAGAGGATGATACTAACTCCACCAGTGCTATAGAGGATACTAACTCCACCAGTGCTATAGAGGATGATACTAACTCCACCAGCGCTATAGAGGATGATACTAACACTGCCAGCGCTATAGAGGATGATACTAACTCCACCAGCGCTATAGAGGATGATACTAACACTGCCAGCGCTATAGAGGATGATACTAACTCCACCAGCACTATAGAGGATGATACTAACTCCACCAGCACTATAGAGGATGATACTAACACTGCCAGCGCTATAGAGGATGATACTAACTCCACCAGCACTATAGAGGATGATACTAACTCCACCAGCGCTATAGAGGATGATACTAACACTGCCAGCGCTATAGAGGATGATACTAACTCCACCAGCGCTATAGAGGATGATACTAACACTGCCAGCGCTATAGAGCATGATACTAACTCCACCAGCGCTATAGAGGATGATACTAACACTGCCAGCGCTATAGAGGATGATACTAACTCCACCAGCGCTATAGAGGATGATACTAACTCCACCAGTGCTATAGAGGATACTAACTCCACCAGTGCTATAGAGGATGATACTAACTCCACCAGCGCTATAGAGGATGATACTAACACTGCCAGCGCTATAGAGGATGATACTAACTCCACCAGCGCTATAGAGGATGATACTAACTCCACCAGCGCTATAGAGGATGATACTAACTCCACCAGCGCTATAGAGGATGATACTAACTCCACCAGCGCTATAGAGGATGATACTAACTCCACCAGCACTATAGAGCCTGATACTAACACTGCCAGCGCTATAGAGGATGATACTAACTCCACCAGCGCTATAGAGGATGATACTAACTCCACCAGCGCTATAGAGGATGATACTAACACTGCCAGCGCTATAGAGGATGATACTAACACTGCCAGCGCTATAGAGGATGATACTAACTCCACCAGCGCTATAGAGCATGATACTAACTCCACCAGCGCTATAGAGCATGATACTAACACTGCCAGCGGCGAGCGCTATAAAGCATGATACTAACACTGCCAGCGCTATAGAGGATGATACTAACTCCACCAGCGCTATTCACCTTATGTAGCCACGCCCATTTGACCCGGCTGTGTGGTTGTGTCATGACTTCCGGCTAAAAAAAGAAAAAGAAAAAGGCCGGCTGCTCCAATATCATCTAACTCTGAATTAACTAATAATTTAGCCAATTGTATGTAACATATGAAATAAAAGCAAACGGCAATGCCTAAGAATGCAACGCCATGTAAGTGGCTCATTAATTCTCGCATTCAAGGGAATTACGTTAACGTCTGCGGGTCTTATAGACGTAAGTGGCTCGCGCTGTGCTCGGAGGAGGGAAAACCATCTGAAGCTTTCTTTGTTGGAGTCCAGGTATGTTTTACAAGAAAGTGCTCGTCATTGTCGACGATAACGTTATCTGACCTGGCTAACAGTGGATACTCGGTACACAGCAAGCAAGCGGAGTCGCTTGCTTGCTGTGTACCGAGCTCAAAGTAGTAGGCTACGTTCTTTGTTTTACCCCCTGCACTGTCCGCTACAAAAACAACTTTCTTCTTCTGACGTTCTTTTGTATTTGCGCTTGCTCAGCGCCCATGCAAACCATCGTGATAGTCATCGTCTGCCATGCTAGCATTGCACTGAACGCATAACTTCTTCTACTCACCCCCCACCCTGTTAGGCATCTTGATTTTGCATCGAAATACCCTGTCTGAAGAAAAAGGGAGGCTAGTTTAGCGCCCCTAAGATAGGAAAACAGACAAAGTGGTGGTGGCTAACAAGCGTGTCAAAACTACGCCTAAAGAGAGGGAGTCTAGCTAGCGGCCCTCAGACAGGGAATAGACAGCCATGAAGGGTAACACGTGCCCCCCGCTCGGAGTGGTAAGCAAGATGATACTTATCTTTGGAGATGGAGCCATTCTCCGTCGCTCTAGCGAAGGTGAAGCGGACAGCTGGAGCAGGTGCAGAGTAGAAAACTCGACGCTTGAGCAGGCTATCGTCTGCTATTCTCTTCCGATGAGAGTTGAGCAGTTTGGTGAGTAAGAGTAGCTTTGATAAGCTGAAAAATAGCTTTGGTAAGCTAGCAGAATATTCTAGAAGGTCAGACAAGTTTCAGGCTAACAGCTCTGGCGGGCTGAATGCAGCGAGTATGAGGCTCCCTGGCATTGGCGCGAGACATGATGCGTCACAGGGGGAGGTGGGTGGCCGCGCCATGCAATCACCTGCCAGGGAGGCCAGAGATGCACTTGGGTGGTTTTCAAGTCTTTTTGGAGAAAAAGAGAAAAGCATTCAGTCTGGCGATGCTCAGGCAGCTTTAGCATATGGTGAGAACCCGAGTTCGAAATGAAGTAAAACTGCGTGCAGCACACAGGCCAAAGGGCAGGTGATACGCCAATCCTTCACTCTGAAGTAACATCAATATAATATGACTTTAGGGAGAATCTTTTCAGATATTTCTGGCATGGCCAATACATCAATGCATCCCCATGCAAACAGTTTATCCATCCTATGCATGCATAGTGACTAATAGTAACACACACACACACACACACACACACGTACACACACATACTTCAGCTCATTCTTTCATGTTCATACAGAATATTCAGAACCGTCTATTTGATGCTTGCCTCATCACAGCAGTGTTTTCCTCCACTTCCTCATGATGCCCTCACTCAGATGTGCTGACTGCAGTGTGACTAGATCATTAGACTGAAGGGTCAGAGAAGGGAGCAGAGGTTAGAAAAGGGATATGGAAACAGCAGAAATCAAAGAGAACAGGCAGCTTAGTTGAGTGTAGCAGTTACCTCACAGGTCTACAGCGGTTAGCTGGCCTTCAATCCCCATTTCAGATTCATTTGTCAGGGGCTTTTAGCTGATTGTTCAACTAGCCTTACCTTGTTTTGCTTGGAAAAACGGCAGCTGTTGTGAATCCCTCAGAAGAGTGTCGAATGGCACTTGACTGAAATGGAGGCTAACCAGAGACCTACTGTAGCAAGATAGCTAGCTGGAGGCTAACCAGAGATCTACTGTAGCGAGATAGCTACCTGGAGGCTAACCAGAGACCTACTGTAGCGAGATAGCTACCTGGAGGCTAACCAGAGACCTACTGTAGCAAGATAGCTACCTGGAGGCTAACCAGAGACCTACTGTAGCAAGATAGCTACCTGGAGGCTAACCAGAGACCTACTGTAGCGAGATAGCTACCTGGAGGCTAACCAGAGACCTACTGTAGCGAGATAGCTACCTGGAGGCTAACCAGAGACCTACTGTAGCGAGATAGCTACCTGGAGGCTAACCAGAGACCTACTGTAGCAAGATAGCTACCTGGAGGCTAACCAGAGACCTACTGTAGCGAGATAGCTACCTGGAGGCTAACCAGAGACCTACTGTAGCGAGATAGCTACCTGGAGGCTAACCAGAGACCTACTGTAGCGAGATAGCTAGCTGGAGGCTAACCAGAGACCTATTGTAGCGAGATAGCTAGCTGGATTTGATCGTTGTTAGATTTTCGGACACACAATGCTAAGCGCTCCCTGAGACTTTCCTCAGAAATCCATTTCAGAATTCCAATTCCAATTCCAATCTCGTTAACAGGGAGGCTGGATGTGAGACTGAAACGTCTCGTTAACAGGGAGGCTGGACGTGAGACTGAAATGTCTCGTTAACTCATTCATGGCCAAAGACGTCTTTGACGTGTTATCAGGAATAGCCCAGAGGGCCAATGACGTGTTTGACGTGTTTTTGTTTTTATTAGTACAGCGCGTAGTTCAAAGACTTCCCCAGCCTGTGACATGTTATCAGGTCCCTAGCCTCAAAGGCAGGCCGACAACACGTTATCAAACACATACCGCAGCTGTTGTTTTGAAATGGAAGAGGAGGAGAAAACGGAGAAACGCTGCCTGTTGCATAGAGGAGAAACGCCATTGAAACACCTCTCGGCGCGCTGCACTGGTCGCCTCTGCTGCAGGGCGAACCTGGATTGAGTTGTTCGCGGAAGTCAAACCAACATGATCGATCCGGTTCCAGCACCTGGTCCCAAAGCCAAGCCGACCCCGTTCCTGTGTCGCAGCATTCGTCCCAGCCCGAACGAGAGGAGGAAAACAATGCAGAGGCAGGGGAGGCTAGACGCTGATCTCAGACCAGTTTGGTGTTCTCCCCTCCTATGCTAATTTGCGGGGCGATCAGTAGTATTCCCTGGGAAGAGGTGCGATCCAGCAGCAGCTGTGGACAGAACTCTCTCTCTGTGTGTGTGTGTGTGTGTGTGTGTGTGTGTGTGTGTGTGTGTGTGTGTGTGTGTCTGTCTGTCTGTCTGTCTGTCTGTCTGTCTGTGTGTCTGTCTGCACACTCACTCACACTGAGTAAACTGTATTGTTGAATGTAAAAAAAGCACTTCATGTATATATATATATATATATATATATATATATATATATATATATATATATATATATATATATATATATCAATACAGTTCAAAATAAAAGAATTGAGAGCGAGTTCTGCCTGAGATTGTGTATTTTACAAAAATGGCCTTTTCTCCTGTTTGTCTTCTCAGAGAGACCTTTTTGGTGAAAACAGGGTGTATATAAATGGCTATAAGTAGAGTACAGAACATGCTAAAAGCTCACTTTTTTTTTCCTGGTGAACCCAGAGACGTACATCTTCATTTTGAGGTATTGCAAATCACTTTGGTGCTAATAGATAATTTACTGTGGGTCTTGAAAGATGACCAACAATTATGAAAATCTTTGGCCTGTGCTAAATATTGGCAGTCCTAAACTGGCCATGAATGAGTTAACAGGGAGGCTGGACGTGAGACTGAAACGTCTCGTTATCAAGGAGGCTGGACGTGGTACTGAAATGTTTAATGTTCTGCCAGGGGTGGAGGCAGACCAGAAAGCTAACACACATGTATAACTGTATTCTGGAGGGTGTCCAAGTAGTGCAGAGGTAGATTCCCTGCCTACCGTACCAACACGAGGGTCGCAGGTTCGAGCCCCGTGTTGCCTCCCAGTTGGTCGGGCATCTATACGGGCACAATTGGCTGACGGTCGTGTTTGCGGGTGCGAAGATGGATTCAGGGTATGTGTCCTGGACACTGCACTAGCGCCTCCTCTGGTTGGACTGTTCGGGGGAGGGGAACTGGGGGGAATAGCGTGAGTGATCCCCCCCACGCGCTACAACCTGCCAGTGAAACTCCTTGCTGTCAGGTGAAAAGAAGCTGCTGGCGACTGCACATGTATCGGAGGAAGCATGTGCTAGTGTACAACTCTCCCCAGATCAGCAGAGGGGGTGGAGCAACGACTGGGACCGCTTGGCAGGGGGAATTGGCCGCCAAGTACAATTGGGGAGAAAACAGGGGAGGCGAATCCAAATAAATAAATAAATAAGTCTAGGAGTGTGTTGTGGAAAGAGAAACAGGCACATGTAAAAAACAAACAAAAGCAAACAGCGAAACAAGTAGTTCAAGGCAAGAATAATAATGGTGGCAAAGCTGGAAAGTCAAGCAAGTCATACGTGAAAGTTTCCTAGCTCACCTCTCTTCGGCGCGACCACGCAGGGCGATCGCCCGCTGAACGCACGCTCGGTCGACTTTGGCTCGGCCGTCACGTCCGTCCTTTAGCGAGCAGCACGCCAAACATGGCTATCAGCTTTCCTCCAGCCGCTGTCTATCAATGTCATACTGGATCAACAATGCAGAACCCTTCCCCACTCTCTGCTCCCCTGCTGCACAGCTGCAACCCCTCCACCTCTACTCCCCCCCCCACTGTCTCACACACACACACACACACACACACACACACACACACACACACACACACACACACACACACACACACACACACACACACACCATGCTGCACGTGCACATGCACACAGAGTATTGTCAAGGGCAGGTTGTGAACTCAGGCAGCGTGCTGTAGTTGAATTATTTATTTATTTGTGTAACAGGCACACAGATCAATATGAGTATTGTGCTGTGGAAGAAGGCTGGACTGTCAGGAGAGGGTTTAGGGCTGACACAGCTTGGGATCACCCGCGCCTGCGTGCACGCGTGCACACACACACACACACACACACACACGATTAATAAAAAACTGCACTACAGTATATACTTAAAGCAAACATATAGCTCATTTAGTGCAAAAACATGACATCATTGATGATTTTTCGCTGATGATTTTAGATAGTGCATGACTTCACTAACTACCTTGAATTATAGCACTGAACAGGCACCTTCTGAATCTGAATGGTCCTTGTAAATCTCCTTCAATAAGGCATTGTACTCCTCTGAATGAATTGCTACTTGCTCCAAGGACAAAACCGTTGAATCCTCTTCGACTCGTGAAACTTCTATAGAAAATTGTGTAAATCGGAAAAGAGTAAACAATAGAGAAACAAACAAACCTTGACAAAAAGGTGAGATCATGCAATAGCAAATCAGTGTTAAACCCATCCACCCCAGCTGGAACACAGTCTCTCATTGTCCACAGTGATGTGGTGCTTTAAGCTATTTCTTAGACAAGGTTATTCGGATTTTAGACTTAAGGTGTGAGAGAAGCATGTCTCTCGTCTGGATAGATAGCGAGAAGTCATTTTTGTTCTCCTTGATACCATGGAACCCAAACACTCATATTAGAAGTTGAAATTGGCAGCTGGGACTAAAGGGGCCATCATCGTGACCCACCCCCAGCGCCTCCATCTCCCATTTTGCAGAAACACCTCTCAGCTTCACTCTTAGAGAACAAATCCCATGAAATATGGGCTCCATCATCAGCAAGGACGACACCAGGGCCAATATGCTGGACTCCACTCTCATCTTGACCACCCATAACAAGACCCTTTCAACAACCTTTTCAAAGCTCTTATACTTTTACATTCAATCTCAGCTCAGTGTCAGATGAGCTTCCAGTGAGTCCTCTCCCGACACAGCGAGACAGACAGTTTGTGGAGAAAATAAAGGGGGGAGTGCAGCTCGGGCTTGGACAGATGAAGCCTATGTGGAAGGGATAAAAGCTGTAGTTCCTCGAATGGCCACTTGAGGCTGGCTCCAAAAGGCAGTTGTTCCCCATTCACCCCCATGCAAAAATGCCACAGCCTGGGTCAGAAAAAACGGTTTTGGTCTATATAGCTAATTTCACCTTTTATGACAACTGTACGGGGGCTGGATTTTTACATAACTCACCTATTTAGAGTAAAATAGACGATAAAGCACACTATGTTTTGGGCGTGACTGACCTCGCCTGTCCAGTGATCACGCAGCTTGTCGATCACGGACCAATATCAGCTCTGTGGGAAACCCCTGGTCTCGTGCCGTTGTGCCGTCTGGCACAAACTGTGCTAAAACCAAGATGGCAGCGGCCAAAACCCCAAACTAGAGGCTTCAAACCAATGGTCGTCACAGTGTTTTTTTATACGATCTATGGGGGAGTGAGAGAGACACATAGGTGTCACAACAGAGGTAAACAAATAAATAAATAACAGGGCCAAAAAAAAAGAAATAGCACCTTGTTCCATTTTGCCAGCGCCTGGCTGGCACACTCGCCAGCATCTCCATTAAATGGGAATTGTATAGAAGAGTTATCCCTCTGGCTATTCTCTGAAGTGAAGGTATTCTGCCCAGGCCCTCTGCTTTCACAGGGGAGGAACACCATGTTATTTTACACTTAATTGCAACTGTCAGCAGGCACCATCAGCTGGGAAAGAGTCGTAATGTGACATGACTACAAAATAAACTCCCCGTTTTCGCCCCATCTTTTGAAGGACATCTGTAAGGCTCATTAACATATTGTATGGTAAGCAGTGGAGCCTAGCAAGTGGCTGGGAGCATATAGCTCCAGCACTGCCACCTTTGAAAAAGACAAACAAAATATATTGCCTGCACTGACGGGGGATGGTAGGTGCACGGAGAAGCATGTGTAGTAGTTAATGGTATGTCACCGACGAGGAGGAGAGGTCACACCAAACAACTGCACAGGGGAAGCTTCCTGCATCACAGCAAACACACTCCTCCAACAACAAAGCCTATAATGGGGGTGTATGTCATCACTTTGGAGAGTGTGGAATAAATTCACTGGTGGCCAGTCTGCCCACAGCCGGGCCTGGTCACACTAAAGAAGAAGAAAGGGGCGAAAGAAAGGAAAAGATGAGGCTCAGTGAATCCATAAATAAAATCTGCTGGCTGGTCTTTTTTCTCTGCTTTCATCAACTAGCGTGTTATGCACATCTTGCCTTTAAAAATGAGGAATAGGAAAGTAAAAAGATGAATAAAGGTGAGTGTGGACCCAACTTATTCCCTCCACTACTACATCATTAACTGCTAGAACAAAAGACAGGGCAGGAACCTGAGCTACTGTAAACTGCAAGTAGAACTTACAAAGGAGTTGAGTGGAAAGGTTTGGTCTGTGCCAGATGTTTCTGTGTAACTATATGAAAGGTTTGGTGTGTGCCAGATGTTTCTGTGTAACTATATGAAAGGTTTGGTGTGTGCCAAATGTTTCTGTGTAACTATATGAAAGGTTTGGTGTGTGCCAGATGTTTCTGTGTAACTATATGAAAGGT
Organism: Poromitra crassiceps; assembly: GCF_964638095.1. Taxonomy (NCBI): domain Eukaryota; kingdom Metazoa; phylum Chordata; class Actinopteri; order Beryciformes; family Melamphaidae; genus Poromitra; species Poromitra crassiceps. Next base: position 27,267,624 of record NC_139632.1, read on the forward strand.
TTGGTCTGTGCCAGATGTTTCTGTGTAACTATATGAAAGGTTTGGTGTGTGCCAAATGTTTCTATGTAACTATATGAAAGGTTTGGTGTGTGCCAAATGTTTCTGTGTAACTATATGAAAGGTTTGGTGTGTGCCAAATGTTTCTGTGTAACTATATGAAAGGTTTGGTGTGTGCCAGATGTTTCTGTGTAACTATATGAAAGGTTTGGTGTGTGCCAAATGTTTCTGTGTAACTATATGAAAGGTTTGGTGTGTGCCAAATGTTTCTGTGTAACTATATGAAAGGTTTGGTGTGTGCCAAATGTTTCTGTGTAACTATATGAAAGGTTTGGTGTGTGCCAAATGTTTCTGTGTAACTATATGAAGGATAGGGTATCCATTAGGGCTGCAAACAACCATTATTTTCATTGTCGATTAATCTGTCCATTATTTTCTTGATTAGTCAATTGTTTGGTCAATAAAATGTTGCAAAAATGTTGATCAGTGTTTCCCAAAGCCCAGGATAACCTTCTCAAATATCTTGTTTTGTCCACAACACAAAGATATATTCAGTTCCCTGTCATAGAGTAAAGAAACCAGAAAATATTCACATTAACTCATTGAGTGCCAATGACGTCGATCGACGTCAAAGTAAATAGTGACGTAGAATGCCAATGACGTCGATCAACGTCAAATGCGTTTTTTGACGGTGGGACGTGGATCAAAGCCTCCTGCATCTCCTGTACAAATATTGTAGCTATTGAAGGTGTATAACCTATTTTACAGACCCATTAGGTGGCGACAGTGCTCTCCAGATTAGAGAAAGGTCAGGAAAACAGCAGGAAAAAGCCCCGTGATGAAAGAGAAACCGCTCTTTCCGATGCACTTTACCTTGGTGTTTCACTGTACGTCTCAGGGAGATGCTTGTCTATATCTCGTTGTTGGAGCAATTTAACAATGACAATAAATATACTTGAACTTGAACTTATGCTGCAGCCAGAGCCATATAGATTGCTCTGGCTGGAGCTGACGTTGGCTGCGAACAGCAGTCAATCCGCGCCCACAACTGAGCCTCTCTGTCTCTGCTGTATAGTTTCTCCACACGATTAGCCGCCAGAAAAGCAGCACCCGACGCCGAAGGGCCAAACCATTCTCAGCAGTCCGGTTTGGCTTTTCCGTGTCGCGCTGGGAGCCGGCGCACAAAAACGGAGCACTCCGAAAATAGACGCTGGGTGCGTGAGGCTGTGTGTTAGTGTGGGGAGGAGTTTGCAGCTGAGGGGGGGAGAGGGGGGTGGGGCACGCAGGGCACCACACAACTACACCACGTCACTACATCAGAAAATATTAGCTTCAGACTCAGTGAATGTGCTTGAAATGCTTCATTTCACAAAAGGCGGAATATCTCAGCTTCTAATTTGAAACGCCTGTTTTTGCTCAAAACAACCTATTTTCTCCGGCTCATAACTAAAGAACGGAAAATGGTATCAATAAACTTTTTTTTGCTGATGATACAATAGAGTCTCCTCGTTCGGTGTTTACATAGTAATATCACACAATATTCTGTGGGCCTCGAGAAATCACTGAAAACGCTCTGAAACTCTGGCACTGGGAGGGTCCGTTCTCCAAAAGTGGCTGGCACTCAATCAGTTAACAAGCTAGAGTCAGAGAAGTTTTTTTTTTAAAGAAATTAATCAAACAGAGTAATGATTATAATATCAATAGTTGACAATAATCAATTATTTGTAGCAGCTCTAGTATCCATCCTTATATAGATATAAATACAGTGTATCTAATGGGATATACAGTATATCTATAAGTCCAGTATTTGGTTGGTTGCTAATTACCTCATGAGAGAATGACTCATTACCCTTACAGCCAGGAAAACAGTGGACATTGCAACTCTACACAGAACAATGGGCTTATTATATGGCATGATTTCCCAGGGTTCCACATGTGCCTCTGCTGACAGCTCCAAACGATAGAAGCACCCGTGTCATGTGTTAATTCAGGGTTGAGGTCTTCATTTGCCTCCTTAAACATTTTAACAAGGACGCCCATCTGTAGGATTTCACTCATTACCGCATGTGCTCGCCCAGAGACGGGAGGAATGTGGCGAGAGAGAGACCCCAAAGACTATAAGAGAGTGAGTGTGACTTTCTGCCTCGTCAAGGCGGATGAAACATTATCCCACACCAGAGACAAGGAGTTTGAGGGAGGATTTAAAGACAGGCGCAGGCCCCAGAATATGTCCATCAGATAATAGACCATCTCCTCCGCAAACAACTTGCTTCCTGCTAAATTAACTCTAAATTAACCAGTACTTCACATTGCAGTGAGAAGGTCGAGGAATGACATCAAAGAAAGGTTTTCTTTTTTTCAAAGTACGGTAATAACATCTTTAAAGCTCCCTCCAGCGTATTTGGTCATTTTTTTAAGATATTTAATATGTTTTGGAGTCATGTCCTGACCAGGTTGATTAGCCACACTGTTTGCCAAATATTTTTTGAAAAATAACTGAATTTTGTGCTCAAACAAAAAAGCTGTTGCTAAAATAGAATGATGACGTATGACTCAATGGACGCTATAGTTATACATCATGTCAATTTGATTCTGATTGAGGACGAGCTACAGTAGCATGTTAGCTAGCTAGCTAGCTGTTAGCTATGTTAGCTAAGCCCACTGCGTGATGATAAAGCAATAATGCGGTTTGCAGCTATGCTAACGTTACAGTGTTTCCGGCGTAACCTCCACTAATGCTGACAAAGAGTATTGAAGGCAAGAGACGAAGCCCTTGTGCTTTTTTGCACAAGGGCTTGTGCAAAAAAGCGCAGCCGCCATGATGTTGCAGTGGAACAACCTATTAGCTTTTGGTTCTTATCAATGTAAGTTATTTATCGCAGAATCAGATGGCATAGGACTACACAAACATAGAACGTTTGAAATAAAACACCAACCGTTATACAGGTAGAACAATTGACTGGAGGCATGAAGCCAGATGGGGTAAAGCAACATACGCGCACACACATTTATAAATGAAGACGTTAGACATTTTAAGAGAAAGCTGTGAACGTGCCCTGAATATCTCAACACTCATGCCTACAATAACCATACGGTAGCAACAGACATAAAAAAAATAGAATGACCGCAACGCGGACTTATGCCTCCGCCATTAGTTCATTCTTGAGTCCAAATCGCCATTTGAGGCAAATTGGAAGAAATTCCGTCAAGGCGCTCCTGAGATGTTGCGTTACAGAGCTTGGAAATTGGGTGTGTGAGGTCACAGTGACCTTGAACTTTGACCACCAAAATGTAATCAGTTCATCCTTGAGTCCAAGTGGATGTTTGAGGCAAATTCGAAGAAATTCCATCAAGACATTCCTGAGATATCGCATTAACAAGCTTGAAAATGGCAGTCGAGAGGTCACAGTGACCTTGACCTTTGACCTTTGATCACCAAAATGGAATCAGTTAATCCTTGCGTCCAAGTCGATGTTTGAGCCAAATCAGAAGAAATTCTATCAAGCTGTTCTTGAGATATTGCGTTAACGAACTTGGGAATGGCGTTCGTGAGGTCACAGTGACCTTGAAGTTTGACCACCAAAATGTAATCAGTTCATCCTTGAGGCCAAGTTAATGTTTGAGGCAAATTTGATTAAATTCCGTCAAGGCATTCCTGAGATATGGCGTTAACAAGCTTGAAAATGGGGTTGGAGAGGTCACAGTGACCTTGACTTTGACCTTTGACCACCAAAATGGAATCAGATCATCCTTGAGCCTAAGTGGATGTTTAAGGCAAATTTGATGAAATTCCGTCAAGGCGTTCCTCAGATATCGTGTTAACAATCTTGAAAATGGCGTTCGAGAGGTCACAGTGACCTTGACCTTTGACCACCAAAATCTAATCAGATCATCCTTGAGCCTAAGTGGATGTTTAAGGCAAATTTGAAGAAATTCCGTCAAGGCGTTCCTCAGATATCGAACTTAACGAACATCGGACGGACGGACGGACATACGGACGGACGGACGGACAACCCGGATCCATGATGCCTCCGGCCTGGCTATTGCCGGCGGCGGAGGCATAAAAATACCTTATGCATTTTGAGTGGATGCAAATCTATCCCTAGTAATGGAATATCTAATACCAAATGGCTATAACTGTCTGATCAGCTGCAGCTATAAATACTTATGAATATAACGTGCTATGATATGCTCCTGATATTCTGTTCTCACCACTAAGGAGCACTGTGCAACACAAGCGCACGCCTTTTGGCCATAAACGCTTGCTCAGCATTAACTGGGCAGGACATGGGCGTCTGACTGACACATTTACTTACACATCTCCAAGCCAGGAGGTGGATCGTGATCCCCGTCTTGGTAGCTCTCTGGTTTCTCCTCCCAGAGGAGACCATCGACTTCCGCAGCAGCAGAGCCTCCTACTGCACTCGCTTACTGGAGGCCATCTGGCCCCAGTTCAAAGCCTGTTACACAGAGAGAGAGAGTGAGAGAGAGAGATAGACAGAGAGAGAGAGAATCTTCCACAGGGCCTGTACTGCACACTGTTCAACAGGCATGTCTTAATATCACAACCCCTGCAGGACGAGCTCTGCCGCAGCGCCCAGCCCAGTCCAGTGCAATAGAATGTGATCTTATAAAACACCTGATCCAATAACATGGCTCGGTATAGGTAGGGCAAACTACGGGGAATGAACAATAAATCTATTTAGTTAGGATTTCATATTTTGTTAAGACATCCATCAATGTAAGTGCCCTCTAAAGTTGAATTTGTTTTTAAATGCAGATAAGCCCACTGTTTCTCAGTCAGATGAACATCTTTATGGCAAACACATAAAAGTGGCATGGAGCGTAATTTATTGTGCTAACATGATATTATTGGTCAATAAAAACAGTGTTACCGTACACTGATTGCAGCTTCCTCTGATGTGCGGCTGGCACATATAGGAGAGGGCTGTGGTCTATGAACTGGCTAGCAGCACACTCACTAACACGTGTACTTCTCATTGTTTGAAGCGACCGCATGCTGATAAGGTCTTGGATAGCACTCTAGTTCAAGTGAACCACAAACGGCTTCCTTCCTGCGCTCGGCAGCCTCCCACAGTGAAATGAGAAGCCCAGCGGACGCTTCAAATACAGGCAGGAATTCTGGAAAGAGGACAGGAGGGAGTGGTTCACAGGAGGTGAACCGCCTGCTTGCTGCATAGTGCTGGATTAGATGCAGTCGTGTCCAGGACTCAGTGAAAATCTGTTTTAGCATTAGAGCCACAACGATTGATCGATGGACAATTTCTTGACAACTATTTTTATAATCAATTAATTGTTTAGACTAATTTTTAAGAAAAACAATACCAAAATTATCTCGTTGCAGCTTCGTAAATGTGAATATTTTCTTGTTTATTTAGTCTTCTATGACAGTAAACTGATTAAATCTTTTCGTTGTGAACTGTTGGTCAGGACAAAAGGAGACATTTGAAGATGTTATCTTGGGCTTTGGGGAAAAATTATCAACCATTTTCACCATTTTGTGACATTTTCAATCGATTATTCAAGAAAATAATCAACAGAATAATCGCTAATGAAAATAATCATTAGTTGCAGCCCTATTTAGCATTTGATTTCTGCTTTGAGGACAAGGCGGGTGAGCTTTGTGGTATCATGCCAATGAAGTCTGCTAAGTTGTCTGAACAGTGTTTCACCTTTGAAATCCTCTCCTATAACTTTCCTCAACGCACCCATGTGGTGCTGTAGCCTACCTCAAGTAGATTAACACAAATCCTCACAATTGATTGTAAATACCTAGATGCGGATCAGACATCGACCAAATAAATTCAGCCTATTTGCAATAGATGCAAGGCTTGGGTTGAATTCAATGACCAGAACACACACGCGCACGCGCGCACGCACGCACGCACACACACACACACACACACACACACACACACACACAATTACCTTTTGTTGCAGCACGTTTGATTCTCAAGTCATAAACACAAATGACAAACCATAGTATTTTGCGATATATTACATCTTAACGAGTTATTTCTGTTTGATCTCTGCTAGCTTACTCATTACTCCTATAAGAGGTCGATACAAGTCATAGATTATTTAATGCCTCTTTAAGGATGAATCAAAGATACATGTAAGGTTTTGGGAGGAACAGAAAATGTGTATTTACTGTCATGCATGTGCTGTATTGTTTCCAGTAGATTTGAGTCTAACGTGTTGTATATCCCACAGCATAGTGCCCTACAGCACAGATGTGAGGAACATGACCTTAATTCTCCTCCTTCACTGAAGTACTGTACTTGATAAAAGGTAGGATATTGTTTACATGTGAACTTGCGGTTTGACAAATGCATTTCCCATACGATCAGATTAGAATACATGATATCTCCAGGGAAGGCTATGAGCCCAATTCCCTCTTAACAGCCTCCGCCCCCTCCTTCCTCTTCTCATTACCGTCAAATGAAAACACCTCTTTTATGGGAGTGCATGGAATAGTCGTTTCAAGGGGGTTCCTCCCCTGTGAGAGGCCGGCGCTTGTCGAGTGCTCAACACGATTTGTAACAGCGGAGTCAGCCGAATGTCCGACACCCTCGGAACAAATGTCAGTTATATTAACGGAGCAGAAAGCCCAGGGAAGAGGCACGCTGAATGTCCAGAGCCAAAGCAAATAGGAGAGACCCCCCTCTCATCTGAGCTGCCATTGTTCTAACCATTTCTCCTCTTCCTACATGAGCTGTGAAATTACTACTTCACTGCAACTTACTGTACATTTGGCTTTAAAAGAGCTTGTCATTGCAGGCCCTCGTCACAGGGATACAGAGACACACAGCAGCAGACATAGCGTACAGAAGCCTACACAGTCACACAGGTCTGGGGCAGTCTCTTGTCCATAATCAGATTTCATCCACTAACCTAACAGAGGTGATGCTGTCTTTCATCAGCAGTGACTAGTAAGAGACATTTCACTGTATGGTATAAAGCAGTGGTTCTCAACGTGGGCTCCGGGGACCACCAGTGGTCCTTGAGGGGGTTCCAGGGAGTCCCCAGCAAATTGGCAAATTGCTAAAATTCACCGTTGTTCCATTTACAAGAAGTTAGCACAATTAGAGAGTGTAGAAGCATGAATATCTTGATCATAGTTTCACTGTTATCTCTCTACATACTGTACAATACAGACAGTCATGGAATTCTGCACAAAATTGTATCTAATGATAGAAGAAATATTTTCAAATTTGAGTTTGAGAGACATCTCATCAAATGGGGGTTTGTAGCCCGACTAAAAAAGGTTGAGTAGCAGTACAGTAAAGTGATCTATTGAACTCAGGATTAAGATTTCCTCTGATTTGAACGGTTTAGATTAGACTAAGCTGTGAAGTCTTCCTCCTTGATAAACCTTCCGCGTCAGCAGCTTTGATAATGTAACTTAACTCTAGACACGACACTCATATCAAAGCTGGAAAAACCCTAATGTTTCAAACGGGAACGCAAAGGAAACAGGTGTGCTGTGCAGCACTTTATAGGAAGGACATGTCTACAAACTCAAACGCACTTACGCTTTCTTTTTATGCAGACGAGCTGAACACCTCCATGACCCACAGTTTGCTTACAGAAAAGAAAAGTCTTTGGGGAAATACGACGGGATATGGAAATTAATCTTAGATGGCAAGATGAAAACTAACTTGACAAATTACCATTGCCCGCATGTTTCTCCTCAAAAGTTAAACCCTTGTGTTATTTTAATGAACCTTAAAAAAAGCTACAGTTAAGTGTCCACTCTGGCGCTGCTTACAAATACCACAGTTTCCCTGAGAGGCTTCATTAGGGGAAATCAGTCAATACAAGCCTACTTACGCAAAATAGTTCTCGAAATAGCGTCTCGCACTGATGATGAACCAGTCCATGTGAAGACCGTAACTAAGTTTGTCCAGTGAACCTTCAAATATTAACCGTTTAGACGGTTTTCCATGTGCTTTGCGCTGATGGCAGCTTGTACTCGTGTATTTAGGAGTTGTTATAGGAGAAGATAATGTTTTTAATGCCGGGGTAAGTGGAACAATCACATGTGGTGACCAGAATGCTGCTAGGAAACATAAAATCTCTTGTGCAATGCTATTACACTAAAACAACAGCCATTAAATCCAAAGAAGGGAAATGCATCAAAAGTGCTTTGTGGAGATCTTTTTGGCTTCCCAGACATGCTCAATTTGTACAAATTGAGCACCCACCTTTTCAGAAGCGGAAATAAATGCACTGACAAATAGAAAGGACGTTTAAAAAAAACCGGTAGAAAGAAGTTAGAACCAATAAGTATAGCTTTGGTCCTTGGAGCGTGAATGTATTGAAGTACTGTAGGGAGTGTGGTATCAGGCTCACCATGGCTGATTACATAGCTTAATGGTGTTGGCGTCACCTCGTGTTTTACAAGCCCAAACGGTCCCCGTGGTCTGATAAATCTACGGCATATCCAGTCACATTGCTCCAATGAACTCTTAGCATTCCCAGGCTGCTAACTATAGAGGAGTACAGCAAATACTAGGCCAATATAAATATCCCTCCATCCAGCAGGTCACATTCAACAAAGTCTGATTTTTCCCTTTTCTTTCTGGGGAGACTTGTGAAGCATTAGACTTCCCAGCAGTAAACTCTGCGTCTCCAAACAGCTGAATAAAAGGCACAGCAGAGAGCAGCTCTCTCAGCACTTCATCTTTAATAAAGCACAACAGCACGGCGAGAAAACATGGCGGCTCTACAGGTGGTTTGTTGCGAGAGAATGGAGCTGTGAAAAGGTTACTGCTGACAGTTCAGCAGACTGCTCGTTATGTACTGTCTCAGAGCGCCTCTCCTGCTACTGGCAATGCTATCACGGAATGTAAACATGTGTGTGTTTGTGTTTGCAGGGGAAGCCAATGCCTACTGTATCAACACGCGGCCAATGGCCATACTGCAGCTACTCTTCTTTCCTTTGGGTTAAGCTGTTTGCACACACCTTTGATTCTCTGCAATTGAGTAGCTGTCGCCATGAATAAACCAGTTCATAGAATATTCCTGTCCAACTGTGCTGTTCACTCTACAGATTGAATCATCTGTGTGGCGTGCGGGTAGTGCAGCGCTACATTCCCTGCCTCCCAACACAAGGGTCGCAGATTCAAGCCCCAGTGTTACCTTGGTCAGGTGTCCATACAGGCACAATTGGCCGTGTCTGCGGGTGGGAAGCTGGATTAAGGGTATGTGTCCTGGTCGCTGTACTAGTGCCTCCTCTGGTCGGTCAGGGCGCCTGTTCAGGGGGGAGGGCAACTGAGGGGGAATAGCATGATTATCCCATGTCCTGCCGGTGAAACTCCTCGCTGTCAGGTGAAAGAAGCGGCTGGTGACTGTACATGTATCGGAGGAAGCATGTGCTAGTCTACAACTCTCACCAGATGGGCAGAGCGGGTGGAGCAACGACAGGGGCGGCAGGGGGAATTGGCCAAGTACAATTGGGGAGAAAATTTGATAAAAAATATCAAGTCTGCCAGCAAAAAATTAAGAAAAGATTCTCCTGCCAGCTACAGTTTTCACAGATGGCGAAAACCAAAGGTGAAGGGCCGATGTTTGCATGCCACAGTAACCTGTTTAATATGGAAGGGTTTCTCATAAATTAACTTAATGATCTTAAACGGGTAAATCTAAGCAGGTTATGGCATTTACATGCTCTGACCCAAAACCGGGTTAGTTGAGTAACCGGGTTAAAAGTGTAATCCTCTTGACTGTGCCAGTGGTGCTGAACCAGCTCCCCTCGTCAGTGCACCACACACACACACACACACACACACACACACACACACACACACACACACAGAGTGAAGCTGCTGTTCGTGTTTCATTCATTCCTTCCTTCCCACACATTTCACATCCAGCAGGCACCAGGCCAGACTGAGGCACAGTATGACTGTCAGGAGATGGCTGCATAATAGCGGATAATGTTTAACACAAATATTTTTTGAATGAGAAGAGCTCACTAAGAGGTCACATGATTTCTTCATGGGGATTTGAATAAGTCATGATCAAACATTTAAAGCACAGTCATTTTAGAGACATTGTTGTCTTTGTGAATTACTTTGAGTGACTCAAGACCCTGGGGATGTCACATTCAACATGTAATCCATTATAGATTAGTGATCTTTTTACTGCTAATAATGTGATCCACTGGTATCAAATGTCAATCCTGTAACTGGATTACTTTCAATTGTTATGAAAATATGCACCAAAATCCAAAGAATTTGCAGTTTAATAAACTATTCATTACAATATATCAAATGTAACTTGAATTTCAGTTATACATGCTATCATCAACTGTTGCCAACAATTTAATCACATTATTTTAACGTCTATGATCTCATAGACCTAGTCTATTTTCCCCCTTCAAAGCATGTTTCTGAGTGATTGGACGAGTAAAAGTATTTCATTTGAGTGCTGAGATTTAAAAAGTAACTATAAATGATTATAATTTTTTGTAATCAGATTACTCTAATCCCATTGCATGTAATCAGTTTCCCCACATTTCTCAAGACTTGTTAACGCACCCGGCTTGATCTCTTGGACATGAACACTGTGAAGTTACTGTAGGCCTCTGTAATGAGGGTAGTGCAGTTATTTCCCCGGAGAACATTCTGGATAACATTTGATCCGGATTAGTGACCATGAGGAGTCTTTGGAGGTCACCGGCACTTCTACGTTTCAGCCAAGGTCAGATGTGAACTCAGCTGCTGGCAAACCACTTCAAAGTGTTTTCAGCAAGATGGGGAGAGGGTTTAAATCCGGACAACTGTGATTCTGCTTCAAGTTACAATAGTGTAAACAGACATTCCTCCAGCAGAAAGCAGTATGAAATTGAATCCTGTGCTTAAGATTTTTTTTTTGTAGCTGTGTGCGCTAACTGGGCTTGACAAGCTCCATCATTCCTTGGCAGTTGAGAAAATCTGCTGAAACTTGCATTGGAAACGACAAGTGAACTTCCCTCGCTGGCTTCAGAGCTTCTCCCCTCCGTAAGAGCAATCGGTTGCCAGGCCGTGAGAAATCACACTGGTAGAGGATCGAGGCAAACCCAGCATCAATTCGCAGAATGGCCAAAGGCGAAGGAAAGCCGAAAATGTGCAGTCTAATTCTGAGCTTAAATCTCAGAGAATCAAGACCAATTTTAATGATATGTAATTAAGGCCTAAACAAATTTTCCCCAACGGATACGATTAATGGGGAACTTATTACGGGCTATGGCACCCAAGGGGGTAATACATTCATACTAATCTCATGGCTGTCAGCCTAGGGGCTTCATCGCTATTGAAATGCCTTCATATTAAGGGCAATGGAAGACAGGCGTCGGAGTCCAGGGAGTTAAAATTAGAGGTATGATAAATTAGCAGCAGTGTTGCTTATGAAGTCAAAACAAATGACAATCAGTAACTACACAACAACATGCCGTCGCTGCATTTTGATCATAGAGCTACTGTATGAGAGAGAAAGGGTAAGTATGTTTACACTGCGTTTTATTTTGTCACAACAGAAAACAAAAATATTAAATAAATAATAATAGAAACCAAGAAATAGAATAATGTGAGTGGATATTGGAGTACCGGGCAATACCACCGCAATCCGCAGACAGGCAGAATCACGACATGAAGCGAGGTCGGGCAGTTTAGGAGCGTTACATTCCATATAATGATTATGTATCACCGGCGTATGATAAATCACCACTTTTGGCATTGTGGTTGCATTAATTGCTTGCACACAACCAGCTCCATTACCCCGGCTGGGCGGAGTTAAAAGCGTGCAAATAAAAAGTGCCTCTCAAATCCTTCAGCCTGCAGACACACTGGAGACAGAGGCATTGACAGAAAAGTTCATGTCAGAAGATGGATGAGTCTTTACCTGGAAGCTGCTAGTGTGTCTGTAGCTCACACACATTCTGCACACACAGCACAGAGTACGCACGCACGCACGCACACACACACACACACACACACACACACACACACACACACACACATTCATATTGAGCACTTTGGTTTGCATTGTTTCATGTTGGATTTTGTGGGTGAATTAAGATCTATCTTTTCAACTTGATTATAATTAACATAGCCTTTTACAGTTTTATTTATTTATTTAATTTGTGTAGGGACAGGTACACGTACATATAACGTTTACCAAATCATCTGATGTATCACAGCATTTATAGCCCAAGGCTAATTTGCAATGCCCGTCCCTAGATGTTATTAAAAGCACCCGTTAAAAGCAAAGTACAGTAAGATACAGAAAAAGAAATACAATAAACATAACAGTGTTGTTTTTGTATTCTTCTGTTCTATTGTTCACCTTGTTTGTCAGTTTATGAGTTGATAATTTTCAATTGATGTTAATGGCATAGGGTCATTCCTATGCTTGGACTATTTTTGAATTTGAAATGTTAATATAATACAATGGTTTTAATTAATTTACTGCTTTTAATCAATTTACTGCTTTTAATAAATGTATTGTTTTAATCTAATCTATAAAGTACTTTCAGTTGCATTCTGTATGAATGGTGCTACAGTAGACTCAAATCGTTATTATTATTATTCTCAAATGCACATCTAATTATATTCTTTTTTGTTTAATTGTCATTCACTTTCATGTGTTAAAGAGGTTGCTCCACACTGGTCAATAGCATTATCATCTGCAGTTACTTATGTATCAAATTCATCTTTCGTCCTTTCTCACTACAATACTTTTAATAGAGATCATCATAAAAATCCCATGCATCAGTTGACTGCTTCTGCTCCCCAGTTAGGTGGATACAACTCAGTTTAATAACCCCCGAGTAAGGCTGGTCTCAAATCAGTTTAATAACCCCTGAGTAATGCTGGTCTCAAATCGAAAGGTACCTGCAACAATTAGGATCAGTTTTTGTTAGGGTAGCATGAAGCCATTAGCAAGTTCACCGACTCGACTCGGTGGTCTGGGGAGCGGGTGGCAAGACATATTTTTAGAGGGCTTTCGCTGATTTAAATAAATCACATTTTCCTGGGAACACTGAAATGGAAGACCTTGCCATGTCAAACAACACAGACGATAACGACAAACGACAGCCTATTATTATTGGTGCAATGCCAATGACTGGATGCTAATTCCAAAGAGTTGCCAACTAATTTCACCCTTTTCTTACCTCAAATCATCCAAAGAGGGTTTCTGGCTCCTGTGTGTGTTTTTACTACATCTTTCACGTTAAATGGTATGATAACTACCTCAGATGTCAGGAGATGAGAACAAGATGTTCAAAGGTCTCAAGTGCCTTCAAATGTTATGTGAGTGACCTTTATCACTCAGTGTGAATTGTTTGGTTTTAATCATGAGCCGTGAAAAAAGACAGAATTGAGCAATTAACTGAATCCACTACTTTTTACTTTGGACTTGATCACTTGAGATTGTTTTTCTGTTTGCTTTGTCTTCTACTACTGATGTGATCGCAGCGCTGCAGACTTGCTCCAAGTCAAACTCCTCGATTGTGATCTAATGACTTACTGTGGCTATTAAAGTGAATCTTGAATGGCTGAGGAAAAGAGAGCATAGCAACGTGCTGCCCTCCAAATTTCTTCATGCAGCTGTTTTCAAAAGTATTGAAGCGTGAGAACTCATAGAAACGCTTGAACTCACACTGGATCGCTAAAGGATAAGTCATTATCTACCCCCATGCCGGTGGAAGGTCGGGTGACGTTTTTTAGTCCACAAAACATGCGCGGAGTAGTTTTCCATGGAAACAGAGTTACAGCATACAGATTTTTATTTTTGGGTGAACGTTTCCTTTAAAAGTATGGCTAACAAAAACAACAGCAATGTAAAAACATACACGGCTGTTTCAACTTTATAATTCCATGCTGTTGAAATAAAGGTGACCTGGAACAGCAGAGTAAATATTTCACCAATAACAGTGCTGACAGTGTTGCATGTAACCTAATGAACCTTATGGACATCTCCCTAAATGTTTCCTCCTGCTCAGTGATGAGATCATTTGCACAAATCCTCCATGCATCCCGTTGTTGTTTGTATTATTGTCAGAAATGCTCCGTTTCCAACACAGAGAAGTACTTCCCCTATTATTAACAAACAAATTGCCCTACAGTTCCGTATGAGTGCTGCAGAGTAGATGCACATGGCTCAGTTTGCCTCCTGAACATCAAGCTAATGGGCTAAATTGCTTTCAGATTGAATGAGCAGCATTCCTTCTAGGAAGCGAAAAGAAACTGCATAGATTGAGTTGATGGGGGAGACGTGAGTTTGAATTTGTCACCACCACAATCACCTGTGTAATACTAATGTCCTCATGCACTGATAATAACAACATATCTAACATCCCTCTGTTGTGTGGTCTTTTCGTATAAATAATTGTTATTCTTTCGTTTTCAGACATAGGTTTAGTGCCATCAACAATTGGGTGTACACACCCAAGCAAAGAACAAAACAAAACAACAAATAGTCTTCAAATAAGTTGCATGGACAAGTATTATGCAATGGCGACACCGACAGTGTGAGTGCTTGATCTGAAAAGAAACAGTTTTTTCCCACCCCGTAAACTTAGTCCCACATCCAGTCGATTATATAGGTTTTGGTTTTAAATTATTAAAAACAAACAAACAAAATAAAAAACAAGACAAGTAAACAAATAAATTCAAACTGAAAGACAGCAAAGATACTACTAAAATATGTGTGCCAGAATATGCAAGTTACTCATTTCTGACCTCACCCAGATAGTCCAGAAACGGGTCCCAGATGGTCGAGAACTTCCTGATTGAGTTAGTCCTCAGAGACCTGAGTCTTTCCATACGCAATACTGAGACCATGTCTGTCAGCCACAGCTGAAAGGAGGGTGGGGAGGGGGACTTCCAGTCTTTCAAAATAAGTCTTTTGGCGACAATCATCCCCTGTGTCAGGGACTGCTGCACAGCCATGGGGAGGAGGAGGATTCCAAGCAGCCGGAAATGGCAAGTTCTGCCTCCGGCTTAAGAGTTACTCTGTAGGCCTTAGAATACCAGTCGAAAACTTTGGCCCAGAATCCGGATATTAAAGGGCAAAGCCAAAAAGCATGTGACAGTGTACCCTCTAACACCTGGCACCTATCGCATAGTGGTGAGACAGATGGGTAAATCTTGTGCAATTTCGATTTGGAATAGTGAAGACGGTGAGTAACTTTGAATTGGATCAGCTGGTGTCTGCTGTTAACTGAGCAAGACTGGACATTAGACAAACTCCTGTCCGATATAATCTGCGATAGATCAACACCAAGTTCGTCCTGCCATGCCTCTCTAATCCTCTCAGTGGAGGCCCTGATATAGTTATCGAACAAGTGTACTAAGGTGCCTGGAGTGGGGGGGACTCAACAAGACCTCAGAAAAGGTGTGTTCGTCTGGGAGAACTTCAAAATCTCGAAACTTAGACCGTACATAATCTCTGACTTGTAGGTATCTAAACCAATGCGTGTTGGGTAACTCAAATTTCCTCCTCAGAAGATCAAAACAGGCGAAATGGCCATCTATGTATACGTCTCTGATTGAACACAGTCCTTTCTCACTCCAGGTTGTGTGTTGTGTGGTCTTTGATTCCACAATTAAAGAATGGCTGTAACGTCTTTTTTCTTCTTTTGAAATAACAGAAAACACAAACACACTTACGCCTACATACACTGTATAAAAATATGGATGTCACGTAGCCACAGAGATGTCACCCATAGGTTTCTAGAGAGAGAGAGAGAGAGAGATATGTACACACACACACACACACACACACACACACACACACACACACACACACACACACACACACACACACACACACACACACACACACACACACACACACACACACACACAAGCCCCTGTACTGTTGTCATGAAGGGTGAAATAAGCTATAGAGACAACACCATTTTTTGAACCAGGCTGTGTAAACATGTTTATTTCTGGTGTAAACTCTGGCATTTTATTTTAACATGGAGGTTTATGGGAAATGACTTCCTTTTGGAGCCAGCCTCAAGTGGCCATTCAAGGAACTGCAGTTTTTGGTACGTTTGGCCTCATTTTTCACCACACACACACACACACACACACACACACACACACACACACACACAGACACACAGACACAGACACACGCGCGCGCGCAGACGCAGGAATGAAGATATCTGCTGAAGGCTTCATGCATATGACTTCAGTGTATGTAATCCACTGAGACTTGCCTGTGGAGGTGGAACAACACCGGAGGCAGACAGGGATGATTCATCCCACTTGTTGACTCGCCTTATTGCTAAAGATATAGCGAGATGAAAGCTGCCAATGTTACAGTGGATGTTACAGTGGATGTTACAGTGGATGTTACAGTGGATGTTACAGTGGATGTTACAGTGGATGGTGCTGTTTGATTGTTGAGGAAGGCGTGGGTGGAGAGCAGAAAAGTAAAAGGGAAGCAGGAATTTGCTCTTTTGTGGGGAGGATGCTTCCCGGAGCCTGACAAGGCCATCAACACCAAGGCATCATCATCCAAACCCAATAATCAATAGGATTGTCCACAAGACGCATTATTAAAGAAGAGTGCTCCACAACATGTGTTTTCGCTCCAGTGATTCCATGGTTACAGAGGGAATGGCATTCTTGGGACTTGGGAAAACTACTGTAGGCATTGGTACTGAAAAAAAAACCCGGGTGACATCCTTTGGTGGTCGCACCACAATCCTCAAACATCTTTGTCTTGGGGGCGAAGGGACGTGCTGGCGTTTCCATAACCAATGTGTTTTCCACTGCCTTTGTGACAGAGCAGCATCTGTGTCACATTATGTCCACAATAGTAAGGCAGTAGCGGCTCGCCGTATATTGTGGGAAGTTGATTTGCTATATAGCACTTTGCATATCCCCATAAGGCCTGTAGCTAACGCAAGCCCAATCAGAAAACACCTACAGTAATAACATCCACTGACAGTAATCAGAAGGATCAGTTGCAATCACTGCTTCACAGCAAGACTCTGCTCTCCAGAAGCAGCATGACGTCCTGCTCCCGCACAGTGAGGAGCACGCCCTCCTGTCCAAATCAATGTTGTTGTTTTTTTACTGACTTCTTAATAAACATGGCCATTTAAGTTGCAGAAACTATTTCACAGTTTGGAGTCCAGTTGCTCTTTAGCACTGCAATAACACTGCCATTGTTGTGAGATGTTCTAACACAATTATAATCACATAATTACATATTGATGAGAACAATGAGTGTTAAACACGATAAAGTTAAGATACACTACACTGTGACTTTGTGCATAATGTGTGTTTCTGCTTGTGTGGCGTATTCATTGTAGACACTGCAAAGGTGGGATTTCTGTGGGAGGTTTCCTTGTCCTCACTGAAGGTCTACGTTTGGGTCGTTTTCATTTACTGTTTCATAATGTGGGCGTTGTGATGCTGTTTGAGTCTGTAACTGTGATTAATGGCTATAAACTTGAATTGACATGATGCATATGACAAGTGCTACTCCTACTTGTTATACTTACTGTTATACTGAATTCATGGGCAACACATCGATATACCGTAAGCAGTACAAGATGACTGAAGGTGTTTTGTGAATAGTTACAACTATATATGGAAAAATACCTTTTCTGAACAAGAGTGTGATTTTGCTTTGGAAAGGGTGACTTTTTTCTCTTTCTCTCTCTCTTTCTTCCTTTCTTCCTTTCTTTCTCAGAATTCTTGAAAGATAAAAGAGATTTTCTGAAGCAAAAACTATGCCTTAAGAACATATATATCATCAATCTGTCAATGCCCTTGCCAAAGTAAAGTTTGTTGTACTGTTCTGTTCTCTCCTGTTCTGTGTAGCATTAATAATGTGCTGCTTGAGGTAGACATCTTGTCTGGTTTTATATATATAGTATATAATAATAAAAACACAGGTGTAAGTTGACGCAGACCAGCTTGTGTGTTATTTTGTCTCCACTCTCAGACCTTTAAACACAGGGTTGATGGCTTCACACAGTTAAGGTGGTGACCTTAACTGTGTTTACAATGAATCAAACTATTTGAGGGAAGAGAGGACAATAAGACAAATATTACTTTTCCCCACGATTTCTGTCTTGTGGAACTGGTTGTCTCCATCCGCTGTAACTTTCAACTCTGTTGCTTTGCTTTTCTGTCAAGTCTGTAAAAGGAGTTGGGCAATAAACAGACACAGGTACCGGCCAAGGCGGCAGTATAACTCTGCTCCAACTCTGGCTACCTTTAAAAATAGGCTCTAGAGTTTTATGTTCAGCTCTGCCTTTCATGGACTCATCTGCACTGTCATATTTCTTAGATTGTTTTCCCCCTTTAGATGAGATTTGACTCAGCTATTTTATACCTGTCATATTCCCTGTCTAATATATTGAGCCTGGCCCTGACTGTGATGGATTCTGTAAGGAAGGGCCTGTGTGTTAATGTACCTGTACACCAGCAGACAAGCAGCACTGAGGTCCTGAACTGAGGTGAGATAGACCAAGAGACAATATTCTGTAACTTAGATTTGGTTAAAGTTTCAACCAAATTTAATTTCTAACTATCACATCTGCAATTTATAAACTGGATTTGTGTCTGACTTTTTCCTAGTGTATCACCAGCCAGCCTTTGACTTGTTCCTAGTGTATCACCAGCCAGCCTTTGACTTGTTCCTAGTGTATCACCAGCCAGCCTTTGACTTGTTCCTAGTGTATCACCAGCCAGCCTTTGACTTGTTCCTAGTGTATCACCAGCCAGCCTTTGACTTGTTCCTAGGGTATCACCAGCCAGCCTTTGACTTGTTCCTAGTGTATCACCAGCCAGCCTTTGTGCACACACGGCAATGAGGCTCTGAAAGATGAACCAAGAGTCTGGCTGGCGGAGGCTTTGGACCTAATTTCTAACAATCACATCTGCAATTTAGCAGTGATCTCACTGCAGCAGTGAGGTTTGAACTGAGGTAAGATAACCAAGAGAGAGTATTCTGTGACTTAGAGTGGATCAAAGTAGATTTAGGAAAAAGAGGATTTCATATAAAGAGGTAAAGCGCACTTACAGAATTCACTCACAATAGTGCACAATTTAAATATCATTATTTCACTCACAAAGTAGAAACCTGTGACCTTTTGGATCACCCTGTGATGCTCTTTTCTTTTGATCCATTTTATGTAAAGCACAATGAATTACCTCTGTGTATGATACAGTATGTGGTATACTATACAAATACAGTATATGCCTTGCCTTACATTGCAACGCGTGTGTCTTTCTAGTCGGAGAGACAGGCTCATCAGTCTCTCAGCAGATCCTTTGCGAGTGCCAGCGGAGAGGAATAACAGGCAGTTAAGTATTTTCTTCTCCTTGACCCGTGACACGCGGCTCACGGGCTCCCAGGATGGACTGGAGGCAGACAGGAGGAAAATGTCTTGTCCAGACCAGAGAAACACTATCCTGTCAGCACACCCGGCGTCTGACGAGTCCCCCGCTTGTCAACGTGGACTTTGCCAGTTGATGATGTTGCTTCCCCTCCAGAGGGGATGAGGAACGAACGGACTGTGTCTGGTGACCCCGCTGACCCTATAGCACAGGACATATAGACATAATCTCATTGTCTGCCATGTAGATACATTGTTCTACAGATTCAAGAACAGTCCACTTTTTTCCACAATTTTGGTGGCATGTACTGTAATTGTGTACTGGGTGACAGTTGTGGTTGTACTTGTAATTCTATGTTTCTGTCACCTTCTTGTCAGTCGTCCTTGGGGTATAAAAAATAGGTGCTTATGTGCCACAGAAGATGCTTTGCAAGAAAAACACTGCCGTTGCTTGAGCTCAAAATGTTGCCTCACTTCTCAATACAACCTGGCCACCTGATTACGTTTCTGCAAACCAAACCACCATACAGTAGGTTGAATGTCAACATTTGTTAAGCAACATAATGTTCCATATCAACATTTTTGCTTTCCTTATTTTTGCTTCACAAATGTTGAATGTCACGCATGTTTTGCAGAAACGTAAAAGGCATGAACTTTTTCTATAAGGACTTTCCTAGGCTTTTCTATTCATATCTCTGCACATGTTCTTAGTTATAATGCATTACTTTAATCTTTATAGCAGCTTTTAAAGAAGCTGCTGTTAAAGGAGGCGAGTTAAAGTCACTAGAGACCAACAGAGAGTTTCAGCTTTTAAAGAAGCTGCTGTTAAAGGAGGTGAGTTAAAGTCACTAGAGACCAACAGAGAGTTTCAGCTTTTAAAGAAACTAATGTTAAAGGAAGTGAGTTAAAGTCACTAGAGACCAACAGAGAGTTTCAGCTTTTAAAGAAACTGCTGTTAAAGGAGGTGAGTTAAAGTCACTAGAGACCAACAGAGAGTTTCAGCTTTTAAAGAAACTAATGTTAAAGGAAGTGAGTTAAAGTCACTAGAGACCAACAGAGAGTTTCAGCTTTTAAAGAAACTGCTGTTAAAGGAAGTGAGTTAAAGTCACTAGAGACCAACAGAGAGTTTCAGCTTTTAAAGAAGCTGCTGTTAAAGGAAGTGAGTTAAAGTCACTAGAGACCAACAGAGAGTTTCAGCTTTTAAAGAAACTGCTGTTAAAGGAGGTGAGTTAAAGTCACTAGAGACCAACAGAGAGTTTCAGCTTTTAAAGAAACTGCTGTTAAAGGAAGTGAGTTAAAGTCACTAGAGACCAACAGAGAGTTTCAGCTTTTAAAGAAACTAATGTTAAAGGAAGTGAGTTAAAGTCACTAGAGACCAACAGAGAGTTTCAGCTTTTAAAGAAGCTGCTGTTAAAGGAAGTGAGTTAAAGTCAATAGAGACCAACAGAGAGTTTCCGTGCTTCAAATGTTTTTGATTACACAACTGCCATTTTCACTTTTAATTAAAAAGCCCCAATTAAATGTAAATGAAGCAAATCATTGATGCGTAATGTTTTAGCAATGTGTGAAATCTGTGAGCAACAAAGGAGGAAACACAGCCATCCAACAACGGTTGTTATGGTTCATTCTCAGAAGATAATTGCTACAGTATGTCTTATTCCTGTATTAATTTACTTATTTTGATTTATTTTGAACAGCAGAAACAATTCAATTTCCTTTTCTACAAGAAACATGTGTTCAGAACAAGCATTTGGAGTCAATGAGCTTGATTATACGGATTTGTGGCTTTATGTACAGTATGTATTATCTATTATAAAAGCATGTTGGCAATGTTCTCTTTTTCAATTTTGTCCCGGAAGTAATGTAATCAGTGATGTCACTTGAGCAATTGTGCATTGTGACATCAATTGTGACATCATCAGTGATGCGAAGTTGTGACATCATCAGTTTGTGACATCGTCAGTGATGTCATAAGAGCGGCTTGGTCGGGCCTCCACACAGTTTTACACACAACACACAGCTTTTGTAGTTGAAGACTTCATTCATCAGATCATAGACATGTTGTCTTTTGTATGTGAATCTGTGTTTGAACTTATATTAGACGTAGTAATAAAAAAAAGTACAGATGTAGGTCAATAGCCCCACAATATGGCTACAATATACTGTACATGTGTTGCATTTAATACAGTACAGGTGTAGGAAAATGAATACAGTACTTTCTATTTTACTGCTTATTTTGTGATTTCTTTTGTAATTCCCTCGTTAACCAATTAGAATCCCTATGTAATTACTCCCCTGAATTAATAAGTTGATGAATATTTACACAATGGCATTCCATCTCAACTTGCCCTCACAAAGTGACTGCATTCCCTTGAAATTTAATTTGGTGGTTCTTTCTTAGAGGTAACCCCCAACTCCTCCTCCTAAAGTAGGACAAGCAGTTTAACAGGCTGAAGCGGAGGGCTTTTACAAGTATACTTTATGTTGAGTTTATGTGCCAATAAATGTAGGTACCGAGTGCTGTTCTGAAAGTAAAAACTGTAGTTTTTCCTGAATGTTTAAAGACGACGAAATATTTTTCCTCTCTGTAAACTGTAGGCCACGCTCTCCTCCTCCCTCTTCTTTAGCTAGTGTCCAATTACATTTTCATACAAATAGAATATATAGCTCTGCTTTTTTCCTGCCCCAGCAGGGGGTACTGTCACAGTCGGTGGGTCGTGGGAGGATCACGCGATTCCCCCGTTTCCCTCCTCCCTGAACAGGTGCTCCAACCGACCAAAGGAGGCACTAGTGCAGCGACCAGGTTCACAGCCATTTGTACCCGTATGGATGCCCAAACCAAGCAGGACGTAACACGTGGGGCTCAAACCTGCAATCCTCGTGTTGGTATAGGCAGGGAATTTACCGCCGCACTACCCGGACACCCAGCTCTGTTTTTCAATTAGAACTTTTGCCTATTGTGTGAGACTTCACGCGGGAACCTGGTAAGCTTGCAAGGTGGAGCTGGAAAGAAACAGGCTTTCCAAATCCCCCCTGCCAATACACACACATGAAAAGAAAACATGTAATCCATGGGAAAAAGTACCTGTGTTGGACACAGTAAAACATACAACTCCATTCAATCTATTCTATTCAGTGAAAGAAGCTCTCCTCAAAGACATTTGGCAGGATCCTCTTTACAGCAATGTGGACAGCTTAAGTAGGGCATATCACCGTGGCAACGCGCCACTCTTAACTGCGACAGGAGAGACAGGCTTCCACAGACAGGAGTGGTGCACAGTCACCGGTGATGTCACAGCATGACTAACAACAAGTCTTATAGGTGTTGGCAGCACCTGAGCCAAAATAATACGGGGCAAAGACTCTGCCAGATGGGAATCCTGCAGGAAGGATCCCCGGCCACAATCAAGTTTGACTGAAACGCAATAAGAGCAGAAGACTTGTGCGAGAACATTGAGGCTTGTTGCTTCTGGATTGGAAGTGCTTTGTCACTAGGCAGAGCGGAGCAGCTTCCCCGGCTAAGTCACACAGTAGCACTCTGTCTCAGGCCTAAGGAGGAGTTAGCCGATTCAGAGAGTTATTATCACCCTGCCACAGACTCTTTGAAGATGCAGGGAAGGCACCAGTTCATATGCTGGACATTTGATCATTCATTTCCAGGGAGAGAGTCAGAGGGAAGCGATAGAGAGAGTTAGATATAAGACACCTTGCCATCTCATTCCAATCCATTTAAAAAAACATCCATATCTGAAATGTAGGGTGAAGGCAAGGGCTCATTGTACAACAGTCAGCCATAGAGCATCCAGGTGCTGTAGGTACAGAGGGAGGCCGTCAAAAGACGGGCAGAGGGCTGCTGAAGCCATTGTCAGCAACAGCAGAATTTATGCTCAGTGCTGTTCCGTTGTTCTGTTTGCAGGAGGCGAGGGTGGTGATATGTGTGTGTGATTGTTAGTACATAGGTGCATGTATGTGAGGGAGGGGAGGTGCGTACATCGGTGTCACGCGGTACATTTCTGTCAGGCATCCGGAGAACACGATATCGCCTGCTGTCATGGCTTCTTTCTGCTGCCATTCTGCTTTTGCAGCGACAACTTTTGATGCATTTTTAATTCCACTGGTTACCATGGAGATGTAGGTGCATGCACTGTGAAAGGTATGCGCATGGCAGGGACCCAAGGCGACAGTAAGTTGAAACACGTTCAAAGGCTTCACCGACTGCCAGGGCCCAGAAGCAAGGTCACAGCGCCTGTTATTCTGAAGGAGTGAAACTCCTTTATAACAACAAGTTTGTTTCTTAGACCGTCCACTTCTTCAAATGCAAGATGGTCCAGTGCTTTACTGAGAAATAAAATCAGTGTAAAGCTAAATCTTTTGGTCAGTAATGAAGTTCCACACTGTATCAGCCAACATGTCCTCATACTGAAACGACAGGATAAATTGATTTTCAATTAGCAAAATGAGCAAAACGGTGCGTGCAGGTGATATGCCTCACGTGGGACATGGTTAATTTGAAACAAGTCACGTTGGTTAATTTGAAAAACAGCTCGGTTAAGTTTAGGCAACTAAAACAACTTGGTTAAGGTTATGGTTATGGTTTGGGTTACGGTTACAAATGTACCATGTCGAACTTTCCTAACCCTTCTCTGGACTTTCCTCGACCCTGCACGGATTTGGTTTTACGGACTCATTCTCTAATCCCCAACGTATCTGTGGACATTGTATTAATGGACTGTATGGACTGATATGCATAGGAGTACTACTCTGTGAGATGGCAGCAGTTGTTTTGTTTTGTTGTTTTTAGTTGTGTTCCCTTTGTCTTGTCCTCTGTCTGATTGTGTTTACTGTGTTAAATCAAAATGCTATAAATAAAATCTATTAAGATAAAAAAATGTACCATGTCGACTCGAGACACGAACACGCCTCTCTCGCAAAAACGAGGAAATTACCGATTGGCCGATTCCACCGCATCACCCTTACTTGTCAGCGTGCAATTTCAGACTGTCATTGCGTTAAAGACTGCCAGAGGTCACCACTACCACTACCTAGTTACAGCTCCCGATGCACTGAACGCATGCAATTACTCACACGACCACAAGAAACATCGGTCGTTTTAACCACCTTGAAAATCAACCAATGTTCTCGTGAGGACGGCCTTGTATCAGCTACAGAAAAGAAAATTGCATTGACTGGCAAAGAAGAGCAAGCTTTAGAAAATGTATTGATCCAAAAAACTGTTGATGCTGGTTCTGAGGAAAGATTTACCGTAACTGTACTGTAAATATTGCAGTAAGTGTAATTCTGATGTTCTTTGTTCCATTGATTCGTCAAGTTCACACCCTTGAGCATTGCGCACAATGAATCACCCCAATACATGACCTGTGAGATAAATGACCAGGGTCAAAGGTCATTGATTGTGAGGCGAGGGCGTGAGGAGAAACTGCAAGGATAGTGGAATACAGCCAACACTCAGCCATTGAAGGACAAGAGGGACAAAGCCATCTTGGCTTTAACAGTGGGCGTTTATGAAGATGTGTCTGCCAGAGAAGTGCTGCTGTCCGGAAAAAGAAAGAAAGAAAAAAGCATCCCTTTGGGTCCTCCAACAGCCTGAGCTACGACATGCTTTCTGACGAGGCGGCAGACCTGAGTGCCAGCGCAAAATTTACAATCACCCCATTTCCTTTTTATTTTCAAATCTGCGTTAGAATTATTGTCACCGGTGTCAGTCAGCTCTTTGTTTTGGCAATGTGCCAACAGCATCCAAAAGTGTGTGTGAGAGAAACGGGGAAAAGCGTCAACAAGGAGGACAAAGCATAACTCCACTAAGCCTCCAGGGTCCCTCAGGCCATATTTTAAAGAGGCTAGAGGCTGAATATAGCTGTGTGTGTGTGTGTCCTGTATCTGCTATGTGTTCCACTGGTTGGAGAGGCTAGAGGCTGAATATAGCTGTGTGTGTGTGTGTGTGTGTGTGTGTGTGTGTGTGTGTGTGTGTGTGTGTGTGTGTGTGTGTGTGTGTGTGTGTGTGTGTGTGTATGTGTGTCTGTGTGTCTGTGTGTGTATGCTCTGCCTGTATCTACTATGTGTTCTACTGGTTGGAGAGGCTAGAGGCTGAATATAGCTGTGTGTGTGTGTGTGTGTGTGTGTGTGTGTGTGTGTGTGTGTGTGTGTGTGTGTGTGTGTGTGTGTGTGTGTGTGTGTATGCTCCGCCTGTATCTACTATGTGTTCTACTGGTTGGAGAGGCTAGAGGCTGAATATAGCTGTGTGTGTGTGTGTGTGTGTGTGTGTGTGTGTGTGTGTGTGTGTGTCTGTGTGTGTGTCTGTGTGTGTGTGTGTGTGTGTGTGTGTGTGTGTGTGTGTGTGTGTGTGTGGGTGTGTGTGTGTGTGTGTGTGTGTGTGTGTGTGTGTGCGTGTGTGTATGCTCCGCCTGTATCTCCTATGTGTTCCGCTGGTTGGAAATGGCTGACTAGATGCTAATGAGCTTGCTCTGTCATGCTTAGACTGGCAGACCTGGTGCCCCTGCATGTTAAGATAAAGAGCCTACATTTGGTAATGCCGAATCCCAAAGGTCCCAGAGTTTTAGCATAAGAATGAGCATAAGTAATGCAAATATATTTCCAGAAAACTTCTTCCCTGCGCTCGCAATATCAGAGAAACTTCTCCCCAAACAGAAATCCATCTCGTATCCAAGCTGCTGTTTCTGCCTGTAGATAGCTTTTGTTCATGGCTGGCTGGCCTCTTACATTTTGTGCTTGGTGATTGGCAGAGTGTCCAGCGGGCCAGTTCCTTGAAGACTCCCCCAGTACCGTCTAGAGGTACTATGCTATTGATTTCCTGCTCGCGCTCGCCGCTTGACCTGCCAATCAACGGTCAGAACAGTGGGATGTCATTGGGAGCAAGTTGACGACGTGTGATGCTTGGCAGACATGTAACTGATGGCACCGAACGAGCAAAACATATTAAGGAGAGGGAGGGAGAGAGAGAGAGAGAGCGAGAGAGAGAGAGAGAGAGAGAGAGAGAGAGAGAGAGAGAGAGAGAGAGAGACGGCCGGTAGGGAGCACCCACCAAAACCTAGATTTTGGAGTTATGGTCAAAGAAAGTAAAGTTAGTCTTAAATTAAAAAGCATGGAGGTGCTTATACATTTGAGGAGATTCTCTGAAATCCAATCGGTTCGCAGAGAATCATCTCATGGCGATGATTCGGTCGTGGTCATTTCTTTTTCTGTAAAAGTGCAAGCAAGTGTGACTTACTGTACTCATTCAATCCAAGTAGCGAGTGATTAGCTGTAAAGAATATATCTTCAGAGAAATTCATTTGAACTGCACACAGTGGAGTGGAAAACTATCGAGAAACATCGCGCCCCCTGTGAGTTTTGCTGTGTGATTTCAAAGATGGACTCAAAGTGAGACCCAGAATAAATAAATAACATTTTCTTCTAAGGACTACTGTGTGTGAAACCACTCTTTCTAATTCAGTGATTCTGTGACAATCTGACTCAAGGGTATGTACAGCTTTTTTATTGTATTTTTTGAATCCTGGAAAGCAGTAGCAAGCGGAGCTGGATTTATAGCATGGCTTTGAATTAAGGGAAACATGAACTTTTGACTTGATTTCAGAAGGCATTCCACTTCAGCCTCATATATGAGATCCCTGTCGTTTCCCTACAGTCTCAGAGAGATGCAGCAAAGCAGAACTAGTGAGTGAGGATTGAAGTCGGAGTTCAAGTGCCATGACGCTGTGCTGAATTTCAACACTGTGTAACACTGTGTGACCAACACAATGCGCAGGGCTTGGCACACTGAATACATAGTTCATTTTGAAAAAACGGCACAGGGACAAATAAATAAATAAAAATAAATAAATAAAAATAAAGCTATAAAATAGGCATCATCCATCCAAATTTAAGACATCTGAAATAGCAGACCAAACATGCATGCTAAATGATAGACACATACTGTAACAGAAAAATTATATTATTAAGTGCATGCAATTTCGTTACTTGAGATTTTGCTCGTTGATATATCAAATTAAAATTATCCTAATTGCAAATAACACTTTAAGGCATTTTTTACTTTTTTACTTTTTTTTTAAACTGTGCTCTCATTGTAATGCATTATATTTGATTCCCCAAACAAATTAACAGTTTAAATACCTCCTCCTACTGCTACATCCCACTCAAACCACTCAAAAGAAATTAATGTAACGAGTTCTAAAATTTCTAAACTTAGTTATATTGCAGAGCGATAAGAGCCCCACCTATGATATAAAGGAGAACTCGTGTTTCTATGGCAAACACGAATTCTGAACGATTTAGTGTAATTTAAAGCGTAACTGTTGATGTCGCTAATTACCTTCATAGTTAACGGAGTTACATTTAAGCAAGAACACAATCAATTTTTCATCAGCTTGTTGTTGTAATGGTTGCTGCTTCTCCCATTAATGTGTCCCTCTCTAATCCTTATGGACCAGTCAGCATGAAATACATATCTCCATAATGTTCTGCTGATGTCTGCTCCACTCCCTAGCTCCCTACAAAACAGAACCCTCCCAGTCTGTCAAATCCCCTTAAATAAAAACAAGATCTAATAATCACCAACACTTAATATCCGGATAATCATCTTAGTTCAGTTTCATACCTAAAAATCTCATATCATGATTATAGTGACCAAAATTATCACAGTTAAGAACATTATTGTGGTATTGTTATGATGATTTTTTTTTAAGTACTGATACTCAGTGAAATCATTTCACCAAGTTTTATATTGAAAACCACAAATAAAATTAACAGCACTATGCAATTTTTGTTTGCATAAACATTAAAATAATTAATACACTATGAATAAACAAGTGAATTGCGGTGATCAAACCTACACGGTTTTAATGATAATTAAATTTTTAAACGGTACAGTAATACTAACCATCAGGGATTTTATCAGTCGTTTCATCCCCATACCATTAAGATATTTTTTTCCCGAGTGAAATTAAAATAAGCTCTGAAACTTTTGACACTCTGCTCTCAATAAGCAATTTAAAACTTTGCAAGGCTGGCCGAGGCAGACGTTGAGCTGATACAATGCTATTTTGTTGTCAAGGGTACCGGCGTCAGCAGAATCAAAACGTGCCGGCGGTAGACCTAGCATCAAGATGTCTGCAAAGGAAACACTTTGCCCACCGCCTGCTTGACAGTTATGAGAAAGCGCCATTAGTGCATTATGCATAATTGTACATGCACTACTATGGAGTGTCAGTGAAAGAC
Source organism: Poromitra crassiceps (assembly GCF_964638095.1). Taxonomy (NCBI): domain Eukaryota; kingdom Metazoa; phylum Chordata; class Actinopteri; order Beryciformes; family Melamphaidae; genus Poromitra; species Poromitra crassiceps. The sequence goes on from NC_139632.1 coordinate 27,296,254, forward strand.
AACGGGCAGAGCAGCTCTCTGACGACTATGGCACATTTGTTATTGTGAACCATCAGCAGTTCTCTATGTAAATGGAGTTGCTACAAAGGGCCATTTTCCAATCTGCTGCCATGAAATCACTCTAGCTAGCCCTGGTAATGACCAGCCTTGGAGATGGATTTACACTCAATTTATTTTCATGAAAGACAACAGTGGATGAAATACGAACCTCTGTCCTGGACAAAAAGGGGTTTTATATTAAGATTCATATATATATTTTTTAATACACAGACAGTCTTTCTTGGTAATGATGGATTGTTGGAAATATTTAAGGAAATAGATGCTATGCAATGCTCATTACTTTAAAGAATATACAGTATAAAGTGAAATGTAAGTTAAAAAAAAAAGGCTATGGAGGTTTTCGCTTTCTCTCAAATTGCACTTCAGTTAACTAAGCAGCTATAGAAGGAAAAATGAAAAATATGAAACAACTCCTCCACACGTCTCGTTATAGGTGCATAGATTATTGATTGCCTATAAAAAGTGCACACCCATGCACATGGACTAGCCACCTGCTCTCTCTCTCTCTCTCTCCCACAAACATACATGTGTGCAGTAGCACCGTCACACAGAGGCAATGCGTACGGGTGAACCGTCAGCCCTATCAAGGTCATCTTCAGAGTATGATCTCACAGGAACACACAGGCTCCGCTCACATGCACATCTCCCAGTCTTTTTGATCGGGTCTTTGCGGTTGCTTTGATCAGATGCTTATCATTAGTGATTGGCCGTGATACGTACTTGACGGTCCAGTGTGTGATTACAGGCAGAGAGGCATGGCAGAATGTGGGGCTGCGGGGCACCCGTCCCGTCAAGACCTGCTACAGGGTAATTAGCCATTAGCACCCAGCAGGAAGCCTGCTAACATGAGCTACACCCCGATTACAATCATTATCACAGATAATTCACTCTAACAAGCACACCACAGACCAGCGCACTCACACAAGTACAGGTAAAACTTGGTGCTTTTGTAATTACTGCTTAATTGGTACAGTTCTTTTTCAGTGCAGGATTTCAGGATTTTTTTTTAACTAACCTTTACAGTAGCATTTCATAAAACACACAGTGAACCTTCAATAAAATATCAAATGGTTATTTACAATTTTGTTGCTGAATATAGTTAGCATTTTTATTGTATTTTTTCCCCATTTACAATTAGATTTTACTTGTTATGGCTAAAATAATGTATTGATGCCATTTTTGAATTGCTACTACACTACCAGTTTTAAAATACAGTTTTAAAATATCTTAAAGCCATTTTGATTAAAAAAAAAAAAAGCTTTACTGTAAATTTGTTTTAGACAAAATAGTATTATTAATACATTTCTCTCTATCTCTATCTAGGATTTGTTTAACACTTTTAACACTGACAATTCCACACTTCCATTCGTGTTCTAATTAAATGTTATATTTAATGTGGCATGTGCAAGCTTTTTTGACTGGTATTGTATATTGAGAGTGGCATATTCAGATTAATACTATTACACTGAGAACGTAAAAGAATAATGACTAATGGATATTTATTTTATTTTATTTCAAAAGGCACAAAACGGGGTGATTGAGTCAAATCCATATTCTGTCCTTGTCACAGCACAGAGGAAGAGATAATAATGTTATATTGTGGTGGAAGCGCAGCCAGCCAGCACGTCATGGTTAAAAATGAATTTGCGAGCTCATATCTAGCTCTCAAAAATACTATGGCAAAGAGCGCCTTTGTTGGAAAGAAAAGAAACCTGTCTTCCCAAACGGCCACCTCACAGATAGTGCTGTATAATATCAGAGACAGCTAAGCGTAGCTTGAAGCCACAGACGGTGACAAGCCCGGCCTGTGGGGACCGGGGCAGATAAGCGTGGCACACAGACAAATACAGCACTTGACTTTTGCTGCTCATCGGCAAGTGTTGTACAGGGATTACAGAGTCAATGGTTGTTCTTCTATTTGAATACAATATCTATTTAGGAGGAGAAAAAAGGAAAAAACATTGCACTCCCACTAGAGTGGGATCAATCATCAACTCATTTTACTGGACTGCTCATGTGAGAAGCGGTTGGGAGTCCAGGCTCCCCAGACAGGCCTTAGCCATGCTGCTGCTCTCAAACACCGCATTAGGCTTTACAGGCACGATTAAACTGTTTGTGCTTTGCAACACACACGCACACACACACACGGTAACACATAAACACCACTAAAATATATCAAAGTAAATTAACACTGTAGGCTGGTTGCTATCTTACAAAGAAGAAGACAAAGCAAAAAGTATTCACTAATTAAAACTAATTGAAATAATTATTTATCGATTGCTTTTGCTATTTTCATGAACTTGTGTAACAAAAGACAGAGAGAAGCTTGGCAATAATCGATATATCATGATATGAGACTAGATATCTTACATATTGGATATGGTAATATCGTGATATGGCATACGCGTTGTCTTTTCCTGTTTTTCCTTATTTCCCCCCAATTGTACTTGGCCAATTTCCCCCCTGCTGCCCCGGTTGCTGCTCCCATCCTCTGCCGATCTGGGGAGAGCCGTAGATAGCACCATGCTTCCTCTGACACATGCGCAGTTGCCAGCCACTTCTTTTCACCCGACAGCGGGGAGCTTCACCGGCAGGACGTAGCATGTAGCAGCAGCCCAATATATACAACACACACACACACACACACACACACACAAAACAGATGTATGAAGGGTGAGGGGGGGGGAGGTATTGTTCTTAGTGTCATTGGGGCTTTCGAGCCTTGTTGATGAGGGCCGATGGCAGTTGGGAAGAAGCTGTTGTGTTCTTGTTCTCGAGAATATCCTGGGTAGTGAGTGACGTACGGTAACCACGTCGTCCAAGCCTGCGGAGCACTCCTGGTTTCCCCCTTCTTCGTCTCTGTGCGAGTGCCCAGGTGAGCCCATATTTGGCCAAGATGCCCAGTAAAAAGTCACGTAATAAATCCCCAGGAGTAGTTTCCCTTATCTGCATAAGCTTTTCTCTCGTGAAAGAGCCCCAGGTGCTACAACAAGAAAAACCGCTGCGCAGCAAAACACCAAGGCGCCCGTAGAGAGCGCCATCTTGAATAGGATAGTCATTAGTCTTTAGACCTAAGTCATTAGACTTAGTCATTATATCCACATTACTGATGATTATCAAAAATCTCATCATGTAAATATTTTTGTATTCTGGGCCAAAATATTTGACTGGTACTCTAAGGCCTACAAAATAACCCTTCAGCCAGAACTCGCCATCTTCGACTGCTCGGAGACCTCTCTGGGCTTTCCTACAGTCTCTGACACTGGGGACAACTGTTGCCAAAAAACTCATTCTGAAAGAATGGAAGTCCCCCTCTTCACCTTCTTTCCAACTGTGGTTGGCGGACATGATCTCTGTTATAAAGATGGAGAGACTCATATCCCTGAGAACAAACTCACTTAAAAAAGATTCTAACTATTTGGGACGCATTTCTGGCGTACCTCGGTGAGGTTGGGGGCGGCGGGTGACTTGCCCAGCTGGTTCCTCATGGACCCCTTGCGTGGGACCCCATGCACAACATCTCTTACAAGCACATAAGCACCCCCAAGTGGCTGGTAGCACCACACTTAATAATTGTCGATATTATACAGTATGTATGCTTTCTTCTTTTCCTTTCCTGCGTCTGAGCCTGTTCGTGTGTTTTGTTCGTGTATTGTTCCAGGTAAAATTGAAAAAAGCAAAAAACATTTAAATATTTTGTGAAAGCACCAATTATAGTCATTCCTACAATATTGTCGAGGTATTTGGTCAAAAATATTGTGATATTTGATTTTGTCCATATCGCCCAACCCTAAAAGTGCTTGTGACATCTCACATGTGGCTTTGACTGTAACAAGTGAACATTTAGCCCACCTCATAGAAAATACAGAGATATATATTGTGCAGCACCATTCAGACTAAAATACAGAGATATGATTTTTGGTCCAGGTCGCCCAGCCCTAGAGAGAAAGTCCAAAAGAAAGACAGATAACAGGAAAATAAAATCGTCACCTGCCAGTTGTTGGAGGATTCTCTCTCACTGGTGGAAGGAATGTGTCTGACTGTAAGCACACCTCACAATGCTTTCTCCCCAGGAGGAATGTGACTGTAAGCACACCTCACAATGCTTTCTCCCCAGGGGGCCTGATAACATTTACTGACAACCCCTTTGTTCCTTGCTTTCACATGTCGGGTCATGATGTCACTAGCATTTTCTCACATGTGCCAATTCCCCTGTGCCCCACCTGTTCATGTCTCCCACTTAGTGCCATAACATTACCACTGGTATATAAGATGTTAGTGCTCTAAATTGACATTTTGTGAGATTGGAGATAGTGGACAATCTTGAATATTATTCATAGATGTAGAAATCAATTGGAGGGAGGGAGATATTTCATTGGGCCGTGATCAAATGTGAATTGAACTTGTCCAAGTGACGTTTGGCATCAGAAGAGTTGGAGTTGCTTATCTTGCTCCATGTTACAGTCCAAATGAATTCAGTCAATGATGTCAGCAGAGCGCCTCCACACTCCCATAGACCCAGAGAGAGATCTGAGGCTGACATAGAGGGGATTTTATTCTCTGCCACCTCATACACATACATTTGAGTGTGTGCGCACTGCGCACGCATACACACACATACACACACAGCTATATTCAGCCTCTAGCCTCTCCAACCAGTAGAACACACAGTAGATACAGGCAGAACACACACACACACACACACACACACACACACACACAGAGCTATATTCAGCCTCTAGCCTCTCCAACCAGTAGAACACATAGTAGATACAGGCAGAGCATACACACACACACACACAGACACACACACACACAGACAATTAATGGTTATTAGCATACAGCTGCTTTACTCCATGCTTTTACCACCTCCAAAGGGTTGCTGTGAAATGGGTCCATAGAGCAGGCGAGGCCACACAGCAGCCGAGCTGCGGGTGAGGCCGCGCGCAAGATTTCTAGTATATCACAGGTTCCAAATTTCCTGTGAATCTTTTTTTGTGATACTGCCCCCGCCCCCCCCCCCCCCCCCCTGTGAATCTCAGTCTATGCATTCTGTTCTCTTGTTATTCATCTGAATTTCCTACAGGTAAATATTGCTTCAGTTCAACAAGAGAGACACTTCTAAGGAGAGGCTGTTGAAAAGTTCATATTTGGGAATAAGGAGGAATAGGAGAATGAACGGCTTGAAAACGATAATCAGAAAGAGATTATACTTTCCATTTTGACAGCTTTTGGTGGATTACCCAGACTTTAAAACAGTCTTATGAGCTGACTACAAACTTATTCAGCCTGGAAGACATTACCTGCTAGACCTGTCAAACTGTGATACAAGTCAATAGATATACTAGAATCCCTGTCGGAGGTTGAGAGGAAGAGGGGTTTTACTTCATGATGTGCAACCCAAGATCATATGACATGACTGCTTGCGTTCACAAGCGCCCCCCTGGCCCAGAGTTCTAGTGGCCAGAGCCATAGAGAGAGGGGGAGCTCCAGAAAACGCCTCTTGGTGGCTTCTAAAAAAAGGGCCCATCATATGAAACTTGATAATCAAAAGAGTTGCTTGAATTTTCAGTGAGTTTTACAGCTGATGCTTTCCTCATGTAAGTGGATAGGGAAACTCTTTCTGGGCTGCAGGGCATCACATGACTTGCAATACCGAGCTTGGCCACCATGTTCAATTTGCTTCACGGCCCAGAGCTGTTCCCGGGGCCTTGGTCCTGACGCCTGAGCACCTCTACTGCAGCAGCATGTGTGGCAACAACATCCGAAGCACACTATCCAAAAATCCACAGATACTAAACCTTTATTCTTTTTAACTCTAAATGTCAATGTCATTTTCATTGCCATAGTGTCCATACTCACTTACTGTAGAAATGGTGCAAAATGTGTTCCCCGCACACACACACACACACACACACACACACACACACACACACACACACACACACACACTTCATCTCCTCTCTTCTCATCCCAGCTTGTGAGGGTGCTAGCAGTAGCTAACTAGCAGTAGCAACAGGCCACACTCCTCTCCACACACCCTCCTTTCCTTGCAGCCGGGCGAGGACGAGGAGTAGGCCAGGGCTATTTTTACCCCCCACAACAGAGTTAGGCCGGGCCAACAAGTTGGCCGGGAGGTTATGTTTTCGCCTCAGTTTGTCGGCAGGATATCTCAAAAAGTTATGAACGGATTTGCACAAAACTTTGTAGAAAAGCAGGTCATGGGCCAACTTAGAACTTATTAACTTTCCATGCCCACTGGCCAAAAGGGGGCGTGGCAATGGGCATGTCCATCACAAAAAGGCGGCTAACTTCCCAACGAATTCATGTCACACCATGGAACCTTGTAGAAAGGTTAGTCATGGGCCAAGGACAAACTGGTCAACTTTCCACACCCACAAGCCAAAAGGGGGCGTGGTCAATCACAAAAAGGTGCCTAAGTTCCAAACGGCATCACATAACACCACAAAACTTTGTAGAAAAGTTGGTCACGGGCCAAGGAAGAGCAGCTTAACTCGCCACACCCACTGGCCAAAAGGGGGTGTGGTAATGGGTGTGGCGAATCACAAAGAGGCGCAAACAGATTTGCGTATCGTCACAAAACTTTGTAGAAAGGTTGGCAGAAGTATGCACTCTACAGAGTTTCTTCAACCACTATAGACGCCACAGCACCTGGCCATACAGAGCAGGAGGCTAACAGACGCCACAGCACCTGGCCATACAGAGCAGGAGGCTAACAGACAACACAGCACCTGGCCATACAGAGCAGGAGGCTAACAGACAACACAGCACCTGGCCATACAGAGCAGGAGGCTAACAGACAACACGGCACCTGGCCATACAGAGCAGGAAGATAATCAAATGATGGAGCAACTAGAACAGTCACCACAGCCAACAGTTCGTGGACAGGCATTAGCTGAGATTATAGCACTGTAGGTCAAAGGAACCAACCCAGGTTAGGGAGATATTGATGACAGAGTTTGTACTTATTGGGCGAACATGGGGCAGAGATGCTAACTTTTCTACCTCTGAATGCCAATATAAACCACAAAGGTGGTTCTTTTTGAAAGCCTTCCTTAGTCGCAATAGTTTGGTAAGCAATGGTGCACACCTACAAAGAGAGTGGCTTTGTTACTCTCCCTCTGAAGCTAGTGTTTTTTGTATACAAGATATTGAAGATACCAATGAACATTCCAAGACTTTTGGTAGAAAGACGGGGATATATAGCGACTGGAAACACAAGACAAGCACAAAACCACAGAGCACGATGGCTCTGAAATTGACAGAAAAGCTAGGCTGTCATACATCAAGCAGAGTGCTGAACGGGGAGCCCTCGACTCAGAGCTCAAAAAGCAATTTGATGATGAATGTGAGTGTTGGGCTCAAGTTTTGCAGTGGGGTGGGGGGTTGCTGTAGTCAAATTTTTTGGCTGAGCGTGGGCTGCCTTTGAGGGGTCGCAGCCAGACATTTGGACAGCCCGATAATGGGAATTACTTGGGCATTCTGGGGTTGATAAGCCAATGTGATCCATTTTGAAAAACCCACATCGACAAATATGGAAACGCCGGCAAAGGAAACCCCTCATATCTCCCTGTGACTGTGTGCGAGGAGTTTGTACAGCTGATGGGACAGAAAGTAGTCTTTGAAATTGTTAGTCGTGTTAAAATTGCAAAATATTTCTCGATCAGTGTGGACTCTACACCTGATGTTACGCATGTGGACCAACTTACCTTTATCTTCGGGTAGGCCTATGCATCTCCAGAGGGCTGTGTTGAAGAGCGCTTTCTAAAATGCAATTCAGTTTTAAGCGTTTTGCAGGAGATAGGCATTGATATTAACGACTGCTGAGGACAGTGTTACGATAACGCTAGTAACATGTCGGGCACATACAAAGGCCTACAATCATGCATTAAAGAGATAAACCCGCTAGCTTAGTGGGTACCCTGCGCTGCCCACACTCTCAATTTGGTGGGGGTAAATAGTATAAACTGCTGCCAGGAGACCGTAGAATTTTTTTTACTTTGTCCAGCCACTTTTTAATTTTTCCCCCCAAATCTTCTTTATGCTGGCAGACTGGCACTGCAGGCTTGGAGCATAGTCAGAATAAACGGATAACACCGGCCCCGTCTGATAGAAGGTGGTCATCGCATTCAGAGGCCACGAAATCTCGGTCAAAATTACTGTATGCCAATATCCAACAGTCGCTGCAGCAAATAGCAGATGATGATAACCAACACGTAACATATGACAAAAGAACATTAGCAAGCTGGAAAGAGTTTCTTTGTAACATGTAATACCATTCTTTCACAATTTCAGACAGTAATTACTGCGCTACAAGCAGGTGGAATTGACCTAGGTTGTGGACTTTGTGCGTTCATTGAGAGAATGTGTCAGGTCTACCCTGTCAATTTGACAGCTTCGAGACAGATGCTAAGAATATGTCCCCCAAAGTGCATGAATTTCATAAAAGCAGACACACGAGTAATAAGACGAAAAAGACAGCCTGATGAATTCACTGCCAGGTTTCCAGAGTTGTCAGAGCTGGACAGAAGATACAGCTCATACCAAAATGTTCACAAGAGCTTTTTGAGTCTACTTCACTGCAAGATATTTTCTCATTTGCTTTGAAACTTCAGAAGCAATACCACATGAAAACTTTGTTGGGAACCTGTTCAGTTTGGAGAATTTATTTGCAATGGAAAAAGGAATACATCTGCTGTTGAACTACTCAAACTCATAAGTCATAAGGGGACGGAATGTACAGCCTGTGATCCCTCTCACACTGTTAGACCTTCTGTCTCGTCCTTTAAGACTGAGGTATAAATAAGAAACTTATAGCCGTGTAATATCTCCCTGCTTCTTGCACAGCCCCTGCAGTCTTACCAGTATGCTTTGGTCTATTAAAGGACAGGTCCCTTCATTTGCCTTGATATTTTGTCCAACAGCCAGATGTTGCTGAATCTTGGTTAAGCCAGTTTAACAAGCAGTAACAGAAGCCTCTCCTCCAACACACTCTTCTTTTAACCAGCCTAGGTTATCTGGGGGTGGAGGTGGCCTTGCTGTTGTTTATACATGTATATATATTTTTTGCCCATTCCTGTTGGCAAATGTTCCTCCTTTGAACATTTTAGAATTGTATTCACTGGTGAAGCCCCTCTTTCTGTGTTTTCGTTTACAGACCACCAAAAATGGACAGTGTTTTTATTGACGACAAATTCTCAGAATGTATTCTGTCGCTCTCCTAAGATGTGTCTGGCTGCATGTGTTTGCATCCTGAATGCTTCTACAGCTGCTAAAGTCTGTAAGGCTTTTACCTCTGCCAGTGGACTTTCTAAACTGCTATTTGCCAATCCTGAGGTCTCAAGTAATGATTTTGATATTATTTAACTGCCCTTGATGTACTCCCCCCTCTAGGGAGACTTCTGTAAGCAAGTTTGAGCAAATTTCTTTGCCCACACTCAGGGACATAGATTATCATGGAAATCTTCATCCTGTTCCTTGGACATCATTCTAGCCAAACTCCTAAGAGCTATTCTTCATATAATCTGACTGAGATGACTGAGAAAATTGGGTTGGCATCACTGAAACTACTCTGAATTTGTATAAATCCTATATCACAGAGAGGACTTCTTCTATAGTTGCAGAGAATGCTTCTTAATCTGTAATGGGCCTCAACTGTGGTGTGCCTCAGGGGTCAGTTCTTGGACCTCTGCTTTTCTCTATTTGTTATGCTCCCGCTTGGCAACATTATTTGTAAGCATCACGTCCTGTTTCATTGCTATGCCGATGACACCCAGTTAAATGTAAAGACAAGTGACTGCTGCTTGAATAACCACATGGATATAGGGGTATCAAGAACTGGTAGTAACTTGGTACTGGTTCCTGACTGGTCAGTGTAAATGCAGAATTAAATTTAAGACCTTACAGATCACTTTTAAGGCCAAACTGCCCTGACTGACTCATCGTGTCTTTGCAGTGATAGCCCTTGTAGGCTACTCTGGAACAACTTGGCTGACTGCCTCAGGTAAACTACAACTGTGGTGTCATTTAAAGCACTCCTGAAAAAGCATATACTGTACAGCATATCATTGCTGTCCGATGAAAACCACTTACTTTTTACTATAGATGGAATATATCCTCTATCTACTGGTAGGTTTTGATGTCTAAATGACAAATGAAAACCTGTTTCACAACTGCTCGAGTGACATCACAGTTGTGTAACTGTGCGCCACGAGAAACTGTGCGAGTTCTCCAATTGACATCACAGTTGGGCAACTGTGCGCCATCGTGCAACTGTGTGCTCTCCAATTATAGTATTTAGAGTTGCTTGAGTGACATCACTCATGACATCACAACTGCCCGAGTGACATCACAGTTTAGCAATTCACAGTTGTGCAAATGTGTGCTCATACTACATCACAGTTGCTTCAGTGACATCACTGATGACATCACAACTGACTGAGTGACATCACAGTTGAGAAAATGCGCGCTGTGCCAACTTTTGCCCAGGAAGTGATGATGTCACTTCCGTGACACAAAACGTGACTTACACCACTACCCACCTCACTGATGATGTCACTTCCGTCACTTTTGTGACTGACAGACTCCGGCACACCACCCACCCACCCACTTAGCCAATTTTAACTAAGAAGACAGCTTACTGTAATCTTAATAATCTAATTTTAGTTAAAATTGGCAAAGTGGTGTCTGTGGTGGTGGTGTCAGTCACAATTTGTGATGGAAGTGATGTCATTTGAGCAATTGTGATGTCATCTGTGATGTCACTTGAGCAGCTGTGATGTCATCAGTGATAGCACTTGAGCAACTGTGATGTAGTATGATCCAATGGCACATAGTTGCATGATGGCGCCCAGGTGGGTGGGCGATGTCTGTCTGTCTGTCATGATTTTGGGAAACCACAGAGCGGGAGATTTCCATAACTGCAGCCATGGCGCATCATCTCCAGAGTCTCCACCCTAGGAATCAAGCTTGCGAGATTCCTAGTATTATAAATCTACAGTAATCGAATGCACTTTGCACCACATCTCCCTCCTCAGACTTGGTAACAATATGACATTATAATGGCATATTAATTTGGTTAATTTTGCAACAAAACCCCCTCAAATATCACACAGCATTTGGTTTGCAACAACACAATGGCCAGCAGAGCAGGACAAACAAGAACATGAGGTTTCTTTTTGTCATTTCTTGGGGTGTGAAAAGCCTACTGTAAAAAAAAAGTGATAGACGGATTGGAAAGGGCTGTAAAAGAACAGCAGAGGACAACAGAGGACCCAGTGCGCACTGAAAGCAAGGCCAGAAGAAGATGAGCTTGACATATATGATGTCCTCCTCTCACACACTCAGAATGTGTGACATCCCTCCCAGATGATTGGTTTGGCAGAGGAGAGAGAGCAGGGATGGAAAGAAAAAGATATTGAGTTAAAGAACGGAAATTTCTGCAATGAAGCAAGAAGATAAAAACAGCTGAACATCTGATTATTCCACTCTTCTGTCACTCTCTTACTGAGATGAAGACATGCCCCCTTAACCCCCTCTACTCTCCTTCCACAGTAACACAATGATGAGTTCCAGACATGACTCTAATTCACAACGCACACTGGCACTCAGCTCCTGTTTAAGCCTTCTTCGTATCCCTTCACTCAAGCATCATTTAACCTTCTGCTCCTCCATGTAACAGGAAGTTGACTGGAGCTGGAGACGGCAAGTGACAGTAGTTTAATTAAAACATCAGGGTCTTTTTTTATGCCATCAGGCCCTCCACATGCCACCTTCAGCTGTGTCGTGAGGAGCAGATAGTTAGCTCCTTAGCGGCAGTCGATATGACCCGTCTACCAACAGATGGCTTTTATCCCCTACCTGCTGCAATTGTTCATTGGCACTAGCAGGTGTCTAAATCATTTCGATGTATTACACCTGGGAATAACTGGGATAGAATCTCGTGAGAGGACTACTCTCCCATGCAGATGGCATGGATAGGGTTGAATTTTCAACATTCAGTGGGATGTGAAACAAAGATTTGCATTAAGAGCACTAACACACAAACTCACTGAGGCGCTCATTAGGCAAGTCAGTCAGTCAACCAGCCTTGGATAAAAAAAACTGCAGTTTATCTCTTTACTTATAAATAAATGATTAAACCTGCATTGCATTTAATAGGTTTTGTTGCTGTAGATGTGAGATCTAATAGATAATACTTGGGAAAAGTAGCTTGTATCCTACTAGTTTGGCATATTTTCAGTAGTAGCATATTACATTGACTGTTTCAATCTGAATGTTTCAATCTGAAAAGCTTTTGACAGAGGGGAGAAAAACAATATGGATAAAAGTATGCTTAATGTTAGCATATTTTTACACCATTCAGGTGAAACTAAGTGTCCCCCCAAAAAATCCTAGCATTTTCTGATAGTTTTTTCTTCTGTACACTATACATGTGCAGTCGCCAGCCGCTGCACGTAGCGCATGAGAGGATCAATTCCCCCCAGTTCCCTCCCCCCAAACAGGCGCCCCCCGACTGACCAGAGGAGGCACTATTGCAGTGACCAGGACACATACCCTTAATCCGGCTTCCCACCTGCAGACACGGCCAATTGTGCCTGAATGGAAACGCGACCAAGCCGGAGGTAACACAGTGGCTTGAACCTGCGACAGTTGTGTTGGTACAGCAGGCAGGGAATCAACCATTTTCTAGTGTTTTCATCCCTGAATTACACATGCAATGTAATACAGGAGACAAAATCGGAAATGGGTAATTTACAGCTTGAATTCTTCCACTGAAATCCAACAAGAATCAGGCGGTTTGGGAGTTTATACAGTGGACCTTACTGTCATTTCTGTGTACCATAGGCAAGACGGCGATGGCGCAGAACAAATAAAAATCAAAGTCTTCCAATTGATATGCATTGGATGTTTCCCCACTGTTCTGATAGAGATGCCTCTCCAAACAGTGGTTTGGGAGATAACAGGCCGGCCTGGACCGTGTCTGCAGGAAGTGGCGGAACAACGGCGAGGGGACGCAAGGTCAACGTATCGATGTGGAACTTGACAGGCCTTGTTCAAGCCATTGCAGACACTCAAGACAATGTACTGTACAGTTGTTGTTTCTCATCTAATTTGTCCACTTTGCTGCAGTAGTGCTGCACTGCCGTGGCAGCAGTGTGTGTGTGTGGGGGGTGGGGCTTTTGTAAAGAACAAAGAAAACATTTAAATAACAAAAGCCCCCACCCAAGGTACATGTGGCAGCAAGACGGCCAAATTAAATGAGTAACATCTGTAGCTCCACCGACACAAACACAGACAGAGAGGGTAGTCTCAGCTCCCATGCAGGCAATTGGGGATCTCTGCCTACCAATCGTCTAGTACCGTAAATTCTTGTCAAAAATACTCATTTGAACTTTGGAACACGAAATATTGAAAATGGATGGCCTGAGCAACGTTACATTATTTGATTCCGTTTGATCAGTTTACAAGCACACCACTTCTACATGAAGGGCTGCCCTAAAGACTCTGGATTGGTTCTGTGATGCAGGTGTTTTTTTTTTACTCTAAATGTTTCCACCCTGTTTTAACAATGAAAGCTGGTAGGAAGTTCTCCGTCTCTAGTTGAGCAAAGTGGATAGAGACTGAGAACTGAGTCTACAGAGAGGAGGGAGAAAGGCAGAGAGAGAGATGTTGGCTCATGTGTTAGCTGCTAATGGACTGCGCTGTGTCTGCGTGTGTGCATGCGTGTGTGTATGTGTGTGTCTGCGTGTGTGTGTGTGTGTGTGTGTGTGTGTGTGTGTGTGTGTGTGTGTGTGTGTGTGTGCGTGGGTGGGTGGGCGCACGCACCCGTACTCATGTCGGCGAACGTCGGGGACTTGGTCCAGGACTGATGAGATGCTGCAGGGATAATGCCAGGCGTGGAGTTGATATGTGATTTGGGAGAAGGCTTTATGCCATTTTTTACTCATTATTCTTAATCACATACTTCAGCGTTTTCTTCACACACACTCCCTCACCCCCCCTCCCTCCCGCTCTCTCCGCCGCCTTCTCATATCCTCAGTCTGGAGGCTGACAGTGACAAATAGAGGAACACCACAGCGGTATCTGGAGGGACAAATTATCACAGGTTATTTTCCTCTTCTTTTCAAAATCCCCGGTTTATTCATGTGAGACTTTGGAGCGTATGAAGGCTCTCATTCCAAAACAGTTTGTCAGTTTACGTAAGAGAAACATTGTTAGCTCGTATTCATCGCTCAATATTTCCACGCGATTACATCCGCTGTGTGTATTTTATCAGCAGAGGTCTTAAGATGGCGAATCACTACAATGATTTTTAATATAGAGTTTTACTTCCGTGGCAGCAATCATTTTCTTACGAATAGGTGTAACATTTGTCATTCTGTAAGTAAACTCTTAAGCTGTTGTCAGGGAGGTAGTCGTTATATAATGGAGTGGCGCTGAACATTGGACATGAACACTTGGCCACGAAAGACAGATTGTGAGACTTAAGGCCCATTCACTCTTACAAATACAGTATAACTATAAAGATAACTATAAAAAATAAAATAGCTGTGTTCACGCTACAACTATAACCATAAAACATCCAAAACAACAACTATAATGAGATTCTTGGTTGAAATCTTTTTAGAGTTAAATAGTTATCTTTATAGTTATCGTTCTAAGTGTGAATAGGCCTTTAGGAGGACCTACAAGGTTATCGTTTGCAATGGAAGTCTTAGATAAACTCAGGTGATCAGTAAGCTCCCCGAACACCTACAGTAGCATTCATACAGCATGTCTTTGTCTAAAATGACCCTGCTGTCTGTGCCTCTTTGGCCTTGCCCTCTTCAACAGATCGATCTGGCAAATACATTTCTGAAAGTCCATCTGCTTTTTCCCTCGCAAGCTTGGGTCATTATGTCACAACCATTACAGAAGAGGGTTCAAAATGACCCAACTTAAGGTTAATTGCATCACATCTATTATCAGTGAGTGATCGAGTGCTTAAGTGTCATACTGTGCTCTCGGCAGGTCTGTAAAACATCTTGATATCTCAGATAGTTTGGTGAGAAAGGCGATAAATAAAAATTGTATTTCATAAATCAATTTATTCAGTTATTCGCCATAGATTTCCCCCAATGGGCCAGTCAGGGGTAAAGGACAAGTCTGTATTCCTAGGTGTAGGCCGCATCGGGGGAATAGCTCATAAACATGTCATCTCTCCTTCAGGCAGAGCTCAGTGCAGCTGAGAAGCACGCTAGACAGGGAACTAGTGGACTGCATAATTTCCTTCTCTGCAACTGACACCTTTTCCATATGTAGGCACTAGACTGGGCTTAAGTGTGATGGCTATGCATCATTATGCCCTGGAAACGGAGGGTGCAAAAGTGCCCTGCCAGTGACTGGCTTACATCTGACAGTTGGCCTTGTTTTACATTAGTCACATCAATTCAAATCCTCCCTCTCGACGGAGTTTGAGATCAAGTGCCAAAGACTTCAGTTACCCAGGGAAATAATCCATGGGAAAGAGGTCGCTTTCATTTCTTTAATGCTTTACAACTGCTCTTGTGGAATATTGCCTTGTAGAGAATAATTCCAAGTTTTTAGAAACATTGTGAGTCAATTCTTAACTGATTGGGAGAATTTTTGCTTGCTGACGTACTTTCTGTTCCGGTTCTAAACGGTCTCTTTTTCCATTCACCAACAAAATAACTTGAAATGAGAAATGAGATTTGTGTTCTACTGTAGTTTGCTGCCCTGACACCACCATGACATCAACCACATGGTCTCTGCATGATCACTCAAGAATGGATACGGTATCTGAACTTTTGCAACACATCAGTCCTACATTATTTGTTAAGAGGGATGCATGTTTGGACTGGCATTTGATTTTGGCACTTGCTAATGCTGACAAAACCCAGAGGGAGTAATGTTAGGTTGGTGTCCAACCTATCCCCTGGATCCATTACTTTTTTCCTGCAGTGTTCCACGTTTGCCTTACAGGTTCTGTTGGAGAGGTGTCACAGTGTGTTCACAGTCGGGATGAAACGATTACTAAACCGTGATAAAGACGGTCAGTATTACTGTTTCAAATTGTAATGGTCATTAAGACCGTGTTTGATTATAGTGCTTTGAAAAACAGTAAATACTGTCCATCATCAACCAAAGTTAGCAACAGTCTAGTAGTAGCCTTAGTGAGTGTATCAGTACTTTTGGGGTCTTAGTTTTCAATATAAAACTTGGTAAATGGTTTCAGTGAGTGTATCAGTACTTTTTGAACACTAGGCATCTCGCACGCTCGATTCCTTGCTTCACCTGCCCTGTGGCTCACATACGCCTGCAGCTAGGCTGCTGCGTGGCCTTGCCTGCTCCATTGGCGCGCACGCAGGTGTGTGTTGCTCACAAAATGTTATTGCCCTTAAGTTTACATGCGCGGGGGTGTGTGTCTTATGACATCACTGATGACATCATCAGTGATGTCACAATGCCTCCTATGACCTCATCAGTGGGACAAAAATGTAAAAAAACAGAACAAACATTGCCCACATGCTCCCTTTTATATAGAAGATAGATAGAAGATTCTCAGCACATTTTCACAATACTGCGATAATACTATAATCATGATCATTTTGGTTACTATAATTGTGATATGAAATTTTCATACGGTTTCATCTCTGAGATACATCGTCGAGATATAAAGTCAATGCAAGCAACACGCGACTGGCAGAAAGCGTTCCGTCCCGCGGCTCGAATGAGGCGACTGAAGCGAGATTTCGCGGTGCGAATGAAGCAAAATTCGCCTCATTCGCACAAGTTGAAATTTCTCAACTTTGGTGAATAATTTGCACGGTCAAACTCGAGCGAGTTAAACTTTTTTCCACCTGGGTCTGAACACACCTTTAGGCTCTGAGAAGTGCAGCTTTTCAGTACATGACTTGCTACACTAGCCTATGTACAGTACTTCACTTCACCTCAAACAAACATGACCAGGGTCATAACAACCTTTCAGTATCAGCAAAGGCTATGATCACAGTGACTGGCGGAGCTGTGAAGAAAGACCCTTGTAATGAGTTTCTTGTGGAGTTGCTGTCTGTCTGTTTGGGTTAGAAATTATTCAGGTTTTCACTGGCGTCATAACCTCTATAGTTAATGGTGTGGATGATAAGCCATATTTGCAAGCTGTATACAATATACATATCAAAGACATGAGGATTTTCTGCCTTTGTTGAAGATCAAAAAGGGCTGAGCAAGAATACACATCCTCTTTTGTGTTGGAAGAAGAATAACGTCAAACGCATTTGGCTTCGTTTTAAACCAGCCATACCCAAAGCCAGGATGCTTGTTCTCTGACAAAGAGGGGGGAAAAACAAGTTATTTTTCCCAGATGTAGGTGCTTCACACAGACAGGATACTGTTTGCAGGGCCTTGGTTTCATTAAGCTATCTGAATTTACTCTGAGGAAGTCTCTCTCCGTCCTTCTATATTTGATGGTGCTGATCTTTATTACCCGTCGCTCGTTTACATCTAATAGGACTGTCATTACAGAAGGTGGCCATTACAAATAATGGGGAGCTAACATTGCCTTATCAACAGGTGGGTGAAGCGAGATGCTGCAGCGCTAATATGTGTGTTGACGAATAACAGTTAGCTGGTTAGCTCATTTATCTTGCTGTGAGGAATACCCCCCAGAGATGTCTTCTGCACGCAGGCTGGGAGAGTCGGGCCTCTCTGCGGGAGACATCACAGACAATTTTTACTCCGCCGCACCGAGCTCTTTAATTTCCCAGGGACACAGCTCTCACACTTAACGACTGCACATTGTGCATTAGTGTGACAGGGGAGGCAAAGAAGGCAAGGTTAACCAAAACCTGATAGGAGACCACGTTAATACCTATGCTAATGTCATGCTGACACGATATGCTAACGTTTTAGCATTACCATTCCTAATGCCTCCGCTACCAGTATGGATTTCAGAGTTAAATAATGAAAGCCCTGAAAACACTGGCCCCTACAATTGATGAAAGGCTGCTTAATTTTGTGCATTAATTGCTAC
Source organism: Poromitra crassiceps (assembly GCF_964638095.1). NCBI lineage: Eukaryota > Metazoa > Chordata > Actinopteri > Beryciformes > Melamphaidae > Poromitra > Poromitra crassiceps. The sequence continues at coordinate 27,314,369 of NC_139632.1, forward strand.
TGAGCTAATGAAACGGCCCATCACTCTCCTCATAAACCAGTAAACAGTGGGGCAAAACAAACCATCCTTCAGGCAACCAGCCTGCTTATATAAGTCAGACCACTGTTAATCATCAGGCCAATGTTCCTCCCCAGTCCGCTCTCTTTCCCCAGTTGCTTAATGTTTACCACAAGTAAAGATGTTTTATTTATTAGTTTTGTCATGAAGTTCTGTTTCGCATGAATCTGGCCGCTCATGCATGCAGTATGAGTGTTGAAATTAGCATCTCATTACTTGCAATAATTAGGCCAATGAAGACCAGATGTTGGGTGTGTGATCTATGCGTAGGCAAATAGCTGCCTCTATCTTTTTTATTATATTCAATTAATAGCATGTAATAAAGTTTTTACTGGCGGCATAAATTGCAGCATATTAATGAGTGAGATAGCCAGACACAAACAACTTCACTCAGGCTGTTGACGTGCTAGAGTTGTGTGTGAATGTAGGTTGTCAAAAGTATCGATACTAAAATTTTGAAACGGATACAATTCACATTTACAGCAGTATCGGGTATCTGTTGCTTCAACAAGCTAAAAGTGTTCTGCTAGGCCGGGACTAGAGAAGAGGTAATCTACTGTGTAAGTGCAAAGTTTATAATAAGTTTTATCGGGCCTAGATTATGGAGAAACGTGCGTATGTCTGTCTATCTGTCTTCGATTCTTTTTATGCCAATATTGTCCTGGGTATCGGTATCAAAGTTAGAAATTCTAGTATCGTGACAACGCTAGTATGTAGAGTGAACCGAGTGCAGTATCAGGTTGATACTGCACTGATTTCCTAACGTCATGGAGAGAGAGAGAAAAAATCCCTCCCCTTTTTTGACTCATGCAGCATCACAATGATGTTCCATGGCTGCTGCGTAGGGGGATATGCATTATGCAATGTGACTATATATCACAGCAAACGACTGGGAGGCACAGGAAGAAAGCTTTGACTAAGCAGCCACCCTCAAAGAAAGCAAAGCGGAGCACTGAAGTAGTTCCGCGTTCCAAAGCACAGAAACTCTAAGAAAGGAAGCGTGTCTCTGCAAAAAGAGGGCAGTCAGCAACTCCAGGACACATCCGAAATCCAACAGCTGTACTTCTTGGCAGCAGATGATGAATTAAAATGAACTTTTTTACCCTTTGCTTGTCGTCAGCTGTGAAAGTAGGTAGGCAGTCCGACAGGGAGTCTTTAAAGACATCACTGAGTACAACTCTCACCAACAGTCACCAAATCAAAGTAATAGCCCATTTACCCGTTTGCCCAGGCTCCATCCAGTGTTGTAGTACTCGAGTCTAGGACTCAGACTCAAGTCTAAGTCGAGGAGACATTTTCAGGACTTGTGATTGGACTTGGACTTGAGCACTGTAGACTCGGACTTGGATTCAAGCATTTATTCATTCGGACTCGGAAGTTAGAGATGAGGACTTGTTCATTGATTTTGTTCGTTTTTTGTAACAAGCCCTATTAAGTTGGCATACAGTACATGTAAGATATTGATAGATATTAATACGCTGACATTATTCAATTTTGTGCAAGGGCAAGCTTCATGTGGATTCACGCTGATGTTCAGTAACTCCAGACTCAGACGTGTTCACTGGGGACTCGACTCGGACTGGAGATATAGTGACTTGACTACAACACTGATCATTTCATTTCTAATTCACTGGGCCACCTCTGATGGATTGGGTCAAGCACCAGCGAGCCTGAAGGCTACAGTCGACTTTGGAATTTGCCACACTGAAAGATCCTGATTAGAGAGAGAAGTCAGTTAATTCTCCTACTGTTTGTGTTATTTATCTTTACTTGTTTACGATGCCGACGCAATGACCATAAAGAGAGTCAACCGTCGCTGCCATCCATCTTGGAAAGAAAGCGCTGACCTGGAATCAGCCAGGCAGCGTAACTCAAACTTTGGAAGTTGTCACCTCCCATCCATTAAGCCCAGCGCATGGAGCATCGTCTGACGCTAAACCTGACAGATGAGGATGAAATGAAGTGTGTCAAATGCAGTTACAGTCATCTCATTCAAAATGCATTTCCCCGATAGGGCTTATTTCAGTAATACATCACATCGTACTCCTTAGCTTTTCATTTGGTGGTGTCACATCTAATATCATTTGCCATTGACAATGGCAGGCAAACAGTGAAAAATTAATGATTGGGCCGGCATCTGTCTGGAATTTGATTAGCCACATCGATAGTGTGCTTCTTTTTTGAAAGACTGCACTCTGTCCTGTCTGAAGGACACCCCTGCTGGCTCTGTACGATACAAACGATGGTGCCGCTATTATTAAACCAATTTGTCTGAGGACGTCTTTCACTTTCTTTTAATTTCCTCATCCCTCTCATTATATCCAAATCAAAGTTATCATGGATGCTCAAAATGAACTCTAACTATGGCTTTCAATCAGTGATGATCGCTAGTAGGGAGTTTTACAAACAAACCTTTGATGACAACAAGGCACACATTATTTTTGTGGTCTGCAATTCTGCATCATTACATCTGCACAGAATGGTGCAATTCAAGGGCCTAATCTTCCAATTATGTCATAAAAATGCAAATACTTATAGTTAAAGTCACATTGCTCTGTCACTGTTGAGGTACGCTATTATCATTATCAGCTGTGTCAGCCAGGGTGTGTTCCGTGCAGCAGGGGTGTCAGAAAATCAGAAAATGTAAGAGCATTTTAATTTTTTTGTATTACTTTAACTTATCTTTCTTGAAGTCAATAAGTCACTAAGTTTTATTATGTGCACATTTAGCATGAATAGATGTTACCTTTTGTCTTAGGTTTGCCTTTGTGTGCACTGTGTTAAATTATTGCAATCAGTTGATAAACCTTTTTAAAATATAAAAACTACATAATCATAATATACGCTTTATTCTGCTTTCATGTCATACTTTGCTACATCACCTCTCAGCACACATCGGAGAGAAGTAGATCCTGAAATCCCCCTAGTAAGTACTGAATTGAGAATCGATTTTGAATCTGGAATTGTTTTGAATTGAGAATTGATTTTGAATCGAATCGTGACCCCAGGAATCGGAATTGAATCATGAGATACCCAAAGATTCACACCCGTACCGTGGAGGAGGGATATTGGAAAGATTCACACCCGTACCGTGGAGGAGGGATATTGGTGGCATTGCTTTGTGTGTACTTAAAGGGACAGTCCACCGAAAAACAATGCAGATTTATTTTGCACATAATCTCACCTATCTGAAAACTATCAACAGTTTTGCAGAATTTTTCTGTGAAGTTATCCTTGAAGTGCAGCTGAAACACACCTCCCAAGTCATCCAAAAAAGGGGCGAGATTTAAAGGTCACTTTGTGCATATCACCTTTTCAAAAAGCTCACAATGAAGCCGTATTATTCTGCTCTGTGTGTTGCTTTGCAATGGAAATCTTCCCTTTCTCCCTATAGAAACAAACTTTTTTCCTCTCCGGAGGGAAAATGAATACTGCATGGCATAGTGGATACGGAGTGAAAAAAAACAGCTTCTCTCTCAGAATACTATGTTATATGGTCAGCTGTGGGGCCTCCCATGGACAATGATAGAATGATAAATACCCTCATCTGGAGAAAATGTCAATTATCAGCAGACTCAGCAGCAGTGCCGGTGGTCCTCCTGGCGCGATAAAGATCTAACATTAATAAGGCATGCTTATCTCTGGGAAGACGGCCACCGATTGATTTTTTCGCGAGAAACCTGGAAAACGGCGGAACAATAAATTATTTAAACAGAAACATATTCCACCAAAGAGAAATGTAATGAAGTACAGCAAAGAAAAAGTCGCCATATGACTGCATTATATTAGGAGTTCAGTGCCTGCCGGGCGTCTAATGTTTCTCATCCATCAGGACTGCTCCTGCGCCTCCCTGAGCTCTAAACATAACCCGAGGAACATTAATAGATACTTAGAAACATTAAATGAGACCCTGGGTCACTGCCTTGGTGTGTTGCAACAACAAGACTTTCAACACATTTTGAAGTTTGAGGTCTTGTAATTAGTCTCTAGAGCTCCTCCTGTACTCCTCTCATCACATAATATTGGTTTGCTGAACAGTCCGGCTAAAGGGTGCATGGGAACGTAATGAACCATTTTAACGAAAGGGAAGGACGGAGATAGGATTGGCAACAATTGGCAACATTGCAGCATTGGGAGTAGTGGTGTAGATGTATTTTTATAAAGAAACATTAAACGTCTAAATACAGTACTCACATTTTCTCCCATGTTAACTTGTTTGCGTACTTCATTTCTTCAAATAGAAGTCAATGTTTCTCCCTACTGTGGAGACAGCTGATGTGGCAGCCATCACCAGAATGCCATTTGAAGACCAATTGCAAGGCTCTCATGAGGAGAAGCCCCAGGATGTGCTGTAAGGCTGGATCATAATGATCAAAGTGAACTGTTTGTTGACTGAAATCAATAGCATGGGGGGGCTGAAAACTGCTATTAAAGATCCCCATCGATTGGGCAGCAGCAGTGCAGTGACTGAGGGACTGGTCTATCCGGCTTACAACAATGGTGAATGTTTCCTTGGCCAGTTGTTATCATCTGCAGGATTACCTTGGTTGAAATGTAATCAAGTCAGCTGTGTTTTGGGTCATTGGGGGAGAACCTATAGGTGAATTGTAATCTAGTGGCATCTGAGCCATGACCACACAAGCAAAATGGTGTGTGTGTTGTGTGTTGAGTCAAGGGAAGCCCCTACAAAAGTGCATCCCTTACTTTGAGAAGAGTATAGAAACGTCCCTTTTCTGCATTTAATCTGTCTGTTACGGAAAGAACCTGTGCTCCATCCTTCCTGAGCTCATCTAAACTGATTTATTTTTGAGAGGAACAATTGAGGGAGTTCACTCTGCCATAAAGTCATAGCGTTATGCATATTTATTTTTGTCCGGTGAGCCCGGCAAACAGACCAGTGTCTTTAGATTGACTTGTGATTCTCTTTGTAGAGGTAAAGCAATAGAGCCAACTGTCACATGATGTCAGCCCCGGAAGAGAATTCCCCATATTTTCTCCATAGACATTTTGAAAAATTGTTTCAAGGCTGGAACCAAGCCAACCAGTGACCTACTGAATCGTGAGTGACTATAAAACATTTCACTTGGAGCAAAAACAAAATAAGCGGGGGAGTGGAATTCTTTTTGTGAGAGTGTTTGAAAATATATATAATAATCAAAAATCTGTCTTGAATGTGATCGCAGCAATTATTTTACTCCTTTGTAAAAAAAAAAAAGAAAGAAAGAAAGAAAGAAAAGAAAAGAAGAAGAAGAAAGGGAACAAAGATTACAGAAGAAGAAATATGAAAAATGTAGTTTTAACACCACACAGTGATGAAAAGTTTCCAGGAGTGTGGGATTTGTAGATATGTCTGCCTCAGTGATATGTCTCATGATGGTTGCCATGACGACTCAAATGCAACATTGAGTGCATGGCGCAAACACCCTATTAAAGGAGGGTTAGGGGTTTGACTCCCAGCGGGACCACTCAAGCCCCCAAAAATGCATGCATTCATGAAGCTCTTTAGGGAAAAATGGCCAAAAATGCCAAAGAATATGTTAAATAATGGATTTTTATGGTGTTGCATAGTCCACATACATAAATGGACCACCGAGGAAAATAGCAGTGCATGTCACTTGCTTGGTCTCAAATACGGCCAAGTTCTTTTTTGTAATCATTACGGTACTTCATGCACAGTTATAATCACTTAAATCATTCAAACTATGTTACATTTTGATGTATTATGTCTTAACTTTCCTCAAGCGACAGCATATCAATCTTTCTACGATTTCTCCAAGCCGCTGATCTGTGCCTTAATCCGACCCACTGTGCCGCACATTCTTTAGGACTACATCTGTATGTCATTATTTAATGTCCATTACATTTCCTAATAGAAAGGCACATTGGCTGCTTCTTTCCCTGACTCGTGTTGCGTCCGCTGGGCAGAAAATTGGTGAAGTTGGAAGAACTGTTCTTGTCAGTGTGGAAACATTTTCTCAACAGGGTATCGTATCTCTGCAAATCCCATAAGTTAATGACCGCTGTGCCACAGAGGGTTGCTCTGTTTTTCACCAGATGCTGGATTTTTGGAATTCCCCGGATTCTAATGTGCACCAGAACAGCAGTTTTCCAACCCCAGTCTCAGGCACCATGTACCATCTCATTAGCCCTGGTCACTGATCGAGTGTGACAGACATGAAATCTGACACACGCTGCAGACCTCCGCTATGCATTTCATTCTGTTTCCCCATAATGCTTGAAAAATGGCTTTCTGCATTTGTAATTATTGTTCTTCCTTCCTTGCCCCTTGCCTCAGATATATCCTTTTATTGTTATTCTTTTCAGCACACACGCTTCAGCATCTTTCAATCACTTTTTTCCTCTTTGAATGAGATGTTTTGAAATCTACCACAGATGGGTGAGTTTCAAGGCGAGCAATTATTGTACATAAGTAACTTAAGACCTAAGCCACACTGTAACCATGAGAGTGGTGTTTATGTTCTGGTTCTATCCTTTGTCAGACATCAAAACGCACCGAGCCCTTGCACTGCATGTGTTTTCGTGTAAGGGATTTATTTATGTCAAGCACTTGTGATACAGTATTTTGTAAGCATTTTGTAGGGAGGGGGGGGGGATAAGCAGACAACCCAGCACGAAAATGCTTGTGCCAGCACAGAGCAGGGTCCATGTTTTCAGCAGACAGTAATGAAACACTAACAAAAAAAGACTTGAAATAAGTGAAACTACTGCACTACTTGCACTAGAGATCAATGTATCACACTCGCATGCACACACACACACACACACACACACACACACACACACACACACACACACACACACACACACACACACACACATAAGCAGACCATAATGCTGGATCCAACTGGCCCTTGAGCGCCACTGTGAAGTGTGAGTGGACTGCAGAGTAGGCTCTACTTTATCTGCTCTCTGCCTTTGCCTTGGCCCCTTAGCACTGACAGCTGCTTGCTAACGAATGCCCGCTCTTTTCCAAGCGGACCCTGTGATAATGAGCCTCTGCCCACAACTGCAGCCAGGCGTCCAGGGAGCGGTGTCAACAGCTCCGAGCTGACCTCCTGAACGGGGTTGCTTCCCCTCGCTCACCGCCGGAGCAAAACGCTGCACCTGGGTGTTTGGGGTGGAGAGCGGATCGTTGCCTCCGGGAATTTCCCAACGTCCAATACTAACATGGAGCTGAAAGAGCGTACACACGTGCATGTGGTAAACACACGTGACCACGATGCACGCGTAGCCCATACATAAACATGCACATTCAATGTAGACGAGAATGAGAAGTGATATACCCGTGTCACAGAAAAGAGATTTTTAACAGTGGTAAATCTCGGCTTCGCCAGAAATGTCAAAATACTGGAGAATCAGCACACCTCACCTCCATACAGTTTGTATTCACAATGAATAAACCAACTGTTGTATCCACAACGAATAAACCAAGCCACTGTTGGCTGAAGGGAACTAATTGGAAGCCAAATCTTCATGGGAATAAAATCCGCCGGGCTGTTCAGACAAAGTGGGAGTAGCAGTAAAATTCCCTATTTATGCATTTATCCAGAATCTCATATCTACCATTTTATCTTAGATATTATACAGTAGAACCAAATTTATATATTTTAACATACCCAGTTGCTCAACCGTTTCCTGTAACTTCCGACAGCTGAAAAGAAGGAAACAAAACAGTTGAACAGCTGCTTTAGGGGACTGAGCCCAGGTGCAGCTGTAGGTCGCTAAGTTAAAATAAGGAGCTCTACAACGCTACATCCAGGGCTCCCACACCTTCTTACACATCAAATTCTAATTATTTTCAAGGACTTTCCAGGCCCAATTCCCTCAAATTCAAGGACTCCAACATGGCATAGTCTGAGACACGGATCTAAATATTTTTTTTCTGATTCCCCCCCCCCCCCCATTTTTCTCCCAAATTGTACTTGGCCCAATTTTTCCCCCTGCTGCCCCGGTCGCTGCTCCACCCTCTGCCGATCTGGGGAGAGCCGAGACCAGCATCATGCTTCCTCCGACACATTTCTTTTCACCTGACAGGGGGAGCTTCACGGGCAGGACGTAGCACGTGGGGGATCACAGGAAAGCACTATACAATGCACAGTATGTGCCATATTCAGAGTAGAATCTTTCCTGTGCCTGCCTGTGTGGAGAAGACCCTTTAAAAGAGCAATCTGTGTTTTCTTTGGTAGTTCTACAAACCCAACGTTAATCACAGTGGATAAGCTCTGCAATCGACACAGCCTCCCTCTGTGATGAATAAGTCAACTAATCTCTGCCAGCTTACACACTGCCAACTAGAAGAAGAGCAGCCGAGGGATAACTGAGCACAAAATGGATTTTCAACTCAACACTGTGTCTAAATGAAAGTCCTGCCAGCCACTGTGCTACTTTGATGGAATTAATGGAGTCATTCAATTATCAAAAAAGAAACCAATGCATGGAGAAGTTAAGAATCTACTAACAACAAAACCATGCTCCTCACAAGTTTGGTGGCAGGGCACTGTGTTGAACCACCAAACATGTTGTCACGTTAACCACTACAGACTAAATGCAACCAAAAGCCTTTGATAACATGATTTTTGGCTGATTTTGGAGTTAATGTCAGCATCATTTGCCACTTGTTTTTTGTAATTTGTCAAGGTTAACTTCCAGGCCAATTTGAAGTTGCCAGATAGAGGCTTGGTTTGAATCCAAAGGCTGTAAGTCAGGCTGCTAGGCCAGATGAATATTGGCTTGGCTGTTACAAATTCTCATCCCACACAAACCTCCCATCCCACGTAACAAATACAAAGAGCAATGCTACATACATAGGAGAGTGTGCATGGTGCCACTGATATTTTCGACTGTTACACACTTGCAATAGAGATGAACTGTTTCTCCTTAAATTTAAGGGTTCTCACACCTTCTGAAACATCAAATTCAAGGACTTTCCAGGCCCAATTCCCTCAGATTCAGGACCCAACATGGCATAGCTTGACACAGATCAAGGTTAATTACTTTTAGTCAACACAGAATTTTCACAATGAGAATTAGCAGGCTTTATAGAAGCTCACAGACAATTAAAAAGAGAGGCGCATGTATCAAGTCAACATCTAAACTGTGCTGTGTAACAATATCAAAAGAGGTTACATTTCTATTCTTGCACAAAATATATAAATTCAAGCACTTTCAATGTGGGAACCATGCTCAATCCTCCTGGAAACACCAATTCTTAGCATGGGTATGCTACAGTACATGATTCTTTCCTTTGGTTTTGTTCTTACCTTGGCATAGGCTTTTCCCCTTGAATTTAAAACTTCTTCAGGGCCATTCCATCTGAGAACAAGAAAAAGAAAACAATCTAAAGAGGTAGTCTGAGAGGGAGTTGGAAGGAGTCTCAAAATCACATTCTTAACAGATTTTTGTACTTTGTGTGAAGTATGAGAGAGAGGAAAAGCACAATCTTTCTGTGGTAGAATCCACTGGATCAGTGCTCCTGTCTGACCCCTGCCCCATCCTCCACATTAACGATCACAGGCCCACTGGCCACTTCCCTTCCTCCATGGAACAACATTAAGATAAGACCTTTCCTCTGTGGTGCGGACAGCAACACGTAAGAAGATTATGGTCGAAAGTAAAGTACAGGCTCCACGGCTGATATTCCAACAGTTTAGAAAACCACTTGAATTAGTGCTAAATCCTCCTGGACTGGCCTGTGAGCAGATGTGACAAGTTGAATTATCCCCCTTACTGTACCAGGAAGCTTGAAACATATGGCGCCTTACGCCTCCATCCCAGGCTATAAATGTTATTGGAGGACCGGCGTTCCCAGGAGTGTCTCGATTCAGGAATACCAGCCAAGAGGCGACTCCTTTTGTGATTCAAGGGGGCTCCTATTAATCCCCCCCCCCCCCCCCCCCCACCAAAAAAAAAAGATGGCAGCCAACTATGACTGTCTAATTTAATTAGGAAAACTGGGGAGCTGTCTGGGGCTGTCAAGAGCCACAGAGATAGTAGGCTAGTAGGCTTACTCAAGCAGATTATCTGCTTTTCTGACTGCAGCTGTGCCTCATCTTGGAATGTTGGGACTTTTCCCCCACACTCAAATCAGCTCAAAATGTCTATATATGGCACATAATTAAATCTGTGCCACACAGAAGTAGCCTTAAGCTACTTGTACCTGAGAGAGTAAGGTACCTAATAGAGATCTAGGGCGGAATGAAGACGCTGGCAGTTGTATTGGTCAATCCTTAGTGCAGTTTTGACAGCAACTGTTCTCAAACATCATGCTACAGTGGCTCTACTTTTCTATGGTATAGCTCCTTGATCCGTACTGTAGTGCACCGCTGAGCCAGATCAAAGTACAGGTGACACAGTTTCAATGCAGACTCGCACATGGTTCAAATTAAGTCTCTCACCAACACTTGTGTCTTCATTTCAGGAGGCAAGCTGGGCAAGAGGGAAAAGTGAAAATGACTATATACACTTTAATATATTCCATGAGGGAAGAAACCAGCCAGCCAGCGCACACTAAACCTCACTTTACAGACTACCGAGGCCAACAAGTTTTTTTTATTTAAAAAAAAGAATGTGTAATGTTTAATGTTTCCTGCTATAGCTTGATCTGAGCACAGTAAAATTGTGGTGTGTTGTACCAGGTTAGATAATTATTTCATAACCACAGGGTTCACACTTCTCTGTAGAATGCAGGCCTTAAAGGCCTCCTCATAATTCGCTCCCTTGTGTCAGTAAGGATAAAATCATATTTCATTGCATGGTCATTGCATTCCTACTGGCTAGCAGTTACAGAACAAAACTAGCTTTGCACCATATAATTTCTATTAAAAAAAAGTGTGTGTGTGTGTGTGGGGGGGGGGTTATATACTGCACATCACATTACTGCAGCTAAATATTAACTGTTACTGTCATTAACACGTTCACTGCCAATGACGTGTTTTTACGTCAAACAAAATCCAACCGTTCACTGCCAATGACGTGTTTTTACGTCAAAAAAAATCGATTTTGTTTTTTTGACGGTGGGATGTGCATCTAACCCTTTTACATCTCTTATATAAGTATTGGACGTGTACAACGTGTACAACCCATTCCACCGACCCACTAAGTGGCGACAGTGCTTTCCTGACTAGAGGAAGGCAAGCAAAAAGCAGTGTGACGAAGCCATTCTCATGAAAATGGATTGGCGAAAACGCTTTCGTTTTCGCGCTGATTGCTGGCCGTGCGGGATTGCAAATTTGCATAATAGATTACGGGTGGAACACACTTTGAAACACGCAGCATAAATATGACCAGAATCGCAAAAGCTTCATCAAAGCTCTCAACCAAAACTCCAAGAAGCGAGCGAGTCCATCCAGACTTCCTCAAAGAGCGGCCGCGCAGACAGGCAGAGCAGCAGCAAAGCAGTGATGAGACTGGTGACGCGAGGTTACAGCAGCAGCAACGAGCTTGTGACACGGCCGCTGCAGCCAAGAAGACACACACGGAGGGAGGAGTTGGAAGCAGAGGGGGGTTTCCTGCTGTTATGGAGGAAATTACTGTTCAAAACTATTGTTTAGATGTCTGACGTCTTACTGATGCCAAAAATGAATGGTTAAAGTGACTGTTCTATCGAATTTCACAAAAAGCCGTTTATCTCAAAATAATTTTTCTGACGCTGAAACCATGCTGTATTCAACTGCTAATGCTTACATAACTACTAACTCTACAAACTAACTCTTTTAGACAGAGAAAGCACACATTCTATTAGTTCTTTTGAGATATTGTGTGTTCACAAAATCTTAGCAGAAAAGAATCCTCGGGTCTTGAAAGATGAGCCAGAATCCTCAAAAAAACCCTCTGGCAGAACCTACCTACAGTAAAAAAAAAATGGCTGGCAGTGAATGTGTTAATATACTTATATATGGATTTTTTTTTTTTTTTTTTTTGCTGCATGTTTTTAGCGGGGGGTTACTATCTGGAGGAAACCCCAGGGGAGCACGGGGAGAACACACAAACGCCACACAGAAAGGCCCTTTTTGACGAGCCCACCTGGGCCACTGGCACTGAAGACATGGGAATGGAGACACACCTTCAGCGCCCACAGCGTCCCAGGCGGGAGTCAAACCCAGGACCTTCTTGCTGTGAGGCGACAGCGCTACCACTGCGCCACCGTGCCCCCCTGTCATTAATAGTTAATATGGTGTTTGTGCCACCTATAATTTATTACAAAATCATTAAAAGATGTCGAATTAACTATTGACTATATTTTTTTCAGTGTTTTCAGTTCTGATGCAAGAGATTTTTTTTTAAAGCCTGTTCCCTTTTCTTTTCTATCTCACCTGTGCAAATCTTTAGTTATTCTGGTTATGATTGTATTTTCTCACTCTTTTTATCCATTGACTTACATGTTCTATGTATCACTGTATACTGTATATCAGAACAAAATAGCATAATAGAATAGGCACGGTGGCTCAGTGGTTAGCACTGTTGCCTCACAGCATGAAGGTTCGAACCCCCGGCCCCTCCCAGGTCCTTTCTGTGTGGAGTTTGCATGTTCTCCCTGTGTTGGTGTGGGTTTCCTCCGGGATCTCCAATTTCTTCCCACCATCAAAGGCATATATGTTAGGGTTAATGCTTCTGTCGATGCCCCTGACCAAGGCAATGGCAAAAGAACTGGAGTTGGTCCCCAGGAGCTGCACTGCACTGCGGCTGCCCACTGCTCCTAGTTCTAGGAAGGTTCCTAGTAGAGGATGGGTTGAATGCAGAGAATGAATTTCCCCATGGGGATAAATAAAGGATCACAACTTAACATAAAAATATATGATTTGCAATAAAATAAAATAGTCACAATAATCCCAATTACATTTCACTGTCAGAAAAAAGGTAAAGAGTTGTATCTTTTGCCAAGCCACAGAAACAAACTAACAATTCAGTATCTTTTTGCTGAGAGTGTAGGATCCTTTGCTGTGTTTTTCTGGCTCTAAATGACAGTGAATAAGTTGTAAAGATTCTCTAGTGAGCTGCCGATGGTTTGTGAAAGCTGAAATTAAGTGGTAGTCCCTGCTGACCGCTGGTCACTATAAGCTTGGCAGGACTGCACACAGAGCGAACATCCCTTTGAAATATTGATTGAAAAATCCAAAATCATTTGCATACCGGTATTTATACTATTTTACTCTTGTAAAACAACAGCAACAACAACCACGTTTTAATTAAACTGAATTTGTGATGACAATAGGATAGCTTTATCGTGATAGTAGAACATGGCTCGCCATATAAGTCAATTGTTTGATGATAGTTATGAATAAACCATGCATATATTTCTGACAAAGAAGTGCACATTCAGTGATGGGCAGAACATCAAACAAGAAAAACACATTCAATAATAGCATAATAGTTCAGTCCAGGCCCATTTTAATTTCCTGTCAATCACCCCCATCATTAATAACATCTAAATTGCTTTTCCTACTCCTAGCGTCAAACCTTTGTGAACAGTCAAGGATTTATCTCCAAAGTGCTGTGGCTGGATTCAAATTCTAAATAACTGTTGAAAAGTTTTTTTGCTCGGAGGGGGCTGGATACCCTACTTAAGTAAATGTTCAGTGAGGCAGTATTCCTTTCAACTCAAGTGGTCCTGATGGACACACTCACTGTCAAATCTGGGCCATCCCACTGACACCAGGCCACTGCTCATCAAGCATTTCATCAACACTACGAGGGGGGGGGGGGGGACTGTGCAATGCCATTGTTAGTGGTTTATGGTGCCTGGAGAAGTGGGTATACTCTTAATTTATGCCCCAAATAAATAATATATTATTATATATATTATAAACAGTGACATGTATGACTACTCTTGCATATTTAGTTCACCCAAAAATGGGCCAGTAGTATTTGACTTCAGGGAGTAAGGATCATGACCTAACCTGGAGGGCTGTTGGTCATTTCAGATAACCACGTGGCTCTGACATAGCTCCTTATCACAATGATGCCAGTTAGGAGATGGGCATTGCTTTTATGGCATCTTTTAACAAAATGTTATTAATTTGTCCACATTGAGTGCAGAGCCAGATTAACACCCCCAGGGGCCCCGGGGCACTAAAGCTCCCAGGGGCCCCCCTACCCATCGTCCGGATGTTTGGATGTTTTTTCGCCATATTTAGAGGAATATCAAATTTTAAATTAACATTAGTATTATACTGTTATGTTATTATTCCATTTCTGAGATTCCGTTTCTCACTCACTCATAGGCGATTCTAGGCTTTGCAAAGAGGTAGCACCAGCAGGATAAAGATATTAGTGTGACTGGGGGGTTTCTAGGGGGGGCTGTGCCCCCCCTGGACAACGAAATTTTGTACATTTTAAAGTAAAATGCATGAATCTGATGCACTCTGAGAGCAAAAGGAAGAGGCTAATCTTCACATTAATATCCTCTTCACTGTGCTGTGGCTTTACAATGATGAAAAAATAATTGACATTACATTTCCAATACAAAACAGCAGAGGGTGCCGCAGCACCACAAGCACCCCCACTTCCCACGCCCCTGGTCACCACTTGCCCACAGGCATCCAATGAGACTAAATCATCAGACTTAATCTTCTTGGAAACACATTTTATTTTGTCCTGATTGGTCTTAGATTTGTGTCATAGTTCTGTGGAGCCCAACATGAGCCCGACCAAAAAAAAAAAAAAAAAAAAAAAAAAATTTTTTTTTTTTTTTGGAGGGCCCCTTCACCCCGAGGGCCCCGGGGCACCTGCCCCGGTTGCCCTATGGTTAATCCGGCCTTGATTGAGTGAGCTGAACTCTGCTGCTCTGTCTCCTCTAATCTGTGACTCCTGCCTCCATTTGGCTCTGTTAAACAGATCAGTGCATGTATTCACAAGTTACAGTACGTACAGGACTGATGGCTGTCTATAGGAGACTTTTTAAATATCTATATTCAGTTTAACTCAAAAATAATATAGGCTGCACCACTGCAAATTATTTAGCTAAAGCTAACATTGAATTAACCCAACAAACATATATGGCTACATATTCCTTCACTCTCCTTGCGCTGCTAGGTAGCACTCAGGTATACTCAATGTCGACTGAAAAATAAGTCGGGCTGCGCTGTGTATACCCTGCATTACACCACTGGCCATTGTCTCATGCTAATAACCAGCAAGTCCCCTTTTGATGATGCAAGAGTGTATTTCCCATTCTGAGTTGATAGGAGACTGTTCCTTCCTTATATTGACACAGAAATTGGGCTAGTGTGAAAAGTCTGTGTATTTTCACAAGGTGGATGAGGTGGGGTGTGGTGTGGTGTGGTGTGGTGTGGTGTGGTGTGGTGTGGTGTGGTGGGGTGTGGTGTGGTGTGGTGTGGTGTGGTGTGGTGTGGTGGGGTGTGGTGTGGTGTGGTGTGGTGTGGTGTGGTGTGGTGTGGTGTGGTGGGGTGTGGTGTGCTAAACTGTAAAGCTGAGCTGCAGGAGGCAGTCTGGGGTGAGCCTGATACATGTCACAGTCTGGAGCGAGCTGGATACATGTCTGTCGCCATCCTGAATGAATCACTCAATCTTTAAAGTCGACTTCAAAGCTGCTCGCCAGGTGCTGTGTCTCCCAACAGCTGCCTCCCAGCCCAGCGACCGGTGATCTGCGTCGGTCACTCTAAATAGCCGATTCTGTGAGCCGATTTTCACGTGACGTGCGCACACCCGAAAGCAGCGAGACCGAGACTGATGAGTTGCAGCCAAAACAAAAGCAGCCACTACACACATGCCACAGCATGTCTTCGTCGGTGCGGAAATGTTTCACCGTCAGTGAAGACGATACAAAGCTTGCAGTTTGTCACACATGCAAGTCGAAAAGAAACCGCGGAGGGGCAGGGTAGGTTGGAGTCCACTCCAGTCTGAGCGGCTCGCTTCACCTCACCTCAGTCACCGGCCCCTCTTCCCCGACCAGCTGCAGTCCACATCACTGCTGCTGCTGCTATCTGTCAGTCACGTTGTAACGTGGATACAGGAGAGGACTATTTGTTTCGTATTGCGAATAGAACGACGAACATAATAATAAAACGCATCGGACCAGTGTGCAAGGTTTTCTGTGCAAGATGATTTTTTTTTCGAATGGCGGATTAAAAAAAACTGACTTAATTTCCTCATCTAGTACTCAATAACAGCCAAATCCACAACTGTAGAGTGGGCATGGCTTCGAAGGTCTCTGGGCTCCAGACCTATAGAGCACAGTCGTACAACAAAACTCAACTGTGTCTGGATGGTAACATTGTGTCAGAGCACAGTCATACAACAAAACTGTGTCCGGATGGTAACATTGTGTCAGAGCACAGTCATACAACAAAACTCAACTGTGTCTGGATGGTAACATTGTGTCAGAGCTAGGGATGTCAACGGTTAACCGTTAATCGATTAACCGTCGCTAACGTCGTTGTTCGGTTATTGCTGTCGGTCTATCAGTTAATATAAAAAAAAAAAAAAAACTTTTTTTTTTTTTTTTGTCTATTTACTCAATGAGCTCATGCCCAAACAAGGCGTGTCTATTTAGATGCTGAAATGTTAATGCTTTTTGTGTTAGAAATTCTAACACAAAAAGAATTTGTGTTGAAATGTTGATGCTTTTTGTTAATGCTTGTTAATGCTTTTTGTGTTAGAAATTCTAACACAAAAAGCATTAACATTTCAGCATCTAAATAGACACGCCTTGTTTGGGCATGAGCTCATTGAGTAAATAGACCAAAATGTATTTTTATTTTTTTATTTTTTATTTTTTTTATATTAAAAAATTATGAATTAACCGATAGGTTAATCGATTATTAGCGTCGGTTAATCGAAAGTGAAATTAACCGAAAATTGACATCCCTAGTCAGAGCACAGTCATACAACAAAACTGTGTCCGGATGGTAACATTGTGTCAGAGCACAGTCAAACAACAAAACTGTGTCCGGATGGTGACATTGTGTCAGAGCACAGTCAAACAACAAAACTGTGTCCGGATGGTGACATTGTGTCAGAGCACAGTCAAACAACAAAACTGTGTCTGGATGGTGACATTGTGTCAGAGCACAGTCAAACAACAAAACTGTGTCCGGATGGTAACATTGTGTCAGAGCACAGTCAAACAACAAAACTGTGTCCGGATGGTGACATTGTGTCAGAGCACAGTCAAACAACAAAACTGTGTCCGGATGGTGACATTGTGTCAGAGCACAGTCAAACAACAAAACTGTGTCTGGATGGTGACATTGTGTCAGAGCACAGTCAAACAACAAAACTGTGTCCGGATGGTAACATTGTGTCAGAGCACAGTCAAACAACAAAACTGTGTCCGGATGGTGACATTGTGTCAGAGCACAGTCAAACAACAAAACTGTGTCCGGATGGTGACATTGTGTCAGAGCACAGTCAAACAACAAAACTGTGTCCGGATGGTGACATTGTGTCAGAGCACAGTCAAACAACAAAACTGTGTCTGGATGGTGACATTGTGTCAGAGCACAGTCAAACAACAAAACTGTGTCCGGATGGTAACATTGTGTCAGAGCACAGTCAAACAACAAAACTGTGTCCGGATGGTGACATTGTGTCAGAGCACAGTCAAACAACAAAACTGTGTCCGGATGGTAACATTGTGTCAGAGCACAGTCGTACAACAAAACTCAACTGTGTCTGGATGGTAACATTGTGTCAGAGCACAGTCGTACAACAAAACTCAACTGTGTCTGGATGGTAACATTGTGCATCGAGCACGTGATGTCATGCACGTAGCGCAGTGTGAGCTGTGATTGGTCTACTTTTGTGGAGACAGACAGACAGACAGACAGACAGATGGATGGAAAGAGACAGACAGACAGACAGACAGACGGACAGACAAACAGACGGACGGACAGACAGACAGACAGACGGACAGACAGACAGACAGACAGACGGACAGACCCTCTAGACAGCAATGTGAATGAATGTAAAGTGACTAAGGATGTCGCGTAGAAACAAAGTCATGATGCATCGAGCAATCTTTCATTCCATTCACTTATTAAACAGAGCTACTGTGGGAGGCAAACGACAGAGCTCCCCAGGAACTCTCACAGCATCTTCCCACTTAGCAGGGAGAGGAGAGCGCGCCAAAGCCTGCAGGCTGACAACACGCACCAAACAAATCATGGCAACACATCCACAGGCAGTCCACAGTAAATTGTTGTATTAACCCCCAGGCAAGGGTCCCCCCACAACAATTCAATAAGCAGAGACGCCTTCCTACACATCCTAATAGAAAGCTAAGGATTTGACAACCCACAGAGCACGCCGGTGCCAAGCTGAGAGCGCTGTCAATGTTATAGGTCAGTGTGTTAATTGTTTTCTGTTTCGGGACGTTTATCTTGTATGGTTGCCTGTGCTGCACTCATCACGCCACATTTTTGTACCCGAAAAGAATTGAAGTAAGTGATTGTCACTGGTCATTAAACTCAAACCGTTTTGACAATGTGCAACTAGGTGAGTTTCCTCCTCCTCCTCCTCCTCCTGTAGTAACATAGTGAGCTCGGGTTTATGAAGTTGCATCTATGTTCAGAGTAGGTTTGAGACACTTAGCTATACAGTTTCCACATCTTGTGATGCAAAAGTTTAACTTCTTTCTTAACTTAATTTTTTATTTGCAGATTTGTAAAGCCTGAATATTATCATATGGTATTTTCAAGGTTCATTAAGTGTGCACAGAGAGAAGAAAGATACAAGCTGGCAGGTTTTTGTTCTCTGAATAGCGAAGCAATTAAAAGGATGCAAGTATGATTTCCAGTACAGAGATAGAGGGGAGGGAGCGTGGAGTTCTGAGTTTCACATGTCCTTGACTGTCTAGTGAACAGAAAACAAACACGTTGCATGAAGGAGTCAAAGGGGACAAAGGACAAAGGATTTCCTATAGATATATTTGCCATTTGTCATCTATAATGTTTGCCTGAAGGCAAAAGTTCAAATTGACTGTCCAGTAGATGACAAGGGTCGTTAGTGATTCTATCAGCTTTACTTCTGATGAGTTCATCATATGTAGCTGCTTTTGTCATTCTCTTGTTCTAAAAAGGAGCTGAGTAACTTTCTAAACTTACTGTGAATACTTTTGAAATTAACTTCTTTTTACTTTTACGTCAGTTGATTTTTACACCAGTACCTTTACTTGTAGGCCTACTCATGTAAAATATCAGCAAAGTAACGGTACTTCTACTTGACTAGGACCTGTTTGGAAGAGTGCATTACTGAAAGTGTTATCTGGAACCAGGCTGTCAGATGGAACCTTTTAATTCAAAGATCACCTAATGCTGGGCGTCTGGGTAGTGTAGTGGTAGATTCCCTGCCTACCAAAATGAGGGTCGCAGTTTCGCGCCTCCGTGTTACCTACAGCTTTGTCGGGCGTCCATACAGGCACGACTGGCTGTGTCTGTGGGTGGGAAGCCGGATTAAGGGTATGTCTCCTGGTCGCTGCACTAGCTCCTCCCCTGGTCGGTCGGGGCGCCTGTTCGGGCGGAAGGGAACTGGTGGGAATAGTGTGATCCTCCCACGTGCTACGTCCTGCCAGTGAAGCTCCCCGCTGTCAGGTGAAAAGAAGCGGCTGGCATGGTGCTAGTCTACGGCTCTCCCCAGATCGGCAGAGGGTGGAGCAGCAACCCGGGCAGCAGGAGGAAATTACCAAGCACAACTGGGGAGAAAATGGGGGGAATAATAAAAAGATCACATAATGTTAGCCGGTAAGCTGTTGTTCAAGCCACAATGAGGTTTCACTCTGTGACTCATAATCTAGCAAGAAATCTGATGGGTCAGGGTTGAGGGATACATCAGGACGCGGGGGCCATTATTTTAGTTTACTATAATCTCCACATCAGATTAACTTCAGATCAATTTAATCTAAAGTATTACCTCATCGGCAAGTCACGTGTCACAGCCAAAAGTATGTTGAAGCTATGTAACGCGGTGTACACGTCGTGTCACATGGCCAGTGGCAGTGACACAGAAGGCGTTGCTAATTAGCTGAAATGCATTTGTCAGTATGCTGTAGCCGTGGTGGGGAGCTGCCTACAAATGAAGCGTATTATCACATCCCTTCAAAATTAGTTCAGCATGATCTCACCACCAACTCTCCCTCTCCCCCTCTCTCTGTCTTCTTCTGACAACAAAATAACACATTTTGATGTTGATATTTTGCATTCAATATCATGCCTAGCGACAGCACTTCCTGGCAGACCCGTCATTATGAATTGTGAAAAGCCCAGATTTTAAAACTGTGGAGATAAAGCATCCAATTAGCAATGTATGGTAATGCTGACATTTTACTTTTTGCATTTAGTATGTCCTTTTTGCAATTCTGCAATGTGGTATCTAAACCCTTTTCTGGCGCCGTGTCAACACAATACCTCAATTATCCATTGATAAAAACTGAGACTCACAGAATATCAACTCTGTTGTACACAATGTGTGCTATAATTAATATTTGACTGTAGTGTCATCTACATAGCAGGATGCAATTAAATATTTAGAAATCAGAATGACACTTTATAATGGGCTTAAGGTCAGTGTTGTCTGCATCTCCGCAACCAAATGAAAGCATTTTGTAAACATGTAGTGCAAGAACCGGCATAATAGAACAAAATGAAATAAACTAAACCTAATATTAGCTTTGATATGTGCAAATAAAGAGTGATTGTATATGGAGAAATAAAGCATTGTGCAGTTGATATTTTCAGATAGTGTATAAAATTATCTGAATCTCACTTTGAAAGTGAGGAATTATGCATGATGGCATATGCCAGATGCCCAGCTTTGTTCCCTTTATTGAAAGCCTGGAGTATTTGGCAATTCCAATAATTAATAGGAAATAACATTTTAACCTAGCCAATAATCTGACATATTTTAGCCTATACCTGAACCTCCTCTGTGCAATATAGACGATGAAATATAACAATTTGCAAGAGAGAGAAAATCTAGTGGCTGGTAATGAGGTTCAAGGTATGCAGTGCAGCAGTTTAACACTGTTACCAATTCAGAGGGAATTTATCAGGACTTTTGATCAAAATAAATAAATAAAAGCAATGTCCAGTTTAAAAAAGAAAAAGAAAAACCAGACCATATTATACTTACATACACTCTAAATAAAAACAGTTGTGCTCTCAGCCATTTTAATTTAATTTTTCTCATCAGTTTGCGCTGTATGCAAAAGTGAAAGTTGTGGATTTGGACTTTGTAATTATTGGATTAAAATACGTTTCATTCAAGCCGTGCCAATGCCCGGAGCTTAAACATGCAAACACAGTGGCATCTTATTATCTTGTTAATCCCAAATATCATAATGTTCTCAGTATTAATTGCTTTGACATCTTCAGCCTCCATCTTTTTTTTTATGTTGAAAAAACAAAACTTTTATCAAGTTTTTTTCAGATTTTTCTCCCATTTTCTCCCCAAATGTACTAATTGTCCTCCTCCTGTCCCGGTCATTGCTCCACCCCCTCTGCTGATCTGGGGAGAGTTGTAGACTAGCACGTGCTTCCTCCGATACATGTGCAGTCGTCAACTGTCTCTTTTCACCCGACAGTGAGGAGGTTCACTGGCAGGACGTAGCGCGTGAGAATCACGCTATTCCCCCCAGTTCCCCTCCCCCCAAACAGGTGCCCCGATTGACGCTATTGACGTCACTATAGACACTATAGACCCTTTTCTTGGGGGCCATTTTGTGTCGAAAAGGAAGGGTAAACACAGGTGCAAGCAAAATACTAATGAGGGTTTCCAAATTCCAATCATGGCCAGTTGAGAGTGAGAAGGGTCTATTGTGCAGCGACCGGGACACATATCATTAATCCGGCTCCCACCCGCAGACACGGCCAATTGCGCCTCTATGGACGCCCGACCAAGCCGGAGGTAACATGGGGGCTCAAACCTCCGACCCTTGTGTTGGTAGGTAGTGAATCTATCGCTGCACTACCTGGATGCCCAAATGTTGAAAAGGGTGAATGTATACAGTGTATTATTGAGTGAGCGCAGCCTGTTTATCAATGTATGGCTTGGCAAGCCACAACTTTAGAACTCCATTCAGTCAACTCAATTCTCATGAAGGCAGCCAATTTTGCCAGGTAGTGTTCTCTCTCTCTGCCCCCTCTCTCTCCTTTTTCAGCCCTTTGCTATTGAGAAGCTCTTCCCCTCTTACAGACATGATCTGACAGGAAATCTTTGAGAGGCAGCGCTGTGCTAACTGCCCAGAGATTTCCACTGTCTGTTCTGCTGCAGGAGGAGCTCAACGCTGGCCTCTATTAGTCTAAACACATGGAGCCCCCAATTCCCTCTCTCTCTCTCTCTCTCTCTCCCTCTCTCTCGCTCTACCACTTTCTCTCTCTCTCTCTCTCTCTCTCTTCTCATCCCAAGCCTGGCGAGGGGGCTGACAGCTCTCAGCGTCCCAGCCTGTCAAAAAGGGCCTGTTATTCAGCACCCTCCCTTTGGGACAAGAGAAAACGCATACACACACACACACACACACACACATGTGCACACACGCACGCGCGCGCACACACACACACACACACACACACACACACACACACACACACACACACACACACACACACACACACACACACACACACACACACACAAGTTACAACACACAGACACACACACACGTGCACATGTACTCACAGAACATGCATTCACAAAGGCCTTGCACACACAACATGCACCCACACACACTCCCTCTGCCCCCCCTCTCTCTCTCTCTCTCTCTCTCTCTCACACACACACACACACACACACACACACAGACACACAAATATTTTCCCTCTGCCCACGAAATCCTTGCACATACAAAAACTTGTGACTGCTCTTAGAGGGTGTTCTGCTTGTTGTCAGCATTTCTCAAAATATGCTGACATTCCGCATGCACTAATCAGGATCAAATGCATTATCCATACAGACACTAATTTACTGAGCTTTCGCCTCTTCCACAGCACCGCGCTGACACAAATGCCTCTCTTTATGGAGTCCTCTTGTCAATCCATGTGATTGGCTGAAATTTACCAATCATTAGCTACAATTTAATAATGTCTGGTGGATCGGAGGAGCTGACAGGTGTCCAATCAGGAGTTTGAAATGATTCCTCTGAGATTTTGAATGCTAGCTTGCAAATTAAGCTGCAGGTGCCTCCACAGCTGTATTCCCAAGTCCATCACTAAATACTATGTGCATACAAAGGAGCATAAATTGCTCATTGCTCAGGCTGCTCTTGTGTCCCGACAATTTATTTTCTTTTTCTTTTTCTTTCCATATTTGAACAGCAGACACCATGGATAGGAAATAAGAAGGGGAAAATGTATTTACTGCATTGTGTACATACACAAAAAATAAGGTTTGTAAAAAAAATTTTTTACAGTGCAGCATTATCTTTATGGCGCAAACATTTCCAGGAGAAGAGGGGAGCAGCTGTGAAACAATCATATTTTTCCATTGTGTTTTGTGGAGGAATCAAAGTCAGGAAGAATAATTGGAACTGTTTATCTGTTCATTTGACCTGGTTTCAATTCCTGCGTTATTAATGGTTCCAGACACCACTTTGATGCATGTTACAAGCCAATCATCACTTTGTCAGCCTTTGTCAGAATCTGTTTCATCCTTCAGTCAAACGGCATGACAGGAAGCCATTGTGACTCAAACTACATGTAGAATATTTAAAGAGCACTGCTCCTATTTAAAAAAAAAAAAAAAAAAGGTGTTGCTGCAGATCCTGTGTGGTTTAGCTGCTTAGCATGCCGCAGTGCAAATCCTAATTTTCAAGGTTCAATAGACACGACAGTTAATTACAATGAATTTCAATAATTCTCTGGAAAATGGAAAAAAAGGTTTAAAAGTATATAGAATCACCACTGGGGAATCTTTACGAATTAATTCAGTTGTTGGCAGAGAGTATTCCAGGTAAAACAATCACAGTGTTTCGACATGCCTCAAAAAAGAACAACTGAATTTCACTTACACTGTAAGAGCTCTCGTAGAGCAGAGCAGTCCCCTAAGTTTCACATTTCCCATTCAGAATGCACACATATACATGCGTGTAGACTTATAATTTCCCCCTGTGTCCACATTTGCATTCAGTTGGGCGGTCAAATCTGCAACAAGCTGCTGCCGTATAGACTCTTTTTATACTCTTTACGATTCAAGCCCTCGGCCCGGCAGTTGCTGTGGGGTAATCCCTGTTCAACTGCGAGGAACAAGTAATGATTGTAGCTGATCGTATGTGGAGCCACTGGAGAGCTGCTGGGCTCTCTCGGTGCTGCAGCAGCAGCCTTTAGAAACCATCACACAGTCCAGGCTATTTATTACCTGATTAGCCGGACCAAACTCTCTCGCCCGTTCGCTCAGGGAGGCTGGGAACGATCGCAAAGACAACCACAAACACGCCTTGTGTATTCAACCTTCACTATTTAAAACTGATCAAAGTCAGGTACAAAAAACAAACCAAAAAAAAAAAAGGAGACGGAGGAAACTTTCCTGAAATGCCAACAAAGCATTTCAGCAGCAGGAACATGGTTCCCTAGCTTCCCACGCAGCTCCTTAGTGAATAATTCCCCTCAAATCTGAGTAATCACAGTATTACTGCCCTTTTTAAAACGGCTTCTCCGTCTGCTAAATAAGGCGCTCTCTTAATTTCTCTTCTCGACGCCGGCTTAATTGCGTTAAGAATTAATGGTGCGTTTTCGCGGCCGGGCTCACTCACCAGACACCGGTAACGCCGCTCTTCCTGCTGGGCCCGATGCCACACAGCGGGCCCCGAAGTGCCTGTCGAGCGCCAACCCCGCGCTCACTCCCGCTCGGGGGTGAGAAACTTTGCGCTATACATATGCATGAATATCCCTCATATCTCCCCAAAGGCAGCTCTATCTCACCATTAGCCCACTCTCAAAAGTCTTCTGCGGCGCGCGGTATTGACTTCTGGAATAATTTCTGTGCAATCCACAGACGTGATTTATGATGATGCACATTATCGATCACTTAAGGAGATATTTAGGTATTCAGAATCAAAAGTTATGTTCTCATTAGGCTGATGGCGTGAGGCGCCAGGCCAAGGGGAGAGGCTGGAAGTCACTGTACACTTTAGCGGCGAGGTAATTAGCACGTGTGAGTAACAGCAGCGCTCCCCACTCTCTCTGCTCTCCTGCTGCCGCGGCCGGGCTGCCTTGCCTTAGCGTTAGCACAAATTGTTCCTGTCGCCCCACAGGTGGGAAACTAGCTCTCATCACCTCATCACCCCAGAGGATGCGAGACACAGCAACATATATTAAAGCACTATGCTCTCAGCATGCGCCGAGTGTCTTCACGAGATATTTTACTCTTTATTGAGCCCATGGGGGACACACAAATCCAATACGGCTCCCTTTTAGAGGGGCACAGGCGAAGACATGCATACAAACAACTGGGATTTAGAGTGGTTCTTCTGCCACAGGCAAGAAAAGTGACAAACCATTGGAGTGCTTTGGGCAATTGTATCCGTTCTGGCAATGCCATGGGCTGTGAGACAATAGCAAATGAAGGAATTTACCTAATGTAGAATGGTGCACGGCTGAAATCTCACTGCCATTTCAGGACTGACATTGCCGAGAAAGAGGTACATTGCACCCAGATGTTTACGAGCCCCGCTGTGTGCCTTAATACTTGAAATGACCATAATTGTAACAGTTTCTCAAGTTTTTCTGGATAAGTCACACCAAGTTTGAACCCAACTTTGGGAAGTGGAGAAATCGTTGTCAAAGTCAGAAAGTGTCAACTTCAAAAGATTTGTGTACATCTTCTTCCACCAGACAGCTTGGCTTCAAACCAAGGATGCCATTACCCGGTTTGGGGCCTGCTGTGCTGTTGAAAGACACCAGACTTTGTTAGAAAAGAAAACCCACGCAACACTTTCTAAAGCTGTTAATGTTTCATCCTATAACTCGCATGCGGGCCTGAGACTTGGGAGTATGTCTTTGTGGGAAAACCTTGGCTGGACACAGTGGAACCAGCATCATTAGTGCAAGTCTCCCCTGGGTGGCATGTGTGGAAATTACTGGCCCAATCAATAAGCAAAGTCCAAGTGTTGAAATATTTATCCAGACAGAGCTTCATCCTTGCGGTGGACTGTCTGAGTACTCTTCCTGCACCTTAAAGGGTTATTCAGAAAGCCATATATGGGCGCGAGTACACCTTGAAATCAATGGGGTGCCACTCACTGGTCTGAGTGCTGAGTGCTACAGGACTCCATTAATTCACTGTCGATACGCGGGGCGGAAACTGCGTAGCAAGTGGAACTCCCCTTAAGGTGGACTACTCCAAATCTCCAAAAACATTCGCTCACAATTGGATTTCTTTTATCGAACGCCATGTTCCACTTGTTTATGGATGCAACCACAGGCAAGAGGGGGGGGGGAAATCATCTCATGTTTATAGTTTTAAAAGCGTAGGCAATGGCTCTTATTAGGCCTTGAATTAAGTCATTTTTAGGGCAAGGCCTTTGATAAAAAACAAACCTATTGGCAGCAAAAATGCAGGCCAGCAAGGCCAAAACAAATGATTATTAAAGTACTTTTTGTCATTTTTCCTCAACAAAATAAATCTAATAGAGAAATTAAGTGCTGCAGTGTGATACAGCACAAGATGGCTCAGACTGTAAAGTTAGTAAGATGTCCAGTAACACATGATAACGTAAGTGTAACGCAGGTTATTTTCTGTAGCTAGAAATTACAGATGTCCCCTAAACGCCTCACAGCGGCTGTAGACAACAATTTACAGAGGTTCCCTAAACGCCTCATATGCAGGCTACTGCTACTGGTAGTGTTAATTATGAAATTGCTGCATTGCATGTAGTTTTAAATGTAAATTAACTTTCTTTTAAAAGGCATTACGGCCAGTGCAAAACAGGGCATGGCAAACTGGCCGTGTGGGTGGTTCATTTTAGACGGGGCATTGCAGACACACTCCAGGGCATCCACAGCACTGGCCTTTTGGCCTTGGTATAATTCCTGCTCTTATCATGGGAGACATCGCAGTTTAACTTTGAAAAGGCCAGGGGACATGAGCCCGACATCATAGCGTGATTCTCTTGGCAAGAATTCCTTTAAACTCTTAACTTAGCTTGTTACCTCCCTTTATCTGCCCACAGAGCATGTTAGGGACGATTAAAAGCTCCATGTGATAGTTCGGCTAACATCTCATTATAGGAGAGAGCCCATTTGTATTGCTTACCTCCATAGTTACAGTCCACAAAGGATGACAGCTGACCCCCCTTCCCCACAGCTTCAAATATTCTGCTGAAACATACGCTCATTACAGACCCACAAAGAATTGCTCTAATTTGTTAATAGAACACTTTCAGGGCCAAACGGACGACGGGTTCTGGACGACGGGCTCTGGACATCGCCTGAAGCCTGGCTGAAAAATAACGTGGCCCTTTGAGCCATGCTATCATGAGGATTTAATTACTTTTTTGTTGTTGCTTTACCTTCACTAACTCAGAATGAATTTGTCTCTGTTCTGTTTGTGAAGATAATTATTGGTCAGATGATGTCTATTAGTGTTGAACTAACATCTAAGCTTTTGTGGACGTGACTTTTATCATAAAGCCCGACCGATATATTCGTCGACTGATATTATCGGCCGATATTAGCAGTCAGATACTATTCAGCGTATATGTTGTCTGATATGCGTAAATATTTGTATTTTATTTTTTGTTATATAGGCAGCATTTTATGTCTGATCCTTTGTCCTAGTTCCAGTTAATAGTTTATAGATCGATTACCGTACATATATTTGTGTTTCAAGTGTTTGATATTTGAGGGATCATTGCCAAATTTATGTATGTGTTTATTTATTTATGTACGTATAATTATATGTATATAAAGAATATCGGATGATATATAAATATCAGATTTGTTTTACTCCCTACTGTAATATCAGCATCGGCCTAAAAAATCCAATATCGGTCGATACCGGGCCCTACTTCATCAGTTGTTTCTAGAAAAGACTCCTTTGCCCTCTAGGAAACCGGGCACAGCTGATTGCCATCTTCCATTTGTCTGTCCTCGTATGATGCCGAATGTCATGGGAATTTATAGTCCTCATAAAAGCCAAAAGATGAGTTTTCTATGCAGCAGAGGGGACTGTTGTGGAAAATTGCTGCCGTGGCACAACGACTGTATCATTCCCCTGATGATAATCTGATCATGTTGATAAGCTAAAGGGGAAACAGTAGACACTCTCCACTACCATAAATCTCAATACTGACATGAGTGTTAACAAGCGCCGAGGGGATTTATATTGCTGATGACAAGCCTGGAGTGTGTGTGTGTGTGTGTGTGTGTGTGTGTGTGTGTGTGTGTGTGTGTGTGTGTGTGTGTGTGTGTGTGTGTGTGTGTGTGTGTGTGTGTGTGTGTGTGTGTGTGTGCAAATATCACTCTCAGTGACAAGTGATCAGAAGACTCCTCGTCTCTGTCCGTAATCATGTTCTACTTCTCATTAACTGAAAGGTCTTCATTAGCCGTGGCATGGCAGTGTGGTCCCAGACACAATGTTTAATTATCATTATCAGCGTTTGTAATTGTCATTTGTTTGCCTTGTCGCTTTACATTTCCCAGGCCAGCTGAGATGCCTGCTCCGTGTGGTTCGAGAGGTTATCGAGGATGAAACGCGCAGTAGGCCCCCGTGCGCAGCTGCCCTGGCCTCGCACACTCGCACAGGCACACACATCTCAGATCACAGAGTGTGGAAAATGAAAATTCAGTCATTATCTGCTCACCCCCATGCCGGTGGAAGGTCGGTGATGTTTTTTTAGTCCACAAAACATTCCTGGAGTATCCAGACGAAATAGAGTTACAGCATTCTCCTAAACAATCACAAAACAAAAGTGAAAGTTTTACGTTAAAGAATAATAAAATGCCTCCATATTGCTCGTGGCGTAAATACAAGTCTCCAGAAGCCCGGAGATGCGTCATTTTACACCCTGTTTTAGCCAAAATCTTGGTCGCCATTCACTTCAATTGTTTAGGACAATGATGTAACTCTGTTTCCCTGGAAAACTCTGCAAATGTTTTATGGATTAAACACTTCACCTGACCTTCTATCGGCATGTCTGAATTTTCATTTTTGGGTGAACTGTTCCTTTAAGCTCCGTGTCCTGAGAGGAGCAATGTTAACAAGAGGAGCACGAATGGAAAAACGGGCTTTCTGTGGGAGGCCGGAAGAAGTGCTGTATTGATAACATCTGCAACCAATTCTGTCCACAGCGGTGTTGGACCTCCGACAATGGATCTGCACTGTATCAGTGATTGTATTTTGCACACATGCGGGTTCACATGTCTCTGCATTTCATACTGTGTTTAGATGTGTCCTTCCTTGTATATTTGTGTGTATGTGTATGTGTATATTTTTATGTATCTGTGCGTATGCCTGATAGGTGCATGCCGTGTGTGTGTGTGGCCGGCTGGTTGTGGTGTGGATATACTCTCTGTGTCTGCGACCGTTCTACAGTCTGTTCCATGCTTTGGTATGGACGAAGTCCAAGGCGCCCAGCTGCTTTAGATCAACACTCAATCACGGTTCACCTCATCACGGCTTAATTCTCTGTGATTCACATCGGCATGATCTGACCACCGTCAGCGTGTCCCCGCTCAGTAACTGGCACTGTCTGCTGGAACCGCTTCCACATCCCTCCCATATTACACACAATACAGGGCGTTTATGCAAGGCTGCAGATTGCAAATCAAGGCTGGCTGCAAAACGTCCACACCTAATTTCATCTCATAAAGTATCTAAAATGCTCTATACAGATGCCAAATTCTACCTGAGTGGCTTTTCTCCGTTTTGTTCTAGATTGATGTCCCTTGTCCAGCCCTTTGTGATTAATCTGTTTTGTTAAAAGTAAATGGTAAATGGATTGCATTTATATTGCGCTTTTATCCAAAGCGCTTCACAATGCCTACATTCAGCCATTCACACATGCATTCACACCAATGGTGGCTAGCTACCATGCAGGGTGCTGGCACAGCCATCCGGGGCAATTTGGGGTTCAGTATCTTGCCCAAGGACACTTCGGCATGCAGAGTGGAGGAGGCGGGGATCGAACCACCGACCTCTTTTATCCAAAGCGATTAGTGGACGACCCCCTCTACACCCTGAGCCACAATCTACCGTATATTATTATATATAAAAGGGGCAAGTGGGCAATCTCTGTCTGTTCTGTGTGTGTTCTGTTTAAATTTCTGTCCCACTGATGATGTCATAGTGATGTCATAAGAGCACGTGATCTTATGACATCACTGATGATGTCATAGGCACTGATGATGTCATAAGCGCAAAATCATCTTATGACATCACTGATGATGTCATAGGCACTGACACATTGTAATGTCATCAGTGAGTGATGTCATCATCAGTGATGCAAAGTTGAGCAATTTGCATGCCAATAAAGCAGGCGAGGCCATGCAGCAGCCGAGCTGCGGGCGAGGCCGCGCAGCAGCCGAGCTGCGGGCGATGCCGCGCAGCAGCCGAGCTGCAGGGCCAGCTCGGCAAGCTGCAGGGCATTTGACTAGTCTGTAAAACATCCACATCTACTGAAGTGTACTCATCAAATGCTGTTTTGCGCTACAGATTTGAGGCCAAATTTCACCTTTGCGGGTGACGACGGTCGGTGTACTATGCTTGCATTTCACATTTGGCGAGAATTTGTCTAGAGCAAAATATTTTGGCAGACCAAGAGATGAGGTAGCAGTGGATGAAAAATGAATGCAAATCTAAACTGAGACTCCTGTTTTTCAGCAGGATGAGATGCACTCCAGCATCGGACACATAATACTGTAGGTTACGCCGGGGCTGGAATAAGGGAGCCAAACAGGCTGAACGCACGCTTCTCCTGAAAGATTAGAGAAGCAAAACAACAGGCCACTCTCTGTGTCTCTGTTACCACCGTGTGTTTCACTGTGCATTTGGGACTTGCAGTTGCAATATGAGGAAAAACCGCAAAGTTTACTCTGTCTCTCTCTAATAAGCCTCCAAAAGGAGCCTTGCCAAGGTGGCGTTCGCCCCCCCACCGCCAATTCCAGATGCTGAAATCCCCCTGTGTGAAAATGTGAGAAATGGCGAGAACCTGCAGCCGATTTATTCACTGCTGCTGAGTTCCCTTTCTCGCATTTGATCAAGAAATATCTGTGTGCACCATCTACCATTGTTGAAACAAATGAGAATTTTTACACCGCCGCACCGCCTTTACATGACGAATTCCTAGCCCTCCAAGAGACGCCTTTTACTCCTTATTTTCTCAAGCTTTTTGGTGCATGAAAGGATCACAGCATACATATCATGAATATCATGAATTTAGAAAGAAAGAACGCTCGGAAAGCGCTGGTGTTAGCCTAAATGCTAGTGGATTGATTGTAAATTGTTTCCAGGGTGTAAGCCTCCCCAGCCAGAGCAGTGTGATCTGAATGTGTCTTGTATGTGCACTAGATCTGTTAATTTTGAATGTTCATTATTGGTTCATCAGTGACTCCCTGACTTTATAGCGTTCAGCCTCTGTTATACTGTATCTGCCCAATTCTGACAATAATTGGTAACATAATATAGACTCAGTTAGGGTGGTCCTGCATGACTTTGTGCATTTCATTTCTATTTATGGACAAGCAAAGATTGCCTCACAAACAACAACATCAACCAAGTCTTTCAAGCTCAAAGTCCCTCAGTCTACAAACAGTATCTGTGTATCTACTGTATATCGGTATTGTGATATGGTTTTGGATACCGTCGATTTTAGCTATTGTAATATCGTAATATGGAATAAGTGTTGTCTTTTCCTGGTTTTAAAGGCTGCATTTAAGTAAAGTGATGTCATTTTATGAACTTACCAGACTGCTTAACTTAACTCTAGCTGTTCTATTATTTTCCTTTACCCACTTAGTCATTATATTATCCACATTACTATATTATTAAGTATTGAGTAAATATTTTGTGAAAGCATTTAATACACTTCGTAGAAAATACAGACATATTGTGTATCGCCATTCAACATAAAAAATATTGAGATATGATTTTTGGTCCCAGCCCTACTGTCTGTGTAATTCATGACAACACAATAACTCAAGAACAACAAACGATAGAAACTTCATACTTACACAACAGGTTCCCCCTATAGAGCAGGTGATCCGATTAGATTTCCGTGCAGCTTGCTGTATAAATTTGCATATTAATGAGGAAAGATTTGCTTTCTTGAAACTACTATAGCTTCTTACTGCTTTAAGATACAGAGTTCATATTAATACAACTAATGTGTTATGTGATGTGAAGACAAGAATGTTGGCATCGAAATATTTGCTGATTAACGTATTAATTAGCTTAAGTAATGACCTCATTAACATATGGTTATGTTTAATATAGCATGGTGATTATGGAGGGACATTAAGCAGCTCAAGTGCCTATTGTTATTTGAGCTGTTATCAATCTATCATTGATTTTAATATACATAAAAAAAACTTTAAGTCGACAAAAAACTTTAAATAATTTTTCAAAAGGCCTGGCTATTATCCAACCTAATCGCCAGAATAAAATGTCGGCATTGTTTCTAGAATCCACGAATATAAGATATGAACATTTCAGTCTTCCGGCACAGACACCGGCTGTTCCTGGAGGCCTCCCATGCCCCCGCCTCGGAGGAGCCACCGCCACTTGGTTACCATGACCACCGACTCCACCGAGTTGCAGGAGCCTCGGCCCAGTAGGGTGTCGCGGGAGCCACGGCCACGGCTCAAATTATCGGTTGGGTTTATGCAACAAAAGCAACTTGGTTGGGGTTATGGTTTGGGTCGGGATTCGAACCAGCGCTCTCATGACGAAAAAAGTTGCAAGTCGGGAACGCTACGGGTGCACCACTCCCACCCCTTCCCACTACCGTGACTTTGACCTACCTAAACCTCAGATGGTTATGACAGTAATGTTAATTATACACACATATGAAATGCTACGTATTTTCCTTTAGAAATGTTGATATTTTACATTTCTGTGGATTCTAGAAATGTACAATGCGGACATTTTCCTCTGGTGACTGTGCTGCTATTATCTACTGGAAGTCACTAACCATAACCACAAGCACAGCCTTTACCGTATTGGATGACCCGACGACGGCGGAGGCCATGCCAGCTTGTTTTGCTCACACACCGCTTTGGCTTCCCAGCTACTCCCTGGGTTCATCATGTGAGCTTCAAATATACTGTGCCTGCTGAATATTCTCCTTTGAGTGGGGTCTACTGTGTTGAAATCCAACACCCAGCTCGCCCCTCTTTCCCTCTCCATAATGTACACACATGGGTCTGATTATCCCTCCAGGTTGCTACGACAAGTGGAAAGGAAAAGTCAGATCCAACTAGTCCACCTCCCATCCCCAAAATACCTCATCTCAAAACAGACCTCCGCCACAGGAAATAAGGAGCGGTCAAAGGTTAGGACAGAAAGAAATCAAAACAACGATAGGAGGATGTTTTTTTTCCTTTCTTTCCATGCAGCTTTGGAAAATATGAATAAGACTGCATTTTACTTTATATCTGAAATTATACCTGTATTATTTAGGGATGCACCGATATGAACATTTTGGCCGATACCGATAACTGATTGCTGTCATGGCCGATAACCGATATTTACCGATGTCGATATAAAAACACGTTTCACATTTTGTACATACTGAAAAACACATGGAAACACTGTACATTTGAAGAAGTAACGCATTTCTTTAGTTCCAAAACATTTGGAAAAGCATAAATCATAGATTTACCGCATTGTTTCCTCTCAATATGAAAATTTAGGCTGATACCGATATTACTGTAACATTGCTGTTGTTTTGCTCATCGGACCAATACCGATATTTAAAAAATTACTAACAATCGGCAATACTGATATGATTGCAGATATATGGTGCATCGCATCCCTGTATTATTCACTAACCATATTGCTCAGATCAGATGTGCAGCATTTAGCCCACATGGGATACATGATGGAAGCTGAAATATACATGTGAATACAGAGAATCCACATGAATATAGAGGATTGTGTAATATACTGTAAAATAATACAATACAGTACAATGGGTTTCTGTCAAAGAATTGCGGTTCTGCAACAATTTACTGGCAGTCTGTAATTTTTTCTGTATTACAAAGCACAGATCTATACCATGTGAGATATTTCCAAAGCCTAGATTAGGATCTGTAGAATTGAGGCTGATGTTATTGTTTTGTCTCTGTATGGTATGCATTGACTTCATATGGCAATCATAAACAGACTTGACGTTTTCTTTTTCAACTTCCACTCTTGCCTTTCTTCGAAAGCTTAAGATCCAGCTATATAATCACTTTTAAGCATCATTTCAAATGATTGGGGGGGCTTTCAAGCCAGTTCACAAAACAAAGGCTATTCACAGCCAGTGGTGTGTGGAGTGTGCACTCACAATATATAGCAGATTATTCACCCTCCTTCACTGCAGGCACAATATATCCACTGGCTCTGCTCCCTGTGTGTCTGTTCAGCAGATGCCCACACAGGGATGGGGAAAGCCATTGCATCTAATTGCAATGCTGAGGATTTTGATTACACTCTTGCCTTGAAAGCACAACACTGTAAAAGAACAATTGCTCAGAGAGCACCGAGCAGCGGGAGGTGCAATTTCAGCCCCTTCTTAATGAGAGAACATATCAAAAGGTAAAAGGGAGGAATTTATACTTTAATTCCATTTCTGAAGTAATAAAACGTGGGCCCTTAATTTATTAGTTTATTAAAGGCGAAACTCCACCCAGGACTATTTCTCTATAGTGTTGTGCTTCAAAGATCCTTCCATCCTGGTTGGTTTTCCTCATATTTCTGAATTTATTAACCTCAACACAGACTTCCCTCAGGGATTGAGTGATGTAATGGATTAATAAGGCGACTATTATGGGATGTAGTTTCTCTGTCTCCGGGACATACTTTTCAAATAGAATGCAATCAGTCCTGGGAAGGTGTATAAACATTCAGAGATGTCGCAGGGCCTTGCAGCCAGAGACCGCTTAGACTGGAATTGCTCGCTATTAGTAGTTTACCAAGTTGCCAAACTGACCTCTTAGAAAGGACCTCAATCCCCCTGGTTCTCCAGTGGTTCATCTCACTTTAAACTAAAACAAACACAATTTGCTGTAGTGGAAGAATCAGGCTCCAAATTTTGATTCAATATTTGAAATCCTTAAAAAAAAAAAGGGGGAGAACCAAACTAATTTAATGTCTCAGGGTTCATATTTAAAGAAGGTATACTACTTTCTGGTTTAATACATTTTTGAATTGATTTTAAATGATCTATATTGCATTATCTGACTTTGAAAAATCTGATATTACATCATATTAGAGGATACTGTATATTATGCTTAAACAGTTTAATTTATCCTAATCTGTAACTAGGATATTATATAGAAAATTATTAAATATTTTAAGGTTCTATAAGTGACGTGTGTCCGTCCGTTCCTAGCCTAAGCCCCTCCCCCCGGCTCCACAAGCGAGCGAGAGAGGGAGAGAGAGAGAGAGAGCGGTTCGACGCGGTCGAGAGTGACTGGAGAGAGAGCGGTGACCTAAAGCTGCCACATCATGAGCAACGCGACACACAAGAGATTGGATTAGCCGATTAACTTGCTACTGTAAACTTGCTAACATGTTCAAAACACATCTACTGTACCTACGCAACTGAGCCACGGATGTCAACATGGTTTACATTGCACCATTGGAATCAGCGTGACTTGTACTTGTTAACGAAGCTCAGTGGCTAGTTGCTTATGTACACAGCCTAGTGTACTAAACCTGCACCACTTACTTCAACACCTGGGTGTGATCTTCATGTTTAAACGGATCATCAAAAATAAAGCCAACTTTCAAAACATAACCTGAAAGTCAGAGTATACCTTTACATTCAGCATGATAGTGCAGCGCAAACCTAAGTGTCAATGTCCGCTGTTGGAGTTCACTCTGTTTTTTTTATCATTAATTACATGTATCAGCCAGTGACCCTGTGTAGGAGGTCTTATTGTACAGTAGGGGTCACGTTGTCCCCACTGACATACTGTTACATCTTTGATACCTTCTCCATCCGGCAATTTAGTCGTTGACCTTGCTCCATACAAAAGGAAGTGAAGATACAGATACACTGTAGAGAGGAGAGTGTGTGTGGGTACTAAGTGATAAATAACACTAGGCACTGCTGTCACATCAAATCCTTGTATCTCAGTACATTTTTCAGGAATTTAGAAAAAAAGCCTTATTTTCAGAATAATGACGGTGCGTTTGCAAAACTATAACTATGGGTTTTGAATGGCTCTAGTGTCATGAAGCTCACTGTACCATACCTATAAAGGACTATTAAAAAAAAAAAAAAAAAAAAAAAAAAAAAAAACCTAAACTGGAGTTATAAGTTTTTCCCTCAACTGCAGCAGTTTAGTCCCTTTTTTTTTGCGTCTCACTGTCTGGAGCTGAAATGGCAGCCGGTGATTGATATGGCTGTAAAAATGCAGTGCAGCAGGCGTTCTCTATCAGACATTGCACTTTGGGAACAGTCATCTTAAGGTAAAGATGGCACTAAATCATCAGCCTGACCTTATTCAGAAGAGACAGGGATACTACAGGCTACTTTTCTCTCAGCGCTGTGTGAAAGCAGACCTACTTTTCTCTCAGCGCTGTGTGAAAGCAGTCACTCTCAGCAGTGTGTGCAGATAGAGTTTCACCATGAGCCGAACAGTGTTGCTGTTTAATTTATTGTCCGGTGAGAGTAGCTGACTTTTTGTGCGATTGTAAAAGGCAAGGATTTATTAAGACAGTAAGTGAACTGCCCATTTCAATAAGTCTTTTAATATTGTGTGTTGTGTTAAATTTTATTTTTCTTAAAACAAATGAAAGATTCTGACAAGTGGCTGAGGTAATTCCACCTATTTATAATAGACCCACTTGCTTCATAAATCCTGAAACAGGGCAGAATAAGGACGATCATGCCACTAGTATGAAGGAAATTGCGCGCGTGCATACACACACACACACACACACACACACACACACACACACACACACACGTCTCAAATCATTGGCAGATTTCTCACTTGTAAAGATGATAATGATGATGAGAACATGATTAAGATCCCCCCTTCAGAAAAAAAAACATTTTATTATTTGCAGTGTGGTGTGTGTGTGGGAGGACATGGTGCACATCTCTGCTGTTATCTTGTGAGCCCATCTGTAAAACAGCCCTTTATACAGCAGGTCACTTCGGACAAGCAATCTAATTATTCAAAGATGAAAAAAAAGGCTAGACATTTCTATTGGTTGCTATGACAAATCTTGCAGGAATCAGAGAGCTGGTTAAAAATATTTTTTATTCCTCTTTGTTGTGCATACATGGACTTTTCATACTGTATAATTGCACTGGTAACCATTTTATAAAAAGCCATAATACAGTAGATTTATTTTTTACAGTGTATTGGTACTTTGTGCTGCTGACGACACTCCTACCTACAGTAGTAACCAGGCGCGTCCGTGTCGAACCCAAATCACTTAAGAGCGCTCTCCTGACCGCTATTATTAATGTATTAATACTATATTAATAATTCATGTATTACCGGTAATGCTATATTAATAATAGCCCCCAGCCCCCATGCTTGTTTCCCAACCTGAGGAAGAGTTGACAGGTGCAGGCCAGCAGGCGGTCTGGCTAGTGAAGTGAACTCATGTATTGTTGTGTGCTGTTTGCCTGGAGTCAACAGGCAGCGAAAACAACCAACTCTGAAGGTAAACACCGGCCATGCTCGTCTTGATTACTGAAAGGAAGTCAGATCTCATGCAGATTAGTGCAGCGGAGGACAACATCCTCTGTGAATATTAATCTCCCTTGAAGAGGTGTTTTCGCCTTCTCCCCCCAAACACTGCTCGATATATCGGACGGGGTCAGCGGAGAAGGTCACAGACAAAAGTTGTCTGGCAGCTAAATTAAAGTGGTTCATTAATGGACTAAAAAAGGCAGTGAAATCCAATCAGTGTTGAGCTGTCATTTCCTTCCCTTCATCCTCCGCTCTCCGTGTCTCACTGGATGGGCTGCATTGTTTCAGAGACCTTGCTTTTAAAGTTGAAATGGATTATTTATTCCACGATAAGCAAATGTCTATTTGAGGAAAGCCATTCAAATGCAAAATATAAACAGAGTAAGACTATTTTATAGTCTGCATTTGTACTTCTACTTGAGTACATAACCCCTCTTTTATTAAAGCTTTATTTTCTTATACGAGTCTTTGTTCCATTTGGATGTCATTCAGTTTCTATTGTCCGATTCACTTTTATCTTTGTCATGTTGATTTCTTATGGAGATTTCTTTTAAGCCCCCTGTGTTTTTTCCCCTCCTCACCCGCATAATTTGTCATTCTTGTTTCTCTCTCTCTTCCTTCAGTGTTCTAACATTTCTATCTACAATGAAAGTAAATTCAACTGTGCGTCCTGGTGGCTCACCTCGTAGCACGCGTACCACGGATGCTCAGTCCATCGCACGGCCGATGTGGATTCGAATCTGACCCGAGGTCCTTTAGTGCATGTCATCCCCTCTCTCTCTCTCCACCTTTCCCATCTGCCTACTGTCCTATCTAGATAGAGGCGAAAATGCCCAAAACATAATCTTTAAAAAAAAGAAGTAAATTCAACTAAAGTAAGATCAACCATTTCAACACGGTCATTCTGGATCTCCTAACATTATGATCTATACACAACTGACCCCTCACATTATGGGTAAGAAGCGTAGCAAAACAGGCAATCCGATACATTGCAGAAGGGTCATTTTGGAACATAGAATCTCACTGAATTTCATTATACTTTTCATAATTCATAATTCATAATTTATAATGAATATCAAGTATACAGAATCTTTGAGAATTTTCTTAGTGTTCTTACTCTGACTGATTTTCAAGACAAAAATAAACCCACTCTGACTTAATTTTAATGGTAACACTTTACAATAAGGGTACATTAATTAAGGATTAATAATCCTTAGCTCATGCTTAATAAGCATTAATTAACCATTAATTAACTGGGTGTTCATGTTAACTAAGGTATTCATTTATACGTTATTTAATCATTTCTAAAGTTGCTATTAACATTAGTTAAAACATTAATAAGCATTAAGTACCAGTTTATTCATACAACAATAAAAATTAAATAACTTAACAAATGTCTCTTGTTAACATTTATTAAGGGTTTACATGTTAATTAAGGTACTAACTAATATAGTAAATGGTTGATGAAGATGTTAAATACCGTGGTGTGTAAGCCATGAAGTTGAGGATTGCTGGATGATGATTGTGCATGTTCTATAAACATTACTTAACTGTAGTTAACTATTTTATTAAGCCTTAATTAATGTACCCTTATTGTAAAGTGTCATTGGAAAAGATTAAGTTATATTAAGTTTCACTGAAGTAACACTTCCAATGCCAACTTCTACTTGAGTAAAATATTAGAACACGCTTTACACCTTCAAATATAGCTATCATTACCGAATCTGACGAAGGTCTGGAAGAAGTCTAATAAGAAGACTCTCGTCTTTGTTGAGGCAAGGACATTGTTATATTGAAGAATGATAAAAAATGACCTTGGCACAGACTCAGATACAGTAGCTGTGACTGATGTGAAAAGATAGTGAGATAGTGAGACTTATCCGCTCCTTTCAGCTGTCAGTGTTGGCGGAGCAGAGGAGAGAGGTGCTGCTTCAGGGTATGGGTGACAGAGTGAGCGTGTCGGAGGAGATCGCAGGGGGAGATTAACAGCTCAGTCCATCTCTGTCGCTGAGCGCGGCTGAACCTTGACGCAGCTTACAGGTATTACCAGGTCACTGGAGTAACGACGGAGCCACAACACACGCAGATACCTCAGAGACTATTGACTGGTGGACAGAGCCACAACACATGCAGATACCTCAGAGACTATTGACTGGTGGACAGAGCCACAACACACGCAGATCCCTCAGAGACTATTGACTGGTGGACAGAGCCACAACACATGCAGATCCCTCAGAGACTATTGACCGGTGGACGGTGCCACAACACACGCAGATACCTCAGAGACTATTGACCAGTGGACGGCGCCAGAACACATGCAGATACCTCAGAGACTATTGACCGGTGGACGGCGCCAGAACACATGCAGATCCCTCAGAGACTATTGACCGGTAGACGGAGCCACAACACATGCAGATCCCTCAGAGACTATTGACCGGTAGACGGAGCCACAACACATGCAGATCCCTCAGAGACTATTGACCGGTAGACGGAGCCACAACACATGCAGATCCCTCAGAGACTTGATGGGTGGACGACGCCACAACACATGCAGATACCTCAGAGACTATTGACGGGTGGACGGCGCCAGAACACATCAGATACTTCAGAGACTATTGACCAGTGGACAAAGCCACAACACATGCAGATACCTCAGAGACTATTGACCGGTGGACGGAGCCACAACACATGCAGATACCTCAGAGACTATTGACCGGTGGATGGCGCCAGAACACATGCAGATACCTCAGAGACTATTGACTGGTGGACGACGCCACAACACATGCAGATCCCTCAGAGACTATTGACCGGTGGACGGAGCCACAACACATGCAGATACCTCAGAGACTATTGACCGGTGGACGGAGACTATTGACCAGTGGACGGAGCCACAACGCATGCAGATACCTCAGAGACTATTGCCCGGTGGACGGAGCCAGAACACACATGCCGATACCTCAGAGACTATTGACCGGTGGACGGAGCCACAACACATGCAGATACCTCAGAGACTATTCATAGTATTCCCATGACATCACAAGCATTTTCCTACCAATATGGTGCTACAATACACACAGCTCATTGGCTGGTTGTGTCACTTGTTAATTGATTACAATCACTTGTTATTTTCCTACCAAGATAGCCGTGTGGTGATGTAACAGAATACTATCAATTGACCGGTGGACGGAGCCAGAACACACATGCAGATAACTCAGAGACTATTGACCAGTGGACGGAGCCAGAACACACATCCAGATACCTCAGAGATTATTGCCTGGTGGGGGGACATTATGTAACGCCGCCGGAAGGCACCCTGCATTGTGCCCTGATCGCCTAACGCAAGGTGTCTCATGCATGCAGGCTAGGGCTGCACAATTAATGTCATCTATATCGAAATCGCAATATGACCAAGTGCAATATCCAAATGACAGGAGCAGCTGCAATTTGATAAAATGTGCCACAAGTTAACATAACATTAAATGAAGCACTGTGGTGCTACAGGAATGCCCGGCCTACAAATGGTTACTCTTCAAACATACAGTAAGGGAACGTGCTGGTTTGGTATCCCATTAAAAATTTGTGGAAAATTAATAGCAAAAATTTGCATTCCCACTAAAATCGTATCACACCTGCAATATCTGTCAATATAATCGCAATATATATATTTTTTGCATATCGTGCAGCCCTACGCAGGGCAGGCCCTGTCGCGTTTCTGTGACACTCACAAATTTAGATTGCCGTCCACCTCACGGCCATCAACTCTTGAGCTTTTACAGTACATTCTGTGATATTGAAAATATACTGTAGCCTAGATTGGATGTTGCTGTAATGATAGGAACCCTTTGTGAAAATCAATATCTCATTCGGGGGCAATAGAAAAATACATGACGTGAGTCAAGGCTCGACTGGGCTGCTCACAAATACAGGTGAGAGGCTAAAGTCAACTTTCAGTGCCTTCTGCAGCAGTGCTATGGTGTGTGGCTGTGGCCATGGTGTGTTCAGGTAGTCGGAGACTATTTTGAGTCTAACTTTGACAATGGGAGTTGTATTATGTGGGTTTTGCAGTGCCAGCCACGCTCAGCTGTCAGGATAATACAATCACCAAACACTTTTTCTTCCAAAGATGGAACACACACCATGTCTGCTTCCATTCTCTTTGTCTGCTTTGACAAAGTGTTGCAGAAGTAAAAGCTCACAAAACTAACAAGCAAGATTCTCAACAAATGGCGACCACTCACAAGAATAAAACGTCGACATTGGAAGTTTCTGGAATGCACGAAAATGTACAATATGAACATACAATATGTTGCCTTTCACGTTTCTAGATACGTGAATATTAATCTTATACACGTCATAGACACTAACGGCTGTCTCTCATGACGTGTATAACATTAATATTCTCATTCATGATGATGTCATGTTGAAGTGCGCCATGGGCGCCTAAGAGTTTAGGGGTTGATTAACATACCTGTAGTGTTCCCGTCTTACAAGCGAGAGAGCGGCAATTCCACTCGTGAGTGAAACCATAACTATAACCTTAACCAAGTTGCTTCATGCCTAGTTCACATTAGGTGCTCTCAGGCCTCGGCGAGCGGGGAGCTCCCCGAGTGCTCGCGCGATGAGTCACAGAGGTCCCACAGATATCTAGCCTGCACAGATATCTATCTAGCCTGCACAGATATCTAGCCTGCACAGATATCTAGCCTGCACAGATATCTAGCTTACACAGATATCTAGCCTGCCCTGCACATATATCTAGCCTGCACAGATATCTAGCCTGCACATATATCTAGCCTGCACAGATATCTAGCCTGCACAGATATCTATCTAGCCTGCACAGATATCTAGACTGCACAGATATCTAGCCTGCACAGATATCTATCTAGCCTGCACATATATCTAGCCTGCACAGATATCTAGCCTGCACAGATATCTATCTAGCCTGCACAGATATCTAGCCTGCACAGATATCTATCTAGCCTGCACAGATATCTAGCTTACACAGATATCTAGCCTGCACAGATATCTATCTAGCCTGCACAGATATCTAGCCTGCACAGATATCTAGCCTGCACCTAGCCTGCACAGATACCTAGCCTGCACAGATATCTAGCCTGCACCTAGCCTGCACAGATATCTAGCCTGCACATATATCTAGCCTGCACAGATATCTAGCCTGCACAGATATCTAGCCTGCACAGATATCTATCTAGCCTGCACAGATATCTAGACTGCACAGATATCTAGCCTGCACAGATATCTATCTAGCCTGCACATATATCTAGCCTGCACAGATATCTAGCCTGCACAGATATCTATCTAGCCTGCACAGATATCTAGCCTGCACAGATATCTATCTAGCCTGCACAGATATCTAGCTTACACAGATATCTAGCCTGCACAGATATCTATCTAGCCTGCACAGATATCTAGCCTGCACAGATATCTAGCCTGCACCTAGCCTGCACAGATACCTAGCCTGCACAGATATCTAGCCTGCACAGATATCTAGCCTGCACAGATATCTAGCCTGCACCTAGCCTGCACAGATACCTAGCCTGCACAGATATCTAGCCTGCACAGATATCTAGCCTCAGCTGCACAGATATCTAGCCTGCACAGATATCTAGCCTGCACAGATACCTAGCCTGCACAGATATCTAGACTGCACAGATATCTAGCCTGTACCTAGCCTGCACAGATATCTAGCCTGCACATCTGCTGGTGTCGGGAGAGCAGAGCATAGTGAGGCAGACACGGCCGGGGTGATGTCTGCTGTCTGCAGCAGGCTGCAGGCAGGCACGTGGTCTGACAGGGGAAATAATGCCAGGCCTTTTTCTGGACAGTTGTTTGTGTGGTCGTGGCCAAATTGTGGAAGACGAGGTGTGCCACAGTTATCCACCAAGCCGTCATCCCAGGTGAAGTGGTCTATAAACAAATCATGCTCACCTTCTAACAGACTTCTTATTTTTGATAACTATTCCTTTTCTACAGTTAACACATTAAGTGCCAGAGACGACCTAACTCGTCTTACATAATCCAGCGCTTAAGTGCCAAGGACGAGCTAACTCGTCTTACATAAACATTTTTTTTTTTTGACGGTGGGACATCAATCAACCCCTTTTACATCTTCGAGATAACTATTTGGAGCAAGAGCATGTGTGTAATCTATTTTACCGACCACTAAGTGGCGACAGAGACCGAGAGAAGCCACAGCCACGGGACCCAAAAGCAGCCGCCTCCCGCGGAAATGGCTTGGCGATTTTACAGTCAGAAGCCCGGACACACACACAGAACGGACAGAGATCTCTTCCCCCCAGAGCCGCGGATCAACGCGCGAACACACACACACACACACACAGACACACACACACACACACACACACCGCGGGAGCAAGCCATTCAAGGAAATGGCTTGGCGATTTTACAGTAATCCATTTCAGACTCGTCCCCGCACGCAGGCAAGCAGGCAGGCAGGCACGCAGACAGACAGGCAGGCAGCACAACGCGCTTCTGACACGCCCGCTGTTAGGAGGAAGGAGGAGAAGACACACGGAGGGAGGAGTTTGAATGAGAGGGGTGTTTCCTGTTGTTATGGAGGAAATTACTGTTCAAAACTATTGTTTAGAATGTCTGACGGTCTTACTGATGCCAAAAATGAATGGTTAAAGTGACTGTTTCACAAAAAGCCATTTATCTCTGAATAAATTTCCAGACGCTGAAACCATGCTGTACTCAACGGCTAATATCTACATAACTACTAACTCTGCAAACTAACTCTTTTAGACAGAGAAAGCACACATTCTATT
This sequence comes from Poromitra crassiceps, assembly GCF_964638095.1. Lineage (NCBI taxonomy): Eukaryota > Metazoa > Chordata > Actinopteri > Beryciformes > Melamphaidae > Poromitra > Poromitra crassiceps. The sequence continues at coordinate 27,359,061 of NC_139632.1, forward strand.
AGTTATTTTTAGATGATTGGTGTTCATGAATTCTTAACAGAAAAGAATCCTCGGCTGTTCTAAAATGAGCCAGAATCGTCAAAAACACCCCTGGCACAACTTACCTACAGGAATGAAAACATGGCTGGCATTCAATGTGTTAACCCTTGTACCCTGTTAGTCCAACGGTTGGCTCGTTTTTACATTCGCGCGGATGGGGTTTTGACATTTTTGGTGGTCTGAGGCTAAAAGTGTGCTCAGGTCTTTTTTTCTGTGTGTTTTACAAAAGTCTCCCTCTCACCATGTTAGAACACTTCGTGGCCTCCTGTAGCGAAAATACTCACAGGTTTACTGTTGGCGGTTGTTGCATGGACCGCAAATTCTCATTGACTTCCATTATAACATACTTTTTTGGGACCTCCAGCCATTGAAAAAAAAAATGCACTCACATTATGTTTTTATTCTATCATCCTGGACCAAACACCTTGAAATTTGACCTTGAAATAGAATTTTGTGGTTGGCTGAAAATTTGGGGGAATTACATGGCCTCAAAGTCCATTGCATAGTTTTCCCATTGGTTTCAATGTTAATTTTGAACAAAAACAACACTTTTTTTTAGGACCTCCAGCTTTTTTCCCCAAAAAAGATTATTTCCCTGATGTTACACATCTCACCTTGAGTCAAGGCTTGTAATTACTAGTTTCTATTGTGTTTCGCTATTTCCCCCTATTCCCCCAGTTTTGGCACAACAACCAATTACATGCAGTTTTCATGAAATGTACAGGAAATTGATCTGTATGCCGAACATGGGAAAATATTCAAAAGCAGAATTTTACAGTGCACACTACTAATTTGAAGCCTTTAGACCAGGATAGATGCTGGACTAAAGCTCATTTGTGTTTTTTGGGGAAAAAGTCTGGAAGTCCTAAACAGGCACTTTTTGCTTTTTTGGCTCAAATCATGCAGTAAATATGAAAACCACTGATGATGTCACAATGTCTATGAATGTCATCAGTGACATCATTAGTGACCAAAAACATCTTACGACATCACTGATGATAATCTGATTACAAAAGTAATCTGATTACAAAAGTAATCTGATTACAATGAGTAATCTGATTACAAAAGTAATCTGAATTTACAGATAGAAATTACATTGTATACTGAATGTTGCTGCCAATCTTTGACCTATCCCAGGCTATGAAATCCCCCCCTTGAAAAATCCACTTTGCATTTATGGGAACAAAAATTTATGGGAAATTGTGTTTTTACTGTACTTTTACTGTACTTACAGTACTACTGGACACTGGCATTTGAGGGGTTAAAGTTCTGACTAAGTATGAAATGTTGGTACACATAATGAGGGATGAAGTTACCAATGAATAAAAAAAATATATAAAAAATGTTTGGGAAAGAATTAATAATAATCTTATTAATTAAAAAAAAAAAAAAAAAAAAATGTATTTACTGTAAATGTTTGTAACCCCTGACTGAATAATTGAATAAAGTATATTTAAAAAGGAAGCCATTCTCTATGGGATTGGTACAAACTGTTGTCCCACAACCAAAGAACAAATTTAAAAAGCATTTAAATAGCTATGCAAATCTTAGATGTTCACTAAGATCATTCTATTATTATGTTGATTTCTATTATTTGCTATTATTTTTACTATGTACAGTAAGCTTCAGTGCAGGAACGCACGTGTACCTGTGTGTGTATGAGGATTTGTGTGTATTTGCGCTCCCACGGGGCGTGTGTTCGAGTGCGTTTCTATACAAAAGTGACTGTGCTCTTTCAGTATCAATAGCAGTTTCAATATCAGCTGCTATTAAGTTAGATTTCCCACGGTTCCTGCTCAGCACAATTTTGAATAGATTAAAAAGCAACTCAGAGGGTGCCCAATAAATCATCAAGTGCAATGCAATCACTCAGGCGTCGCTGTGCCAGCGCTCGTTGCAGGATATGAAAAATCCTAATGCGCTTGATAGAAGTTAGACTAACTTCACAGCCCCGACGTTCACCTCCCCACGCAGAAACAAGTGAAGCCAGCAGACATCTGAAGTAATGAAAAGTGCATTAGTTACTAGAGTCATGGCAGAGGTGGGAAGTGATGTTATTGGATGACCTGTTAGCAAGTAAGCAAGATGACAGTCAGTCCACCAGCAGAGAGAGAATGGGGTAAGAATAGAAATACTGTGTGTGTGTGTGTGTGTGTGTGTGTGTGTGTGTGTGTGTGTGTGTGTGTGTGTGTGTGTGTGTGTGTGTGTGTGTGAAATAATTATTCAAATTCTCTTGTCTTTTCAGGTCAACTGTATGGAAGAGGAGGGGAGATTCCCTGCCCACCAACACAAGGGTCGCAGGTTCAAGCCCCCGTGTTGCCTCCAGCTTGGTCGGGCGTCCATACAGTCACAATTGGTCTTGTCTGCGGGCGGGAAACTGGATTAAGGGTACTAGAAATATTGCGTTGGGGCACTTGTTCGGGGGGGAGGGGAACTTTTTGCATTTAAAAAAATGCATTATATATATATATATACACATACATACGGTACATACATACATACATACATATATAAAATCGGCATGCATAAGTATAGGCTAAATAAATTCAGTGGATGGAAATAAAGCATTGTAAAATGACACTTAACTGAAGAACTGGAGAAGTAAATGAGCTCCTGCCTGCGTGTACGTTGTGTGCGTGTGTGTAGGTGTGTGTAGGTGTGTGTGTGTGTGTGTGTGTGTGTGCGTATGCGTGTGTGTGCGTGTGCGTATGCGTGTGTGTGTGTGCGTGTGTGTGTGTGTGTGCGTGTGTGTGCGTGTGCGTGTGTGTGAGTGAGTGTGGGTTTCCTGCTCTGGGGCTCAGAGCAGGTGACGATAAGGAGCCATGACAAACACACACTCACAACCATTTACAATCTGAATAGTCGTCACATACTGTACACTTCAGCTCCTAAAAGCACTTACACTGGCATCCATCACTGACATAACAGGTGGCCTGGAGCTGACCAGGACAGAGCTAGGAATATCAAACTCTAATGTGTCACAAATGAGCATTGAGTATTACACTCCTCTCTGTCCAAAAACAATGTTGGACCATGGCATTCTGCTGCTTCCAGGCTGAAACAATTCAGTTTGATTGCAATGTGAAGAGACTCCTGGACCAGCTATTTAATGTGAACAGACTCCTGGACCAGCTATTTTGCAATTCTAGGATGCCTACAAAATACTGCTTGCAGCTGCGGAAAATCTCTGTCCCCCTCCCTCATACAGTATGTAGCAGTTGGATATATTACGACCAGTCTCTCAGTCTGCAGAGGGCTGGAAGATAACCAAGCTCCCCCCGAGGAGAAAACGTATTTCCTCCTAAAAGAGTTGCCATAAATATCAACTTGATTTACGCTAAAATGTACACCTGTGGCATTCTAAAGGGCATTTAGTGAGACAGACTAACAGGCCAATGAAGCGTCTATGAATCTCCCTGTTTCCCCCATGGATGGAGGGGGATGAAAATTCATGGTAAACTTTATACCGGCGCGGCAGCTATAGAGCGGCTATATATCCAGAGCTGCCATATGACGTTACATGTTCCCATATGTTTGGTGCCGTCTCCAGTCCAGCAGCCCGCCGCCTAGTGCACTTTTGACCTCCCCGCCCAAAAGGTCAATGTTGATGAGGGGAGCCCAGTCTGTCACATCTGTATGGAAACATCTGGAGCTCAGAGGCTGGCTGTGTGTTAGGGTTGCACCATATCGGGAATCATATCAGCATCGGCCGATGTTAGTATCAGTATTGTATCGGTCCAATGAGCAAAATAACAGCAATGTTAATATTGTATCAGCCAAAATGTTTTCTGTTGAGAGGGGGGGGGGGGGGGGTACTGTAAATATATGATTTTTGAATTAAATAAAGAACTGCGTTACTTTTTTCAAATTCAGTGTTTACATGTGTTTTTCACTATGTACAAAATTTGATTATCATAGAAACTTGTTTTTATACAGATCATATCGACATGGGTAAACATTGGTTATCGGCCATAGCAACAATGTTAATATTGGTTATCGGGATCAGCCAAAATGTTCATATCGGTGCCTCCCTAGTGTGTGTGTGTGTGTGTGTACTCCAGCGTTCGTTACTAAGTCGACAGATTTTTAGCTATTTGTATAAAAAAAATACCCACAGATAGAGCATGCACTCTTGCCTGCAGGCCTAATTAAACCCCCTCGAGGGGAGATTTCTGAAGAAATCAAACAAGTCACAATGGTGTATTCATATTTGCTGAAATAATAATCAATTTACCTCGGAAATCATTCAGGTGGGGTTTTCTCACTCTTCAACTTGCCAGACTACCCCACTAAAGCGTTGCTTTTGCTATTATAGTTGGTGTTGAAATGAACATGACAGGTCGTTTTGTCTGGGGTATAAAACAGGGATAAATGTCACCAAAAAAGTGGAGCGATTGTAAACAAGACAAAAATGGAAAAGTATTTATCCAGATAGATGGTTTTCTGCAAGCATTTTTCTACGGTAATTTCCAAAAATCTGTCTCTCCACTATCTGCTCCACTAGTGCAAGAAGCAGCTGCCTAAAAAATGTGTCTAACATGAATGTGAGGTTTATACAGTTACAGTACTGTGCGTTTGTCTGTGTGTGTGTGTGTGTGTGCGTGTGTGTGTGTGTGTGTGTGTGTGTGTGTGTGTGTGTGTGTGTGTGCTTGTATGTGTGTGTGTGTGCGTGCGTGTATGTGTGTGTGTGTGTGTGTGTGTGTGTGTGTGTGTGTGCGTGTGCGTGTATGTGTGTGTGCGTGCGTGTATGTGTGTGTGTGTGCGTGTACTGTATGTGTATGTGTGTGTGCGTGTGTGCGTGCATGTGTCTGCAACTAGTGCTCTTCTCAGGAGACTAGACAGACATTTGGTAGGTGGATTCACTATTAAAAAACAGGCCCACAGGGAATCTAGCTAAAGATAGGTACTGGAAACAATGCCAGCAATCCAATGAATATGTGGTTTTGATGATATTCCATCTGATAAGCCCCTACATCCTGAGTTAAATTATTTCATATGCTGAGGAAACAGTCTGAGTTTTTTGTCTCAGCAAACAATAGGAAGATGTTATGCAGTTTTAAGTAGCACCATATGATTTATTTGTTGCATGGCGCTCAAAATAGAATACTGTACATATAGGCCGGACTTTAAGAGCATACTGGTAGCCTGGTACAACAATGTAATATTATTCTTATTATAAATCTGATTTTTCTTTTTTATTATTCTAGTGCAGGCCACAATTGCAAATCAGAATAGTCTACAAAAGAATCAGAATTGGTTTAATAATCACCAATAAGGGTGCCCGGGTAGTACAGCGGGAGATTCCCTGCCTACCAACATGAGGGTCGCAGGTTCGAGCCCCCGTGTTACCTCCAATTTGGTCGGGCATCCATACAGGCACAATTGGCCGAAGGGGGAACCAGGGAGAATAACGTGATCATCCCACGCTCTAATAATAATAATAATAATGATTGGATTTATATAGCGCCTTTCCAAGGCTCAAAGCGCTTACACAGAATCATTATTCGTTCACACCATTCGTACCGGTGGTTCAGAAGCGTGGCAGCCACACATTGGCGCTCAACGGTCCCTCCGAACCACCATCATCATTCATGTCAACATTCATACCAATCATACCAATCATACCATTCATGTCTTACATTCATACCAATCATACCAATCATACCAGGCAAGGAGGGTTAAGTGTCTTGCCCAGGGACACAACGATTAACAGCTGGGAGGGAGCGGGGATCGAACCGCCAACCCTTGCGTCATTGGCTGACCCGCTCTACCTCCTGAGCTAAAGCCGCCCTCTACGTCCTGCTGGTGAAACTCCTCGCTGTCAGGTGAAAAGAAGCAGCTGGCGACTGCACATGTATCAGTGAAAGCATGTGCGTCTACAACACTCAGATCATCAGAGGGGGTGGTGCCACGACCAGAACAGCAAGGGGAATTGACCAAGTACAATTGGGGAGAAAAGGGGGGGGGGCGAAATCCAGAAGAAAAAAAAGAAAAGAAAAAAACATGATAGTCTGGTGCAAAAAATGTAATACATTGTGATTATAAATGCAGATTTTTCTTTTGGTTATTCTAGTTTCAGGGTATGATGTATCTGAATCTGAATTAGTTTAATAATCACCAATCAAATTAAACTAGGCTAAATGTACAGGGATTTGTGGTGGTGGCAGTGGAGCAGAGCCATGTAGACAGCAGAGCTTCACATCATAACACTGACACACTTGGCTCAAAGACAAGAGAGCTCACACTCAGTGCAAAGAGACGGCACCAGACATGAACAGTATGTTTATGTTTATGTTTATGTTTATGTTTATTTGCACATTAAAGGAAAACAGAACAAAATAAAAAATGTTTACAACATTGGAGAAAAAAACATGTGCAGGTGAGATAGAAACCCACTACGGGTTTATATAAAGATCTCACCTCAAGAGAAAAACATAATAATACAAGTTACTCAATTAACATTGAACAAACATTAAATGCAATGATAATTCAGATTAGTGAAAAATAAAAAAAGTATATAAAATGTATGTTATACATATTACTCTACAATACTGTACATGCTTTCAGGATGTGACAGCTGCGTGCATGTGGGGCAGTGAGAGACTGCAAGATAAATGTATAGGCCCCTATCGTTGCATCGGCGCAGTTTCTAGGCCGAGCGGCAGGCGCAGATCAAAGCAGTGGGCGTGGAAAGGCGCACTTGATATCGTTGTGCTGGCGCTAGATGCAGCCCAAAGCATTACAACCACGCCTTTTAGGCGTAAAATTATGCACCGTCATGCTCATTGGATAAGTGCAATAAACGAATCGCACGCTTGCCTTTTTAGCTCCAATTCCAGTGATCCCGCAAAACCAGACGAAAGCCAAACGCTCTGCCCCCCCCCCCCCCTCCCTTCATCCAGCCTGTCTGTCTGCATTATAGGCTATTATTCCATATTATTATGCTTCTCAAACCAATCTAACTGCAGTTTCAATACTGCAAGCATGTAAATACGCTACACTATAGCAAGATCAAAGTGAAAATAATGTTCTATGCATCAGCTAGAAAAATATAGCCTATTAGATTGGTGAAAGTTTGTCCAGAAAGATATCATTTTCTCTCGCCTGCTGCAGGAAGGATGATGCACATAAATATACCCTACATTATGTCAAGTCATTGCATAAATGTGTTTTTATTGTAAAACTAAATGTGAAATAGGGCCAAGTTATTGGACGGACATCACAGTATAGCAGATGCCATTAGAAGCGCGTTCCGAAGCGCGTTCCGCTGTCACTTCTCTAAATCACGTTAACTCGACAAGGGGTATATATATGCCCAGGAGGACATATATGTTTCACATAGGGTGGTGTTTTCATTTCGAGGTTTTATTTGGTCCAATATTGAAATGTTGACAATGGCAGGCTGTGTTACCATTACACATTAATTTAGAACTACCTTTTATATCTATTTTGGCTCATTTGGTGGCTATTTAGTAGCGAAATGAAGAAACACAATGCATGCTGGGAACTCAGAGAGAGAGAGAGAGAAGGGTGACAGAGAAGAAGCAGTGAAGGCAAAGAATAGGCCTGCTTTTGAAAAGCGCAAAGCGCTAAATGTAGGCCAGCTCCCAAGATATGACTAGGCTGGTATTTAGCGCCGACACGCCCACTTTGGGACTGCGCCACGCCCATTCGGCCTAAAGCGCATTTGGCAGCCTAAAGCCTATTGCTATCTTGCCGAAACAGGCGCAAGGCACGTTTTTTTGCGGTTAAGGCCCGTAATAGCGCCGATGGCCTGTGGGAGAATAGAGCCCATAATGTCACAAGCAGATGCGGCGAGTGAATCACATGAGTTTAGTGTTATTTTCCATCAAGTCTTTAATCTTCTTTCCTGGATTCCAGCTCGGCTAAATGACGTGAAGTGTTGCATCATCTATAATATTAAACCAGCTCTTGGACTCCTTTCATCATATACTAATGCAACTTGTAATGTTTTAAAGTACACTACCAGCCAAACGTTTGGACATACAACATTTTTCTTTACTTTTAAAATTTTAGTAATAATAGTATTAATAGTAAAAATAATAGTAAAGACATCAAAAATATAAATAACACATGGAATTTATGTAGTGACCATAAAAACTGTTATAGAGCTGCAACGATGAATCGATTAGTTGTCAATGTAACGGGCGCGCCTGGCCTGCCACTTCAGTCTGGCTGGCTGCGCATCCGTTAACGTTAGTATGATCTGCGTTGTGTTCTGTGGCTGTGCAGGTGGAAGAAGGAAGGACTCTGACACAAGCTGCGACTGGAAGACTTTTAGTGGAAACGGGGATCTGTATGAAATAATAATACAATACAAAGGCTGAAACATGCAGTCTCTCCACAGGACACGGATTCACCGGCCCCTCATCTCAGAACGTTTAGCGCGGACTGCATTCATTCACACATTACTCTAAACATGCTAAACATTAGCAGTAACAATCGACAATGAAATGGTACAGTGGTATGAAAATAAACAAAGTGCACATACCTGTATGAAATAATAATACAATACAAAGGCTGAAACATGCAGTCTCTCCACAGGACACGGATTCACCGGCCCCTGTTAGCAATAAACACACGGGAAACCCTGTAGTACTTGGAAACACATGTCACTATAAACTTGCAAAACGAATTTACAAAGTTCAGATTCTAATGACACAGAGCTCTACATGTTCACAACCTTAAGGTTATCATTGACAAGTGCATACTGATACGTTTGTATTGTCCAAAAACCAAAATAAATGCTTATTCCTGACACAGAAAATAATACATACCTCATCTCAGAACGTTTAGCGCGGACTGAGGGAGTCGCAGCAGTGACGTCAATAACAACGGACGTCTTAAAGTGACAGTACAGGTTTGAGCACACAATCAGATAAAACTATGAAATTCAACTTGAACATAACAAAACAGATCTTATTCAACATAGATCAGGATTTGGTGATGTTTCAAACACAAAAATAAAGATATCATTCTAAACTGGTTACATTCACCCCTCCTGAAATTCACCAACATCCTGACTATAGGATGCATTCTCAAGACCGCAAGCACAATATCTACTACTGACCCAATCTGGCACAAGTGAAAAGAAAGACCTAGTCTTTACAGTCAACTCAGAAGTTACCTCACTTACAAGGTTCAAGGGAGAAAGAGATTGATCAGATCTCTGAATCCCCTTAGCTAAATGCGACGCCTGATACGCCACACAACACTTGTCCTTAAAACTTGTTCCATAGACACGTGCACATGTATATCCTTTTCAAAACAAAACCAAAAAACAAAACTGTCTCTCATAAATACCTCCAACACTTATTACAGCTCACCTCTCGAAACCAGCAAGGAGAGACTGAGGACGGCTACTAAATAAGCTGTTTGGACCCTTCAGAAATGGTTTCTGAACCATAGACTCTATCAGTCTGTTCACTGACTTCACTAACCTCCCTGCACGCGTTCTAAGCTGGCTATCAGCCTCAGTGTGTGCATGTGTGTCAGTGGAAGCTAAGGTGTCAGTGTGAGGTGAGTGTGAAGTGTCTGTCTGTGTTGCAGGTGAGAAGGATGGATAGTCAGCAATGACAGCGGCAGGACTGACTACTGGACTAGGCTGCACTGGCTCTTCTGACTCAGCTAAGTCGGACTCTTGCGAGTCTTCAAGAGATGAGACTGCAGACTGCTCTCCATCTCCGGGATTTGACAACTCCCGTGCATCGTCACCTGGAATCAGTACTTCAGACATTGAGGCTGTGCCATCACAGTCCTCCTGATCAGACTCCTCGCTGATCAAGGACTGATCCGTTGCATGGGTCAGATCGCCATGATCCACCCCAGGGAGTGGCAAGAAATTGACCTCCAGTAAGAGATTCCTGTGCACTACTCTTGTGTGTCCCTCGGCATCCTGTATCTTGTAGACATGAATGCTGGGATTCACACCAACAACTGTGTACACTCCATCCTCCCATTTGTCGGCCAGCTTCCTTTTACCCCGTTCCCCCTTATTTGCGACCAACACACGATCCCCGACGGACAAGTAGGTGCCCTTGACGCGTTTGTTGTACTGTCGGGCTTGGTGTTGCTGCTCAGTGGAAGAATGTTTCTGTGCTATTTCCATAGCACTCTTCAAGCAAGAAAGCAGGGACTTGGCATATGAGTCGTAATCAGCCACTGCAGGATCATTCAAAACCTGCTTGAACATGACATCCACGGGCAGTCGAGGGACACGCCCAAACATAAGAAAGAATGGCGCATAGCCTGTAGTCTCGTGGGCGGTGGCGTTATAAGCAAACGTGAGAGTCTGGATCTGCTGTGGCCACTGGTGTTTTTCTCTAAGGGGGAGAGCACGAAGCATATTACCCAAGGTGCGATTAAATCGCTCTGTTGCGCCATTGCCCATTGGATGGTAGGCTGTGGTGTGGGATTTTGCAACGCCAGCCAACCTGAGGAGCTCTGCAATCAAGTTGCTCTCGAAATTAGTGCCCTGATCTGAATGTATCCGCTCTGGGAAACCATAAACGCAGAACACATTATCCCAGAGCTTCTTGGCGACCTGCTTCGCTGTCTGATTGGCACAAGGAAAAGCATGAGCGAGTTTGGTGAAGTGATCGGTTACCACTAGCACGTCCACCGACCGCTGCTTGCTGTCCTCTGCAGACCAAAAGTCCATGCAGACTAACTCCATTGGAGCAGAGCTCTTGATACTTTCAAGGGGCGCACGGGCAGCTGGCTCTGGTGACTTCCCTAAGACACACCTCTGACAGCATCTGACATGTGCCCTTACATCCCTCTCCATATCGGGCCAATAAAAACGCTGCCTTGCAAGCGAGAGAGTACGGTCCTGACCCTGATGACCCGCCAGATTGTGGATGCCTGCTAACGCCTTGTCTTTTAGACTCTGAGGCAGCACATATTGGCACCTTTTCTGCTTGGACACAGGATCTCGTGTTGCCCTGTACAGTATGCCATCATGGACCTCCAGCTTGTCCCATTGCTTGAACAACCTGAGGACCTTTGAGTCAGCACCATGCCTCTCTCGCCTAGAAGGACGCTTCCTGGCAGCAACAAAGGGTAACACGGCAGAGATGCAGGGGTCCTGCTCTTGACTCAGCTGTAGCTCCTGAGCAGAGAACATGGGCAACACATCTTGACCAGCTGATAGCTGCTGGACATGTTGGGCCAGACAGAGTGTTCTGGTCTCCGCTGCGTCAGCCCAGGCACAGTGGCCCTGACAAAGAGCCCTCATCTCAGCTGCATCACACACAATGTTCGGTATTGGGTGGTTCGCTGATCTGTGGGCTTGAGACTGGCAGCTGACCCTAAAAACATCCTGCACCAAATCCTCTCCCACCCCATTGGCTTCCTGAGTCAGAGTGGAATATGATTCCCTCAACAGCCTCTGGCTGATGGGTTTCGCAAATGGGTCGCGACTCAAGGCATCCGCCACCACATTTTTCTTCCCTGGCAGATGTTTGAGATCAAAGGAGTAAGCTGCAAGCTTAGACACCCAGCGAATCTCATAAGCGTCAAGCTTTGGCTTCGTTAGAAGGTATGTAAGCGGATTATTATCCGTCCAGATAGTGAAGCTACGGCCCTTCAACCAGTGGCTGAACTTTTCACATACACTCCACTTCAGTGCCAAGAACTCCAGCCTATGAGCTGGATACCTTCGCTGTGACGCACTGAGAGTCTTGCTCGCAAAAGCAATAGGTCTGGCCTTGGATTCTCCTTGGGGCACTTGAGAGAGTACCGCTCCAAGTCCATCCAACGATGCATCAACCATCAAGATGAACGGCTCCTCAAAGTCTGGATGGGCGAGCACGACACACTCCAGCAGCATGGCTTTCAGCCGGTCAAAAGCACTTCCACACTCCACCGTCCAATCTGCAGGGGTAAGCTTTCGATAAGTCCCTTGAGACTTCCTATCCTTAGCTGCCTTTCCCCGCCTCTTTTGCCCAGCTGTAAGTGCGAACAAGGGCTTTGCAACAGAGGAACAGTTCGGGAGGTAGTGCTGATAATAAAACACCATGCCAAGAAATGATTTGAGTCTTCGAACAGAAGGAGTGCACCCATCATTTTCCATCAGGTCTTGGACCGTCATGTTGGTGATAACCTCCACTTTGGCAGGATCGACTGACACACCATGACCATCGATGACATGGCCAAGGAATCCGACTTGCCTTTGTAGCAGATGGCACTTTTTAGGAGCCAGTTTCAAGTTGTTTTCCCGCAGCCTCTGAAACACTGTCTGGAGTCTGCATAGAGCCTCTTCCTCCGTCGGCGCAAAGACAAGAAGATCGTCAAGATAACACAGAAGTTTTGTGAAGTTCATGTCCCCAAAGATCCCGATCATCATCCTCATAAAGGACGCTGGACTATTACACAGACCCTGTGGCATGCGATTGTATTCATGCAGTCCAAGGGGAGTCGTGAAAGCTGTGTACCTTTTGTCGTCTTCATGCATTGAGATGTTGAAAAAGCCAGAGGTGAGATCCATTGTGCTAAAGAGGCAGTTGCCACCAAGAGCAGCCAGACAGTCGGACTGGTGAGGCAAGGGATGGGCGTCCTTCAAGGTTCGGGCGTTCAGCCACCTGAAGTCGTTGCAAATCCGCAACCCACCGTCTTTCTTCCATACCATCACCAAAGGCGAAGCATATTCACTCGACGACTTCCTGATAATCCCCTTCTCCTCCATATCAGTGAGAACCTGCCTCAACTTTTGATAGTGGGCTGGGGGAACTCTCCTATATGGTAGGCGAAAAGGGCGGTCGTCAGTAAGACGTATGCGATGCGTGTAACCTATGGCTTCCCCACAGTCCAGCGAGTGCTTGGAGAAGATGTCCTGATATTCAGCTAGCAGCCCCGCGAGCCGAGACTTACAGGCTTCGCTAACCTCACACGAGTCTATCTCTATGTCACTCAGGCCCAACTCTGACAGACTCTCAGCGAACTGAGCAGGACAGGCACTGGATGAGGCACCAAGCTGCGGTTGCTCTTTGTCAGGTTCCTGCCTCTCTGCATGAGACTGTTGTACCTGCGTGTCAGGTTGCGGTTTCTCTGAAGCCGCTTGCAGACCCTGGAAGGCATCAAGATCCTCGATCGCCAAGCATGGACACACGTCAGCCAATTTGCTATTTCTTTTTAGTGTGATGGCTTTGTCAGTTGGGTTCACAACTGTCATTGGCACCCACCTATCTCCCCAGAGAGGTGTGACAAGACGTCCTACTAGAACACCTCGTGGCATGGCTCTGGAGCTGGTCGGCTCCACGACAACAGTGCTGCCAGGTGACATAGGCACATTAGCCGGAAGTCTGCCCCAAACTAGGTGCTCGTGCTGGGGTAGGAGGGTCACTGCTTGGGTGAGCTTGACAGTGCCTATTTTGTCTGGGACCTCGCTCCCTTTCCAGCGCTCAACATTGGTGAACATCGACAGAAAATGCTCAATGTCGGGGTCAGACTGATGTTCATGTCTGGACGCGATGTCCCAGTAGTCGCTTCCACCCTTCAGGACATGAATCACGCGTTTGATGATATTTGAGCCCAAGATGAGATCGTCATGCTGACCGGGCACGATTAAAGTAGGTACTATGCAGCGAACACCATAAAGTCGCATCTCCAAGTCATAAAAGCCCTCGGGACGAGCCTGCAGACCACCACAGCCCACCAAGACAATGTTCTCTTTGGGGTGCTGCCTCTCAGGCAAAACACCAGCACAGCTGAGTTTCCCCACTGCCTGTTCGCTGATGCTACATGCCATAGAGCCAGAGTCCCACATGCCTTTAAGCTGCACGGTGTGGTTGACAAGAACAGGAGCATAAGACAGCTCTCCGAAAGCTTCGATCTTCTGAGTGGCTTGAATAACTATTCGAGTTCCCCTAGGCGCTGCGCTGCAGCTGTCCTCATATAACTGAGCTAGGTCACCCGCTTCAAAGAGGGATTCATTTAAGTTACCCACACCGCCCCCCTCCAGGTGTGGGTTTTCTAGTTTAACGGCTCGTTCTGTCCACCCGCGCTCTCGTTCGGCTGAGAGCGGCGCTGGCCTGTCTGCTGAGGACAGTCCCTCTTCCAGTGACCAGGAAATAAGCACTTCAAACATCTGTTCTCACGCCTGCAGTGAGCCAACGTGGAATGATCAGGGCTCCTACAAACCCTGCACACCTTCTGGAAAGAATTAGGTACTGCGGCGCTGCTGTCGAAAGTAGCAGGCACTTGTGTCTGCTGTGTGACCAGCCGGTCCAACAAGCTCACTAAGCTCCTCATGCAGTCACTGTCAATACCAGCAGTAGTCGAGGGTGCCGGAGATGGCACAGATGCCACAGTGGCATTCAAGACAGGTGCATCACCAATGAAGGGCACATGACAATGAGAATGGACTTTGTGCTCTGCTGTGCTTAGCTTAAATGGCCTAACCGCTGCTGCTCGCGTTTTCTTCTCCTGCATGTGCTCATCTAGCCTCTCTTGGATCTCGCAAGCTGACCACTTCTCTGCAGATTTGAACTTGAAAACACTTGCAAGAGGCTGGTCTGGGCAGTGTTTGATAAACATCATACTGACCTCATGACCAGGGTCATCGATGCTACGGCCCTGCCTTTTCAGACATTCACCTGCCACATCTACTGTCTTATTTAGCCTGATCCAATACTCCATCGCATCCTCACCTGGTATGGGCAGTGTATTATAGAAATCTGCTAACGGCATGCTTGAGTATGTCAGCTCGCTAAAGTGTTGTTTCAGAATATCAAAAATCAAATGGGGATTGGCAGTGTGGTTGATAGATGTGTTGTTACGCAACTTTATCCTCACCACATCCCCCGCTTTACCCATAAGCCTTGCTAGGACCTCTTGTGAGTGCTCATGAACTGGAATGGCCCTCTTCCTTAAGTACAAAGCCATGAGATTCTCCCACTCGTGAACTGTGAATTTATCTGAGCCATCTCCCCTGAATATAGGAGGCTCCCTTGCATCTGATTGCATGACAAACTTGACGTTAGGCAGTGTCATGTCTGAGGGCTGTTCAGGAGCTCTAGCACTGTGTGTGCTCCTATCTGATTGCAGCCGAGCTGTAATGGAGTCGCCCAGCTTCTCAGCTAACTGTGTGATGAGTGAGCCTAAGTCTGGATTCTGCTCAACTTGGCTTTGCATGGCGCGATCTACATAACGTGTCGAGGTAAGCTGTGGAGTACTAAATGCTGTGACTGTATGCCCTGGTGTCCTGGTCTCTAAGGGTCGATCCGAAAATCCCCTCCCCACACCAAACTGGGACTCAATAGAGTCACGATCAGCACTGTCACCCTCTAACCCGACAAAATATGTCCCACCCCTTGCCATGCTTCTGTCACTCTATACACACAGAGAAAATAAATAAAACAATTTAGAGAAAATTTTAAATAAAATCTGAATGATTAATTCAAGATCACTATACAGATTTGTACAACCACATCAAATCGGTATTCGGCTGTACATCAGCAAATCAGAAACTTAGACGCTACTGCATATCAACACAGTCTCTTGAGTTTATCGTTCATTCTTTTTTTTTTTTTTTTTTTTAAACCCAGTCCATAAAAAAAAATCAAATAAACAATCCGTGAAGCTCTTATTTCAGCTTTCTATTTTTTTTTTTTTTTTTTACCAAGAAAACATTAAACAAAAAGCCTGCCAAGTTCTTTGTCCTTCACTTTTTTTTCACCAACTTGCGAGAAAACATTAAATAAAAAGTCCATAAAGCATCTTCTTTTTTTCTCTTCTTCTTTTGTTGACCAGTCTGAGAGAACACTGAATAAAAAGTCTATAACGTTTTTTCTTTTTCCTCTTCTTTTGTTTACCAGTCTGAGAGAACACTAAATAAAGTTTTTTTTTTTTTTTTTTTTATATATCCCAGTTCTGTAAAATTATTAAACAACCAGTCCGTGGGGTTCTTGGTTCTCTCTTCCTATCCTCTTGTTCATCAGCTCAGCCCATAGAATTAAAGGAAGTGTCCTCTGACACACCTGGGCACAGTCCAAGGAAATACCTGGTACAGGCGAGGGATCACAGACTCCCCCCGGCGAACGAGCTGGCGTCGATCTTCAGACCAATCCTTGAAAGGTCACGGCACCATTGTAACGGGCGCGCCTGGCCTGCCACTTCAGTCTGGCTGGCTGCGCATCCGTTAACGTTAGTATGATCTGCGTTGTGTTCTGTGGCTGTGCAGGTGGAAGAAGGAAGGACTCTGACACAAGCTGCGACTGGAAGACTTTTAGTGGAAACGGGGATCTGTATGAAATAATAATACAATACAAAGGCTGAAACATGCAGTCTCTCCACAGGACACGGATTCACCGGCCCCTCATCTCAGAACGTTTAGCGCGGACTGCATTCATTCACACATTACTCTAAACATGCTAAACATTAGCAGTAACAATCGACAATGAAATGGTACAGTGGTATGAAAATAAACAAAGTGCACATACCTGTATGAAATAATAATACAATACAAAGGCTGAAACATGCAGTCTCTCCACAGGACACGGATTCACCGGCCCCTGTTAGCAATAAACACACGGGAAACCCTGTAGTACTTGGAAACACATGTCACTATAAACTTGCAAAACGAATTTACAAAGTTCAGATTCTAATGACACAGAGCTCTACATGTTCACAACCTTAAGGTTATCATTGACAAGTGCATACTGATACGTTTGTATTGTCCAAAAACCAAAATAAATGCTTATTCCTGACACAGAAAATAATACATACCTCATCTCAGAACGTTTAGCGCGGACTGAGGGAGTCGCAGCAGTGACGTCAATAACAACGGACGTCTTAAAGTGACAGTACAGGTTTGAGCACACAATCAGATAAAACTATGAAATTCAACTTGAACATAACAAAACAGATCTTATTCAACATAGATCAGGATTTGGTGATGTTTCAAACACAAAAATAAAGATATCATTCTAAACTGGTTACATCAAGTATTAAATTAATCACCATTTTTGATAATCAATTAATCAGTTTGAGTATTTTTTTAACACATTCACTGCCAGCCGTTTTTTTTTTACTGTAGGTAGGTTCTGCCAGAGGGTTTTTTTGAGGATTCTGGCTCATCTTTCAAGACCCGAGGATTCTTTTCTGCTAAGATTTTGTGAACACACAATATCTCAAAAGAACTAATAGAATGTGTGCTTTCTCTGTCTAAGAGTTAGTTTGTAGAGTTAGTAGTTATGTAAGCATTAGCAGTTGAATACAGCATGGTTTCAGCGTCAGAAAAATTATTCTGAGATAAACGGCTTTTTGTGAAATTCGATAGAACAGTCACTTTAACCATTCATTTTTGGCATCAGTAAGACGTCAGACATCTAAACAATAGTTTTGAACAGTAATTTCCTCCATAACAGCAGGAAACCCCCCTCTGCTTCCAACTCCTCCCTCCGTGTGTGTCTTCTTGGCTGCAGCGGCCGTGTCACCAGTCTCACTGCTTTGCTGCTGCTGTGCCTGTCTGCGCGGCCGCTCTTTGAGGAAGTCTGGATGGACTCGCTCGTTACTTGGAGTTTTGGTTGAGAGCTTTGATGAAGCTTTTGCGATTCTGGTCATATTTATGCTGCGTGTTTCAAAGTGTGTTCCACCCGTAATCTATTATGCAAATTTGCAATCCCGCACCGCCAGCAATCAGCGCGAAAACGAAAGCGTTTTCGCCAATCCATTTTACAGAGAGAATGGTTTCCTCACGCGTTCCCGTGCAGTTTTGGCTCCCTCTTTCTACTGTGGAGAGACATGTCGCCAGTCAGTGGGTCGGTAAAATAGATTATACACATTCAATACCTCCAATTCTGGTATAGGAGACGTAAAAGGGTTAGATCAACGTCCCACCGTCAAAAAAAAAAAATCTATTTTTTTTTTACGTAAAAACACGTCATTGGCAGTGAACGGTTGGATTTTGTTTGACGTAAAAACACGTCATTGGCAGTGAACGTGTTAAGAAAGAAAAAGTCAAAATTCTCTGACTCCAGCTTCTTAAATGTGAATATTTTCTGGTTTCTTTACTCAGATAGTAAGCTAATATCTTTGGGTTGTGGACAAAAAAAAATATTTGAGGACATTACGTTGGGCTTTGGGAAACACTGATCGACATTTTCCACCATTTTCTGACATTTTATAGACAAAAATAATGTCTTGGAGAAAATAATTGACAGATTAATCGACAATTAAAATAATCGTTAGTTGCAGGCAGCCATACTTGACTATTTATATTTGTTTACTATAATTAATTGTAATTGGCAAAATGGAATTGTTTTTTTATTTGCATGTTTTGTTTGTGTTTTTGTGCCAGTGTTTCATACTTTTTATTTGCAGAGGATGGAAAAACAGACTGCTACAGTATTGACACCTGTGTGGCATTTAGAGCATCTATTCATTAAATTGTCAAGTCACTGTGACAACTCACTTTACTGATAATGAGACTATGCAGTGTCTATACCTACCGAGTATTCACACTTACATATGTGCATGCATTCTCTCTCACACACGCACGCACGTGCACACACACACACACACACACACACACACACACACACACACACACACACACACTCTTTCTCTCTCCAACACAGACACAAGCCAATTGAACTCTCCAATTCCTCACTAAGTATCCTGTCACGTAGTCCAAAGTGCTATCTTGCTCCTCTGTGCCTGAGAAGCACAAAACAGATGTGTTAAATATGTGGCATTATCTAAATGTACAGACCGTTTATACGGCATGGACCATGCCTCAGCAGTTGCCGGGCAGAGTTGTTCAGATGCAGGGCATAATTGCCACTGTATACAGCGCGTAAAGTTCTGCAGATGTCACCGTGGTTATTGTGATATACAGACACGGCTGCCAGCACCAGGATCATCTGTCAAGCTCTATGGCAATTGCCAAGTCTGTAGCAAAGACATGTGTGGCTGAGGCTGCTTCACCAGGCCGGCTGTCTCACAAACACTTCCAGAGAGACATTGTGACTATCTGGGCATGTATACCTGCCCTAGCCTGCTGCCAGTCTACAGTAAATGACTATTTATCATGGAGGGGATGGATTTGACAGCCTCAACCCCCCTTTCCAATCCAACAGCATTCACAGATGCTGCACAAGGCAAATTACGCCCTCCCATTCAGGTGGAATCAACCTTATAGGGAGTAGAGTTAGGTTGTGGCAGATTGGCCTACGGTACATGGTAGCAAGGCTGACTAAACTGAAAGGCTGCTGGCTCAATCTCTGGCCCTGACAGAAGACTTTATTCCAGCTGGACGATAGCGGCTACGCTTACATCTATGGAGCTTACTTATCCCCAAACTGCTCCCTGCAGCTGACCACGAGCTCTGGCCTCTCTGGTGACACTTACAGTAACAATCACTAATAGTTAACGTAAATTCCGGACTATAAGCCGCACCTTTTTTCCCGTTTTTTGGCCTTTTTTGGCCCCTGCGGCTTATATAACGGTGCGGCTTATCTATGGATTTTTGCAAAAAAAAAAAAAAAAAAAAAAAAAAAAAATCTCTCTTTTTTAGCACTCTTTCTAACTATAAATCCTATATAACTATAATAAGTTTTAATTTCCTCTCTTGCCCTCTTTTCACCACACTGTATGACACTGTATGACACTGTGTGCACTGTAAAAAACAACACAGGTGGTGTTGTGTTATGTTGTTTTGTTGAAATGTTAATAAATGGGAGCTTCCTCAAACAGCCATCTCTTTCCCGACAATCCCCTCTGTGCATGAACCCTTACATATGGTAATTAAACATTAAAACACAATTAAAAAAAAAAAAAAAAAAAAAAAAAAAAAAAACATTAAAACACCCGCGGCTTATAGTCCGGTGCGGCTTATATAAGAAAAAAATAGTCAACTTTGCAGGTGCGGCTTATACACCGGTGCGGCTTATAGTCCGGAATTTACGGTAGTTCAATTCTTACATTGTTTAAAGTGTTTTGCTGTTTGTTTTTTTACAAACTATTTGTTAACCCTTTATTACCATTGTAAATGTCAGTTGCGACTTCATAACAGCAGCATACATAATACTTGTTTTATAAATGATTTGTTAATAATGTATAACTAATTAATAAAGTATTAAATGTTTAGGCTGCATAGTGAGCAATGGCAAAATGACAAACATAACTGATTTCATTTCTTTAAACGTTATGACTTAGAAATGATTTAATATTTTATTAGCATGTGATTGATTAAACATTAAATAATGTACAATATACCATTTACTATTAATTAGTAATGACGTAGAAAAATAACTAGCCATCCATTTGTTTCTAGTTAACAATTAAATTATCATATTCAATAAATATCAAATCAGATTCAGATTCATTCATTTATTCTTAAGTTACCATACGCATATAGGATGCCTTGTGTATCTAGTGACAGCAGAAAAGACAATGAAGTTTTGTTTAAAATAGCAAATAAAGTAATCATTATCTTAATCTTAGTGCTCATAAAGAGCAGCTGGTAGAGATTAAAAAAAAATCCAATAAGCTATGTCTAGGCAAGCCTTTTGGGTGTTTATTGATATCTGGGATATCAATGATTAACTGATATCGTATGTATGTATTTTATGCATTTTGCTTTTTTCTTGTAATAGTTTGACCATTAACAAAAGGGGGCATTTCACAATTCCATGACATGATAGCCTACTACTGTATGTGCTGGGTTAGAGTTGAAGAAATACTGGAACCAATTCAATCTGAACTGAAATAAAGTGTGAAGGATGTGTGTGATGGAGACCCAGAGAGAGAGCAGCAGCAGCCAGCCAGGGCATGTCAAACAACCCTTTATACGTCCCGACGTCCCGCTCTCTCTCTCTCTCTCTCTCTCTCTCTCTATCTCTCTCTCTTCCTTCCTCAGCCTCCTTGCCCGACCCGCGTCTGCCTCATCGCCCACACTTATTACAATGGCTTTGACCTCATTATTCTGCGCGGACCCAGCTGCTTTCTCCTTTTTAATATCAGCAAAAGCTACAGAGAAGGAGGTGGGGTTGGGGGGGGGGGGGGGAGTCATCAAAATGCGTCCCGAGTCCCACAAGCTGTGAGTCAGACAGAAATGAGAAGAGGAGAGGCCTGTGCACCGGGCATCAGGGAAGAGTGAGTAGACCTGGGGAGAGAATGCAGGTGTTTGGCTGGATTCTGCGTAGCAGGTGTATATGTGTGTGTGTGTGTGTGTGTGTGTGTGTGTGTGTGTGTGTGAGTGTGTGTGTGTGTGTGTGTGTGTGTGTGTGTGTGTGTGTGTGTGTGTGTGTGTGTGTGTTGCGGCGTAAGGCTAGTGCTAGCCAGCAAAGCAGTGAGAAAAGCACTGACACCACTCAGATTGAGCAGAATAATTTTGACGAGCGGCTGCCAATGATCACCTCATTATAGAGTCCTCCTCCTCCTCCTCGCCCCCCCAAAACGCGCCACATGCACCTGCACACCTCCGGCTCAGCTAGCTCCATCACACACACTGGAGATGGATGTGACTGCCCCAGCCTCCTTTCTCTCTCTCCCTCTCTCTCTCTCTCGCTCTGTATTTCCTCTGTCTCCGTCTCTCGTAACACACACATGCACAGATGCACAAACACTCACTCTTACACACCCTACGTCACTGCAGGTGGCCTGGAGGATGCAGAGAGTTGATAATACATTGAGAGGATGCCCGTCGTAAAAGTCGGGTCATTACATTTTGCTTTTTCCCCTGCCCTCTGATGTACATGAAAATTACAGCTCATTTGTCCCCTTATAGAGCTGAAAAATGTGTCTTGAATATAAATGACCAAGGCCATTAAGAACGTAGAACACACACACACACACACACACACACACACACACACACACACACACACACACACACACACACACACACACACACACACACACTCACACACTCACACACACACACACACACACACACACAGAGGTGTAGAGAGGTGAAGGACAGTTGTTTTTTACACCTTCACACTTTATTTTCTCTACACGCATCACTACTGGCTGCTTGTAATGAGGGATGCATGATGATATCGGTACGTCATCAGTATCGGCCGATAAGGGCTTTAAAATGATATATCGGCATCAGCCCGAAACAAACATTTCTGCAGATATGACAGGCCGATAAAATGATGCTTTAATTATGCCCAAATGCTCTGGCTTTAATAGCAGTACAGTTGTACGATGCACTACTTTCACATGATCCCTGTGGACGCAGATTACATTATTTATTTGTTTTGCAACTTATGAAATAGGTCAAATTTGCTCAAGATAGTCTCAGGGAGAGCCTAGGATGAATCTTACAGTTGTGTTTGAAAGAAAAGAAAGTTAAATAAATAAATAAATAAATAAATAAATAAATAAATAAATAAATAAATAAATAAATAAATAAATAAATAAATATAATCAGCAATTGGCATAAAATCCAATATTGTTTATAATTGAATTTAGCTTAGTCTACCATTACTGAACACACTACTACAATTTGCACTGGATTCGATTATTAGCATCAAATGTCAAACATGTTAAATGTGAATGTTACGAAACCTTCCACATCTTAGCTTCAAAAGAATACCGCCCACTGGTGCCCATGTTCACTGCCTGCTGATTGGATTTTCAGACAGTTATTTCCAGTACAATATAGATAATAAAAACCAACATATTCATATCAACCTTTATCTCTTGTCAGCAAGGGGAAAAGAACAGGAATGGGGCATTAAATATAGTTAGAAACCCTGAGGTAATGTGCTTTAATATCCCTCAATAACAGAAGAAGCTGCCCCCACTGAGCAAAACAGTGAAAAACCTTTCCCTGCAGAGAACATTAATAACCCCTCTGTCTAGGGTTGGAACCTCTCCAACACTATCAAAGGTCAATAACACTTCGGTCAAAAATTAAAATAAAATAAGAAAATGAGTTACAGTACAAGGTAAGAGATTCTAGAATGGGGAAAATAACGCAGAATGAATAATTTATAAATTTCAAATGAGAACACCATTATTCAAGAATGAACACAGCAATCTCATGTCAGTGCTGACCCTATAAATAGGCACTTTTCCTTGCCGTAGCAGCTGAGGCCCATTCAGATATCATGGAGACAGCCGTCCCGAGAGGGCGAGGTGTCAGTGCATCACATAGTGGAAATAGGCTGTGGTTAGCATGTAGCGTTCGCGGCCGTACCCAGCGGTAAACATCTGTGCCGTTACAGGTGTGAGCTCCAGAGGACGAGGCCTGGAAGGCATCCCAACAGGCAATTAGACAACCTCAGGCCAGCTGCTCTCCATGCCTGCAGCAGCGGGGCCTTCTTCTCTTGGAGCTAATTACATAACAAAGACACTCTTAATCAGGTCCTAACGCCCCACTCTCAACTTACTGTACTTCCTCCACTATTATCTCCTCTCCCTTCACTTCCCGTCTTCTCACAGATTGTTTTACAACCGTTTTCTGTATAGAGCACCGACGATTAATCGATTACTTGATCGCCAGAAAATTCATCAACAACAATGTCTCGCTTTGAGTCTTTTTTTATTAAGAAAACAAGCGCAATTTCGCAATAGCTGCGACCACATACAGTAATTATGTGATTTTCTGAAATGCAGGATGGCTGCCTCTGCCACCCTGCATTTCGAGAATTGCCCCCCCACCGCCCCTTTTTAGTCAATTGGCATAAACACAAATACACACCTTCTCACTCTCTCACACACACACACACACACACACACACACACTCCATGATGTCAGCCTCCTAGGGCAAAAACTCTAAACAAACTAATTGATTAACCTAGAAAAGAATCCACAGATTAATCGTCTTATTAAAGTCAGCAGTCTATACCCATGTCTGTCCAGACTCATACAAGCATATTAAGTACCCTGAAGCCCAGGGTGCAGTGGTGTGACCATTCAGCCTTATGGCACAATGTTTTGGGGTACCTCAACAACATGGTTAATTGTTTTCAACATGGAAAATGGTCCTACCCCTACCCCTACCCTAACCCTAAACCACCCACATCCCCCTAGCCACTCCCCCAAGCCACCCCACACTTTCGAATGGTACAGGTCTCATTTGGACATTCAGAAGCTTCGTAGTGAATGTGGTTATTCCATCTTGGCTTGCAGCAAGTTTGTCAAGGAAACCTGTCATCCTTCCTCTGAGCCAGTTGGATGCTGATGTGTTTATGTAACTGCAGTGCTGTCCGTGTCGTTTCAAATGTCAGATGGTGCATTTTCACATGCAGGTAATGCAGCAGTTGTTTTGGCTGCAATTACATAAGAGATAATGAATGAGTAGGTGTGCGCTCAACGGTTTTCACAACGTGGAAGCGAAGAACCACCCGACAACTCAACTCCTCCATCAGGTGTCCTGGAATGTAAATAGGTGGACTTGATAATGCGATGTGGTCCGCAGAACATGTCTCATTCCTCCCACTCACAGAGAAGTTGTTTGTTTGTCCACCCCCATGGAGAAATGGAATGCATTGATGCATTAGAGACTTTCAATTGGTGAAGTCCCTGGAAATAAAGTGGATGGAATAGTTTTTGAAGTCTTTTGAAGTTTTTCTTCTATTTCTATTTCTTCTATTTCGCATTCATGCATTTGGACTTGGACGTTGGAGACAAGGACTCGGACTTGTTAATAGATAAAGACAGGTTTTTTTGTTTTGTTTTGTTCATTTTTGTAAGAAAGTCCCTGTTTGGTTAGGCGGACTTGTCCATGTGTGCATGCCTCGCGCACATCCCAGCAATTAAGCATCAGATGGGAGCGAGCACTGATGTTCGCCTCGTGTCACCAGTGCAAGATTATTTGACTTGTTTCTCACCTTTTTCCTGTGTGCGTGAATGTCCAGCCACTAAATCATATATCATTATCCTATTGAGACATGGAACGCGCTGACCTGGTCCAGTCTGCGCCTTTCCTGCCGCCCGTCTCACACCCTCCCCCCTCTCCCTCCCACTTATGAACATAACGTTTTTTGATCATTCAATAATGCCAGCAGGCTAACTGTACCACATGGCACTGCTATAAGGGCCTGATGATACAGTAGGTCTGATTTATGATATGATGATCCAATGTACGTTATCCCACATTACTATACAATGACAATAAGGAAACATACTCCAGTTAGAAACAAGGCTGGAAGAAAAAGGACGTTACGCATGGCACGTATCTGTAAATATTTAACACACAAACACACACACACGCACTCTCGTCTCACTCTCTCGCTCCTTCTCTGCATTTGTGTGTGCTTGCTTGCAGGGCCTGAAATTAACTTTTTGACTCATCGACCAGGTGACGGGTAGATGGAAAAAATCCACATGCCAGGCATATTTTTTACCAGACAAAATAATATATCGCATTTTTGTCACATATACGTCAGGGATTCCGCTAGGCATTTTTTTCAGATGGCCAATGCAGCCGGTAACGTTCCCGAATATTTACCGGCCACTATTAAACAAAGGACGTTATAAAATAATTGTTTAAAGAATCCATTTATTTATCTATAGTCTATTCTTTATAGCCTCTATAGTCGATCTTTATTCCAGTGTTGTTAAGAGGCGATTTTGCAGCAACAATATTTAATTGGTCGGCATTTGCCTTGATAAAAAACAACGCAGCTAAAAGTAATAACTGCGACAGTGTCAGTGCAGACAGCGTACAACTTGGGCTACGCACCTTTCTCTCCCACTCCACACCTGGCACCTGCGTCAGCTCTCCTGCACTCGCTCTCGACCTTTGGTAGCCTATACGGGAGAGCCAGACTGAAACAGCCAGAAAACTAGAGACAGTCTCACAAAGCACTCGTGTTATCTGGCTGCACACCAAAACACACAGTTTTAATTTTACATGACGACTATTTTGGGACCCGCCACGTGGCGGGTAGACCCCTGAGCGTCACCCGTCAAACGTAAAATCTGGTTGCCAATGGCGCTTGCTGCTCCTTCCCCACTTCCCCCTTCCTGTTCTCTCCTCTCCCACATTTCCCATTCCCCCCCACCTCCTCTCTTTCCATGCTCTCTCCTCCCTCACATCCCACCGCTCTCCCCCCTCCCTTCTCCTGCTCTCTCCTCTTTCTCCCCTCTGCTCCTTCCCCTCCTCCTCTTCTCCCCAATTTTCCCCATTCCCTGCCACTTCCTGCTCTCTCCTCTCTCACATTCTCCCTGCTCTCCCTCCCCTGCACCCTCCCACCTCTCCTTCTCCGTTCTCTCCTCCCCCACATTTCCCATTTTCTCCCCACCTCCTCCCTCTCCCTGCCCTCCCCTCCCCTACATCCCCCCGCTCTCCCTCCCTCCTCCCCTCTCCTGATCTCTCCTATTCCCCCCTTCCCCCACTATTCTAAAGCATAGTACCCATTCTACTCCAAAGCATGGCACCCATTCTATTCCCTCCCACTATTCTGCCACTATTTTAAAGCATGGCACCCATTCTACCCTAAAGCGAGGCACCCATAAGCTCTATATGTGAACATGTGTTTATTTGGCAAAGGGACTCACTACTAAAGGCTTGCAGCCAATTAAATTAAGCATAGTTTGGTTTCTAAGAAATCGACATATGTCGGTTTGCAAAATGTGTGTCTATATTTCTCTATCATATAATTGTTCGATGTGTTATTATTACTACTGTAATTTGTTACTGTTGTGTCAGCTAGCCCTCCTTTCCCTGTTCTCTCCATATAGTCTCCCATACTCTCTCTATACTCCCATACTCTCCCATACGCTCTCTCCTCCCCCACATTTCCCATTCTCTCCCCACCTCCTCCCTCCCCCTGCTCTCTTCTCCCCCACACACCCCCCGCTCCCCCTCCCCCTTCCCCTCTCCTGCTCTCTCCTCTTGCTCCTTCCCCACCTCCTATACTCTCCAACATTTCCCATTCCCTCCCCACCCAATCACTCTCACATTCCCCCTGCTCTCCTCCCTTCTCCTGCTCTCTCCTCTGCTCTCTCCTATATTTCTATATTTTCTATATTTCTCTATCAATTGTTCAATGTGTTATCTTTATTCTGTAATTTGCTACTGTTGTGTCAGCTAGAATTAGCTAGACATATTCTCTGTGAAGCCCTCTGAGACATGCTTGTGAATTAGGGCTATATAAATAAACTTGACTTGACTTGACTATAACATTAAGAAGGCATAATACAACTTCAAATGTTTGTTAAAAGCAAATAATTTACATTTTTCATGTAATCTTTTTTCTCTCTAGGCTGGTCGCGATCACGGCCTCGCCCGCCCTGCAGCTCGCCCACTGCACGTTGCATACGCGGCCGAGCTGTGACATCACTGATGACATGATCAAGGATGACATCATCACGGATGACATCACTGATGACATCATCACTGATGAAATCACATCATTAGGTAATTGGGGCAATCACCTAATTTAAAAAAATCCGGCTCCATCAGGTCACCCGCAGGGGTGCCCTGAACCCGCACGTAAAGCTGCATAGCTGTGGCTGGCCAAAATTCTGCTCACTCACACACGAACACTTCTCATGCTTATTATAGGATTGGATAGGCTAGTTATTTATTTGTTTGTCACTCAATGGCCTTTGTGCCCTAAAACAATGTGCGCCACCGAAAGCCAAATGGCCTTCCCCCTAAAATTATCAAATTTCCAAGTCTGCAGAATCAACTTTGATGACTTGGACTCGGGTGATGGCGATTCGACTCAGACTCTCCCTTGGTGACTCGGACTTGACTTGGACTCGAGATATAGTGACTTGACTACAACACTGTCTCAACCTTTTTACATCAAGTACCACCTCAGAAATGATCAGGCACTACAGACAGGGAGCCCCGCGTACCACCTGTGACACCCATACCACAGGGTGAGAACCAGCGTTTATATAATTTATATTTATAGATGATTCACAGCCTCCTCTATCTTCCACCTCCACCCCTTCATATCTCACAGCTTCTCCTCACCAAGCAAGTCCTGCATGCAAAACAAAGAAAAGAAAAGAAAAGAAAAGAAAAGAAAAGAAAAGAAAAGAAAAGAAAAGAAAAGAAGAAAAAGTTTGTGTATCCGAGTGCAGAATTCCCCTAAGCTTATGGCAGGAAAGGCTCGGGCAATATACAGTAATGTCAGCTACTGTAAGCCATTTGTAAAACCCCATTAATGACGGCAAGACTCAAAGGTTGACTAATCCTCTCTTGCCTTAACACTTATCCTATTGGTAAGTCTTGGAGAAGGCCAACCCAAGTCAATGTGGTCGATTATTGTGCACATACACTGTTCACAACGCTGATCTCCACAAAGTAGCATTACTGGGCCGTGCCCGTTCATCTCAGATTATTGAACGGATTCTACCTCGGCTCCGTCACCTTTTGTCACGATAGGAGCTCCTGTGCCGCCGAAGCGCAGCCATTCTAAGTTAAGGCTGATACATCCATCACAGTTAATGTTCTTAAGGAAACTCGGGGTTATCCTAATTATCACAAACACAGACTAGCACAATTTACTTGTTTAATCAAATAGTGTGCTTTGTTTAATTAGCTGGATATGTGCAGGAAGAGAGAGAGAAAATAAAGAGTTGTTTGTATGTGTGTGAGAGAGAGAAAGCCAGAGAGAGAGATGGCTCTGCTGCACGTACAAACATTCTTTGCTTGAGGACAGAGGGAATTAGAAAGAAAATGACTGAGCCATTGTAGAATTCGCACTCAAAGCACAAAAAACAGACATTTCAAGAACACCGTGCAAAGACAATTCAAGGTACCAACAGAAAAGGGTTTATTGTGATATACGTAACGGTTTGTTACTGCATACTAATTCAAATGGATGTTTCTTTGTCTACAAAAGCCAAATAATTGTTTTTTTAAGCTTGGGGGGGAGGTTCAGCTTGTATTATATATGTATGCCTACTTACCTTTTCCTTTGACATTTTTTGTTGGGTTGTGGTTTGAAAATGCCCCGTCGTTATGTTTATCATTTCTATACTTTCCAAGTCAGGCTAATGTTGCTGCGGAAGGTTAATTGCATGAACCTTTTTTCATAACCAACCTTGACTCTCCAATTATAGTTGCTTTGCTTGAAAAGGGAAGCTTTGGCAAAGGAAAGATTGTGGACTCTTCAGTCAGGGACAATTTTCCAAAAACAGTCCAAATTCACACTAGTCCACTATCATAATTACTCTGCCCTCTCAGAACTAGGGATGCACGATACATTGGCAATTATATCGGTATTGGCCGATGTTAGTCATTTTTAAATATCGGTATCGGTATTGTATTGGTATTGGTATTGGTGAGCAAAATAACAGCAATGTTAATATCTGTATCAAACAAGACTTTCATATTGAGAGGAAACAATGTGGTAAATCTATGATTTATGTGCTTTTCCAAATGTTTTGGAAATAAAGAAAGACATTACTTTTTCAAATGCACGGTGTTTACATGTGTTTTTCAGTATTAGTCCAGTAAATCGGTAAAAAAAAACACCTAACGAAGAACATCATTTTCAAGATGGTTGAATAGTAAAATGATATAAAGCCATTTTAAGCTCCCGAAAGCCGCCATCTTGAAAATGACCCCTAATTCAAAAATCTGGCTCTGTTGGGTCACCCGCCCACGTAAAATGGCATAGCGGTGTGCTCTCTCTCTCGCTCTCTCTCTGATTCCTTATTATAGGATACTGCTCTATGCTATGAGACATATCACATTCATCTCAAATACCTTCACACACAAAACAGTGCAAGTATGAAAGTCACTCATGTGCAGTGAAACTAATCCAAGCAGCAAATGTTAACTTTGAGAAGTGAGGAAGAAATCAAATGCAATTAGGGCAAATATAGTCTGTCCTTCACTCAACTCAAGTGGAAGATTGTGTTCTTTACGCCAAAACACAAGTGCACACCTGATCCACTCCTGCACTGCAGTTCCCCAGTCCATTTCTGTATGTAACCTGCTACAGTGTCAAATGAGACCAATTAGGTTTTCCACCAATCAATCCGTCCCAGCAACTGAACCAACATCAAACTCATTGATTGAAAACATGGCCCCGGTCGACGTAAGGCGATCAACCCCTCACAACTGCTCTCAGCCAAATCGATTTCCTGGCACTGCACTCTGGGCAGATAAATAGATAATGTTAGATAAAGTACAGTAGATAACACCTATACTGTTAACACAAACTTTAGCCATCTTTGATTCAAGTTCTAAAAAAGTTACAGTGGACTTTTGTCAGCCCTGTTCTTGATGCATACAAACAGGCATACACTCTTATAAAAGATGTTACATCTTCCATTAGTGTATGTCTCTATTTAGGGACGACAACAACAAGGACACACATGTTGTGCCGTTTTTAATTGTCTCAATTTAATTGTTTTAATTTAGGAGAAAAATACGTTATACAGCGTCCCCAGCTGGAGCAATGGCCAACTCTCGAACTGATGGTTTATGACATTTGTATTGCCATGCCGTTTCACAAACACACCGTAAGAGCTAGTCGAAAAACACACAAAAATGAAGCTATCATAATATTGCACATTCCATAATGACAGAAAAACCAATAGTCGTAAACATTCATAAAACCTTATATTCAAATTGGTCAGTAAGTATAAAAGCATCCTTATATAAAAGTGGGTTCTGCAATTTTGGTCACGTTTTTGGTTACACTCGTGCAATTGTGATGTCATTGATGATGTCACAATGTCTACCTTCTTCTTTTTGGTGTTTTATGGCAGTTGGCATCCTCAATGTTGCATTAGCGCCCTCTTCTGGATCCATCCATCCACCATTTCCCTGCCGAGAGCTTGCTCTCTTCTTCTTCATCTTTGGTGCTTTATGCCAGCCGGCATCCCTCACCTCCTCCTTCTGGATTTATCCACCCACTGCTTCCCCCAAGCCCCCAGGAATAGCGCTGGGCTGTGAAGCCATTTGAACATGGTGGCGAAGCTCTGTATTGCAAGTCACGTGACACCATGCAGCCCAGAAAGGAAAATTCCCATCCAATTGCATGGGGACCCCGGCAGCTGTTAAACCCAGGGGAATATTTTCCGGGTGTCACTTTAAGTATAAAACGACTCTTTTAATTATCAAAAAAAAAATTATGGGGTAATTTTTTCTTCAGAAGCCACTAAGAGCCGTATACGGGTGTATTTTCTTTTAATACATCCATGGGTGGGAGGGGTGGGAGACGTCATGGAATACGTCATGGCACACATGCGCACTTCGCCTTGGGCCGCATGGTCAGGAAGTAAAACCAGGAAGAAAAAAACCCCATGATGGCTTCATGCGCCAGTGAGCAGCCTCCGTCCGAATGCATGGGTGGGCGTGGCTCGTCCCCTATCCAGTTATTTTAATACATCCATGGCTTCCCCCCATCCTGCCCCTCTGGTCCTCTTAGGTCTCTTCTTCTTCCTCCTCTTCTTCACAACCACACACACCACTGATGACGTCTGTCACTCACTGATCAGTGATGTCACTCACTGATGATGTCACAATGTATATGGCATCAGTGATGTCACTCAAGCAATTATGATGTCATCATGATGTTTACACCTCATGTTGATACTGTGCAGTGAATTTACTAACCGGACGCCCTATTCTCAAGACATTTAAGGGATTGATGATTCCCATGGCTTCCTTTTTACATTTCTAAAATGGCACAAAGGGGTAAGCTACAATGTTGACTTGTTTGTCCATGTGTTGTACGATATGACACCATTGGTCAGATTTTTAGGAAACTCAGGGGAATGATGCATCCCACCACCAGGGGAGTGTTAATTACAGACCAAAACTATCAGACATATTGGTTCCTGATGCGCCCACACAGAGACTGCGTGGTGGGGGACAATGTGTTTATTGTTGCCTTGTTTCAACATGAGTTACAGATGTGCTAATGGTACTGTAACACATGTTAACACAGTACATGTTTCCACTCTATCTTGTCTTGAGAAAATAACAAGATGTGTTGTCCCCAACTAGACGGATTGAAAATTACACCGAGTGATAATGATGAATTCACAGTTACATCTTACAGTAGGTATTCAGCTGCTGCTCTTACCCAGAGTCACTGTACAATGAGTGCAACAGCAAAATACTACTAGGCTCATGTAAATTATAATATACAGGTAGCAGTGTTAGAAATGAGAAGCCGAGAGGAAGGTTAAAGTTTTATTTTTAACGGAGAGCAGCAAAAGGTATGTTTTCCTAAGCCTTCAATACAGCAAATTGTTTGGGCATTTTCACCAACCTCAAGCATGTTTGGTTGTGTTATGCATATCTCAGAGAAGATTAATCCAGTTTATGATTGGTAAGTAGATTACAGCTACTGTAGGCGTGCACACTTCTCCCTAAGCTGCTTACTTAGTGGATACAGCAAGTCATCAGTTACCTCCATCCCAGGTACAGTAGATAATAGTGAAAGGGTTAACTGCGGCATTATTATGTGCACACAAACACAATAAGTAGGCTGCAATACAGCGACTATTCAATAGTATGCATGTGTATTAGAATTTTGTGTACCCAATAACATTTCATCACACTGGGTAATCGTGATATGAAACATTTCCTTTACATCTTGGATAACAGATGGAGGCACGGGCACGGTGGTGTAGTGGTAGAGCTCTCGCCTCGCACAGCAAGAAGGTCCTGGGTTCGATTGCCGCCTGGGACACTGTTGGCACTGGGAGTATGTCTCCCCTTGCCTTCGGTGCCTAGTGCCCAGGTGGGCTATCTCGTGAAAAAGGGCCTTTCTGTGTGGAGTTTGCATGTTCTCCCTGACGCCGTGCTCCCCTGGGGTTTCCTCAATACAACATAGACCCCCACTAAAAACATGCAGAAGATTGTCACCTGACAAGATGAAGATGGTCCCCGGGCGCTGTACACTGAAAGGACATGATGCCTCAATGAGATAAATGGCAGAGACTGTATTTCACCGGCCACCGTCAGGATGAGTGTGTGTGGTTGGCCCATGCGTGCGTGTGTTGTTTAATGGGTGTCATGTGACAAAATAAAGATGGGTTTGTCCGTCCGGTTCTTCATCCTATAATAAAATTCCCGGAGTTCATTGCCAAATTTCGTGCAAATGTCCAGTTGCATTGCTCCTTCACATCAATCAATTTTATATTTACTAGTGGTAGTGGATAGGGCTGGGTATTGGCAAGGACCTCACGATATGATACGATGTCACGATACGATTGTATCACGATACATTGTGATACAATACATATTGCGATATATTGCAATACTCTACATAATTTACTGAAAATTTCAAAATTACTAAAAATACAACATGCTGTGCACCACCCAGTAGTGTAATAAAATGTACATCACTTTATATTGATAACTTAGTGGACAAATTGAATCAAAACTACCGAGTGTTGAGTGTCTTACTGAACGTACTGAAATAAAAAGTATTCTTATCTTGTCACTGAACACACAGCTGTGCAAAAAAATCGATATGGCGATTTATCACAATATTTTTCAGAAATATCGATACAGTATTGCGGAAAAAAGTATCGCGATATATTGCCGCATCGATTTTATTGCACAGCCCTACTAGTGGACCCGTGGGAGTTAGACCCCCTGGGCATTAGACCCCTTCTTCTTCTTCTTCTGTGGTGTTTTATGGTAGTTGGCATTATTTATGTTGCATTACCGCCTCCTTCTGGATTTATCCATCCACTGTTTCTCTACATTCTGTCCCTCCTATTTCCTCTCCCCTGGTCATCATCACTTATGTATAGAATTGGTGATGTCAAGTGATGTCACTCAAGCACTCAATGATGATGTCATCAGTGAGTGATGTCACCAGATGATGTCATCATTGCTAGAGTAACATCAGATCATTAGGTAATTAGGGCAATTTCATTGGGTAATTAGGGCCGATAATTTGGCTCCGTTAGGTCACCCACTGGGGTGCTCACATTTCCTGAACGATCCAGCCCAATCACACGCAAAATGGCATAGCTGCGGCCGAACACAATTCTGCTCACACACTCACACACAGACAGACAGACAGACCCGTCGCATTCTTATTATAAGAAGATATAGCATGCCACATCACAACAAGAGTTATCTCAAGGCACTTTAAAAATAGAGCAGGTTTCAGAAGACCAGGCGCTTTATATTTTAGACCCAACAATTCTCATGGCATGCACTGGCTATTTGTTGCATGTTTCAAAGTGATATTTAATAATGCACTCTGAGAATTGTCAACCTTGTCACTCAAAACAACAGCAGCAACTTTCCACAACCAGGATTATTTTCTCTCCTTTTCTGTTGTAGGTCTATATGGACTTGGGAAATAGAAATCTCTTGCCCTTGTTTCCGCTCAAGGACACACAATGCAGTGTGACCAGTTATCAAATTGTTACAAAGATAAACCTTGAGAGCCTTGGGCTACAATTGCCTGGGAAAGTGTTTAGAATGTTGTATGAAGCGTACCGATGCAGTACACTGGACTCACTAGTACACTAGTGTCACAGTCACAAATGGGTGGAGAGGAACTGTAGTACTGTAGTAAGTATTTTTAAGCGGTGCAGCCATTTCTATTATAAGTGACATGTGTGTCCGTTTGTCCATTCTGGTCTAAGCCCCTCCCCCAGTGTAGCATGAGATGTCTGTTTGTAGCCTAAGCCCCTCCCCCTAGCTCCACAAGCGAGCGAGAGAGCAGTTTGGTTGTCGAACAAGGTCGAGAGTGCTGCAATATTGTCAACGCAACGCACAACAGATTGGATTAGCCGATTAGCTTGCTAAACTTGCTAACGCGTTCAAACACATCTACCTCCGCAACAAGGCAACGGATTTTAACACGGTTTGTACCATTGCAATCAGCGTGACTTGTCACAAAGCTCAGTTGCTACGTGTTGAGCCCGTTGTCGCTGATGTACGTCGGTGATGTGAAAAAGCTGCATACTACTGATTGGTCAGAGAGGATCGTGTTAGGCAAATGTATGCTAATGTTAGCTACCAGTTTAGTTTAGCTTACCCTCTTGTGTGTTCCCCAAACTCTTGTTTTTTACAGCAGTCTCTTGTCTTGTTGTCTTCAGCATCTTCTGAAATGAAATCGGTCTCCTTACTTATCCTCAACAGAAAGCCATTTTCAGTTGATTCTGAGAGAAATGAAAGGCTCGGCATGAACAACGTGCCTCCTGCCACTGTCCCGCCTGCACACAGGCATATAGAATTAGACAATCTTCTCGCTATGGTCTCATTTGCTCATGTAGGACATATAGAGGCATCAGTCTTTCATAACCAGTTAAAAAGGTCTATATGGGGGCTTTAATTGTATGTACTGTATAGGGTTGCTGTGACTATTTACCCAAGTTCATTTTCACAGCATGGCAGTTTCATGCGGCGTTGCTATGATGACCAGTTGTGGGGTGGCCATTGAGGGGGTTCTATTAATTAAATTAATTGAATGAAAAGAAAATGTACTCAAGCTTCTGACATCATCAGTGATGACGTGATAGAGCACTGGTGGTGCCATGGAGCTTCCGAAATCATCAGTGATGTCATAGAGCAGTGATGACATCATCAGTGATGTCATAACTCCTAGTGACATCATCAATGATGTCATAGAGCACTGATGGCATCATCAGTGATGTCATAACTCCTAGTGACATCATCAGTGATGTCATAATTCTGTCTCTGATGCATAGTGACATCATCAATGATGTCATAAAACATAGTGACATCATCAGTGACGTCATAAATCCTACCCTGCTGGTGATAAAAACAGGACCAGTAGATCAGTACGAGTACGAACATCGGAGTGGACGATGGCAAACACCAGCCTACCAGCCTACAGTGGCCTGGAGACTTCTTCGTCTTGTGTTCTGACTGACACCCGGGGCGAGCGCCAACTAACTACCAAGAATCAACCTATACAGTCCTTTACAGTCCCTTCAGAACAGTCTGTTCCTTCGAGTCGGATAGCAGCACTTATATCAGTGTTTACCCCTGACAGGGAGTATGACAGAGAAGGTCATCTGAAGGATCCGCCACATTGTTTGGATGATGAAACTCCTAGCTGTGGTAGGTACAGTTCCGCACCCCAGCTAGCTCGTGGGCTTCACGGAGGAAGGAGGGGCGAGGAGACCCTCAGGGAATCCCCCTCATCTCACTTTAGGTCCCAGGAGCGAAGTGCGCAACCTGGGAGATCCCAACATGGGCACCTAGAGATCCGAGATGGGAACGAGGGACTACAGCAGTCCCAGCAAGACCTGTATGTGGGGCTCTATGCAGAGCTTCAGACACCATCCAACCCAAGTGCATCCTGCCGCAGCAGATCCTCAGCCTCTGTTGGCATGAATCCTACGCAGGCTCTCTCCAGTGTCCAATCTGCAATCTTGGGAGAGAGAATAAAGCAGTTGGAGCTTGAAGATCTCCGCTGTCAGATCGAGGAAGAGGTCGGTGCTGATATCGAATGTAAACAGCTAGACAACCAAGCCAAGGAAGCTCAGCGGCTCCAAGAAGAGGCCCTCGACCGAGCCAAGGAAGCTCAGCAGTGCCAAGAAGAGGCTCTCAAAGCTAGAGAGGCACTCGCTCAGCGGCTGAAAAGACAGCAGAGCTTGAGGAAAGCAGAACAGAACTATGAAGTAGCCCAGCTCGTTTCCTCCATGCTTAGAGAGGGCCATGCAGCTTCACTTGAGCCTCCCGGGACGTCAGACAGTTTCCGAGACATTCCTCAGGCAGCAAGTACCCGCCAGGCTGACGCACTCCAGTCCACCTCTCCACATTCAGCACCCATTCAGGTAGCTCCAGCACGTGCAGCTACACAGCTTCTCACCGGTGCACCACAGGTCATGCAACAGGTAATTCCAGTCTCGAAGGTGCCTCTGCCTCTGGCTGGACCACTCCAGCTGATGCCACAACGTGCTCCAGTGTTAGCACCTGCTCCTGTGACACGTCCGGTGGCACAGCTCAACAACTCCCAGCTACCAGGTGACCACATCCTGGCCGGCTCCTTCGAGACCGCCACGAGGTTGCTCCAGGACCAAGTAGGCATGGTGAACTTCAAGCCCTACATGTCCCTGTTTCAGCAGACGCTAGCAGGCCAAACCCGTTACCTGGACCAGCCCTCCCTGCGCAGCCACCCGCAGAGGAACAGGAAGGACTGCGGGGCCAAGCAGGAGCTGCCCGCCATGGGCCTGCACCTGTCTGACCTCATTTACCACCTACAGCAGTGCTACCAGCTGACCACAGCCAGGCGCTTCGAGGAGGCAGTGGAGCGATTTAGAGGCATCCTGCTGTCTGTGCCGCTGCTGGTGGTGGATAACAAGCAAGAGATCGCAGAGGCTCAGCAGCTGATCGCAATTTGTAGAGAGTACATCGTGGGTCTGACCATGGAGACAGAGAGGAAAAAGTTGCCTAAATTCACTTTGGAGCAGCAGAAGAGGCAGTGTGAGATGGCAGCTTACTTCACCCACTGCAGTCTGCAGCAGGTCCACATGGTGCCGGTGCTGCGCACGGCGCTCAACCTCTTCGTCAAACTGCACAACTTCAAGACAGCAGCCGGCTTTGCACGACGCCTGTTGGAACTGGGGCCACAGCCAGAAGTTGAACAGCACACACTAAAGATTTTGGCGGCTGGCGAGAAGACCCCGACAGACGCCCACCAGTTGAACTATGACCCCCACAAACCATTTGACCTGTGCGCTTCCTCTTTCGTGCCCCTGTATTGTGGGTGCCCAGTGGAGAAGTGCCCCCTATCCGGAGCCTGCTACTGTCCCATGTATAAGGGCCAGGTCTGCAGGGTCACACAGGTGACGGAGATCGGCAAGGATGTGATTGGTTTGCGTGTGAGTCCCCTCCAATTCCATTAACAGGAAGTGGATAAGACAAGATAAGACACTCCCCTCTTCCGGGACCTTCACTGGCTTCCCATCTTGGCACGCATTAAATTCAAAACACTGGTTCTGGCCTACAGGGCAGTACACCAGACAGCCCCTCTGTACTTACAATCTATGGTCAGGCTCCAAATCTCTCGCCGTTCCCTCCGCTCCTCCACCAGCGCAGGACGCCTCGCCCCTCCACTACGGGGGCTCAAAAGTCGCTCATCCCGTTCGCGACTCTTCTCGTCCCTGGCACCTCAATGGTGGAACGAGCTTCCACCTTCGGTCACGACGGCCGAATCACTGCCGATCTTTCGGAAAAGACTAAAGACTCACCTTTTCAGGCTCCATCTGGGCCCTTCTTGAACTAACTTCTTTCTCTCTCTCTTAACAAAAAAAAAAAAAAAAAAACTTCTAAACTAACCTAAGCTAAACTTGTACCACTATTCCTTCAGAAGTTGTAGGTGTCATAGACTGTGTTGCATAGTTGATTGCTCTATTGCTGACAAAAATGTGTTATTGTAAGTCGCTTTGGATAAAAGCGTCTGCCAAATGACGTAATGTAATGTAATGCAACAAGATGAGGGGAAGGAGAACATCGGAGTGGACGATGACGAGCACCAGCCTACCAGCCCGTAGTGACTTGAGACCTCCCAGGGTTCAGCGTAACCAGTGGCCTGCTGGCCTGGGGCCAGGAAAAGTTTATGCAGTTCAAGTTGATTGGCCAGTCACTGGCCTGTCCGGGCTAGCCTGGGTTAGCCTGGGTAAACCCAGCCTCCACGTGACCTCTATGTACTATCAGTCACGAAGAAACTTACGCTACAGGCATAGCCTGTGACGTCACGTTGAAGGCTGGGTTTACCCAGGCTACGTCCAGGCCAGTCACAGTATGAGTTACAGGTGCAACAACATCATATGTCTGTTTGTTTAGAGTTGATTTTTCATTGAAAAGTTTGTTTGAATAAAAGTTCTGAGGGTTAACATGAATTTGCACACTAAGAGCTTGAAGAACTCATTTGGAATGAAATATTGCATGATACAGTTTTATGGCCAGCCATTTGCAGATGGGCCAAAAAGTACATTTTGAACCCTGCCGGCAACACACGATAAATCTATAGGCCGTAAAGAGGAGAGGCTTTACACAAAATATGGAGAAACCTACATTTATACACTGAATTAATTTACTGATCCAATATGTGCCTAATTTAATATTTTGCATATTTGTGTAATGTATCAGGATTACATATCTATAACTAAAGGAAAACAACCTAATCTAAATGGAAAATTAAGAGGGAAAAAAAGGTTATTTTCATTTATTGGCTGCTGGGCCAGTGATAATATACAAGGGGCCAGTAAAACACTAATCTACTGGCCAAGTGGGCCAGTAAGGAAAAAATGTTACGTTGAACCTTGCCTCTTCGTCTGTGTTCTGACCGACACACGGGGCGACCGCCGCTATACCAAGAGTCAACCTATACAGTCCTTTACAGTCCCCTATAGTCCTTTTGCAGTCCTTTACAGTCCCTTCAGAACATGTTGGTCCTTGGTGCCTGGTCTCTGCCTTAAGCAGCAGGTACTGGATCTCCAGAACAATCACACACACCATTCATTTAGTTTAAGTGGATGATGCACAGTACATCTGTTTTTGCTTTTTTACGTGGGGGCAGTCGCCTCAATTTTTGCATCTTTTCCAATCCATTCCAGCAGTTCAAAGCAGCAAAGAAGACAAAGCAGGGGAGACACAGGAGAGAAAGAAAACTGTGGTGGGATTCACGTGTTGCTTCAGAGGTGGCAGACTGAAGCACTGGACCATCTCCAGGCACGGAAGCGTGTCTCTTTTAGTACACAAGATGCCTGATATTACATCATACAGATGTGAACAATAAAGTAAACATCTGTAAGAGATATATTCCTCTAATCTGACACATTTCCACACTGCAAACTGACTCTGCTTTCAAACAACACTTGCAGAACTTCCTGCCTGGCCATGGACCATTATCTGTTTTAAATGCACTTCCAATTGAGGCTGGAAGCTGTAGAAGTGGTGGGGGCTAGCTGAGTGGATATTCTGGGACTGATCATCGAAATAGCAGTCAAGTTTTCCTTTAAAGCTATGCCTAGTGGTCTACCAAGGTGGCCCAAAATACTTTTCCAAGTAGAGCAGCTCTCACGATAAATGGGAGGATAATTAGATAAAAAGCTTTAGAAAATGTCAAAAACCATGTGACAACCACGTTGTAATAGACACACCAGACAATCCAATCAGACAAAAGTGTCTGTAATAACAGGAAGGAAAATGATAGACTAACACGTATCAGATAAATGTGCTGCATTAATCCACCGCATGAGCCAAAATTAAACCCTGTTAAACCAAATAAATATAATCCCCTCAAATTGTACAAAGCTTATTTTCTACTACATTAAGCCTCCTTATTCTGCTAAATCACAGTGGGAATAAGGAACAATCAAGGGAGGAATTGCCATTTGTTTGTATATTCCCTTAAGTATAATTTTATGTTCATTTTCAGTTATATGTGACCTTGTGTTGATATACTCAAGGTATTATGACTATGCAACTCATCAGTTTCCCATGAGAGTTGGCAACTTGGCATGGCACTCCATAAAACCTCATCCAGTTAATCAGTTCTTTGACACTTTTGTGGATCACAGACAGACATTTCCCTTAACTTAACATCTGGAAACATAGTTCACTTTTGTTTCATTCCCAGCCAAGATTGGCAAGCTTCCAAGGTTGAGGGGAAGGGAATATCTGTGTGTTTCACTCAAAGTTCTACTATTTTTAATTGCATTTGTTTAAAGGCTAAACGGCCAACATTTATTTCCCATAATTGTTTTCATAAATACTATGACTCCGGTTAAGAATAATCTTCATGACATTTTGCAAATAAATGTAGTTGAGTTAAAAGTTGAATGGATCAGTTAAATTGATGGATTTGGCAGGCAGAGCAGTCACAGTACTGGACCCTGATGTGCTGAACATATACAGTACTTCCACTGAAGTAAACCTGCCGATTTGAGTTGAGCTTACTCAGCTTACTCAGCTGAGCTTGAGTTTACTAGAGTTGGTCTGAAATTGCTTGTATATTAAAAAGAATTATGGATTTTTCCAAATTAAATTAAATTCAACCACATAAATATAAATGATATATGTATATAAACAGAAGAATATTTGAATTCCCACATCTTAATATAGATGAAGATTGAATGAAGAGCCACATACTGTACAACTCAGAGATAGAACTTAAATGTAAATGGTAAAATGGTAAATGGCCTGCATTTATATAGCGCTTTTATCCAAAGCGCTTTACAATCAGTAGGTACATTCACCCATTCATACACCGATGGTGGCAAGCTGCCACGCAGGGTGCTGGCACACCATCAGGAGCTCAGTATCTTGCCCAAGGACACTTCGACATGCAGACTGGAGGAGCTGGGAATCGAACCACCGACCTCTTTCATCCAAAGCGATTAGTGACGACCCGCTCTACCTCCTGCGCTACAGCCGCCCTGTAGCTTTAACACTGTGTATAAAACCAATGTGGTTCCATTCTGTGCCAGAAGATGATGAGTGCAATTGAGGGCAAATTCTTGGCCAAGTTGGTGGGCTTCATCAATGTGAAATCGCACACCGGCTGTGCAAAAGGGCAGGGAGGGGCATAATGCCCCTTTGTAGATAAGAAATAAAATAAATACATGGAAGCAGAGATAAATGAATTTGGACGATAGGAACAATCTATCTTCACTGCTTCACTACACTTGTTTACCAAATCTTTGCTTTTGCAAACAAAGGCCTGCAACATTGCGTTTAACCAAGGAGGACATTTGTGTCTGCTTCAGTGGCAGCCGCGGTCATCAGTCATCTCAGCTGGGTTTAGATATTCCACAGAGACCCATACGTCTCAAATGGTTCAGCGCTGAGGCTCCTGGTGGCTTACGCCATATGTTATTTATGTAAGACAATGAGAGCGATCTTGTGCCCAACAACAGTATTTCCATTCACACAACATGAAACATTTTGGAAGGAAAGTGTTTGGAAAAACATAATGTCTACATTACAATGAACAACATGTACTAAATAGGTGAACCGCTCACCGCAGTTTAACTTCTACCACTCGGAGTCATTGTGTTTCAATAAGGGGATTGTCTCAATGTTCTTTGAGTCCTCTTCTCAGCCAGTCGTTTAATTTGTCCTGGCATATGGAGAATGGATAATTTTACTCAATTAATCCTTTGATAAGAAACAGGCAGTGGAACTGGCAGTGGAAAACGCCTCTGGCATCCGGCTCCACAAACAATGCCAGGTGAAGCCAGATGAAGAAATGTGGACAATGACACCGGTTGCTTAAATACATACTGTAAGATTAGTGTGCTGGCACGGGTAAGACTGTGTGGGTTATGTACCAGGTTTCAGTTAGATTTCTGTAAGTGATACCCACAGCTTTCCTATTCTCGCTGGACATGGACATGGACATGGACATGAACTTAACATCAAAATAAACTATTTTGTGAGTATTTGCTTTTGAATTTGGGAGAAGTTTGATAGCTTTCAGGTACATCACCGTGCCTCAATTGTCTCATCATTGTGGAAAGTGAACAAAAGGAAAACAAGCGTGATAGCTGCTGCCACGTACTGTAAGCTCATGCATCCACCCCCCCCCCCACCGCCAATTTCCAAAATGCAGGATGTTATAGGGGCACGATGTGCCCTACCCTTGCTCTTTCCCTGCCACCCTGCATTTGGACATTTGTCCTCCCCACACACACACACATACACTGCACATTTCCATAATGCAGGATGTTATTGGGGCACGACCCACCCTACTCTTCCTCTTCCCCTGCCACCCTGCATTTGGAAATCCCCCCCACCACCCCCTTTTAGCCAAATGAAGACAAACACATTTACACACACACACACACACACACACACACACACACACACACCAAATTTCAGCTTCCTAGGGCAAAAACTGTGGCCGTCAAAGGGCGGGGACATTTTTGTGGAGCGACTGAACGAGCAACCTACAGAGCTGCTGGTCACAGCTAATAAAATATAACCTAAGTATGGTCTTTAATTACACTGCTTAATTATTGCAACAGATCTTTGTAATACAAACCACATTGATCATTAACCTTGTTTTTCCCCCCAATATTTTATTTTGTAATTTTCAATTTTCAGAACACACAAAAACGAACAAACTCGATCATTATAACCTTGTTTAATGCACAACTTGAAAGGAACAATTTTGTACCAGGCGGTGTAGATGTGATCAAAGATCTATTGAGTACTATGTGTGAATATTTTTGCACCGTTTGGCAGAGCTTCGCTCCTTCCGGCTGACAACTGTTAGCATGCATACAGTATACACACATCAGCCATGCCACCTCTTCCCACCGTCTTCCTACAGTATTTCTTTTACAGTTGACTGGGCTTCCCACTTCCTCCACCATAAATCTGTTTCTTGCACCCATTTGTTGTGAGGTGTCCCTGGAGCCTACTGCTGGCAGGGGCTCAGTCCTGCTGGTTCCATCGGCCCTCACCAGCCATCTGGCCTTGCACTTTCATGCTAAACTTCTTAGCAGAGCCTTAAGCATTCTTCAACAAGACCTTGACTGATGAAGACACTCTCCAGGTTAGGTGCACATAAATCTAAAATCATATATTTTTTTTTTTCTTATTTTGTAAACGGTGTGCATGTTTGAGAATGGTGTCATGCATTTCCCATGCAGTGGAATTTCTGTGTTTGGCTTCAGCAAGTAAAGCAAAATGTACGCTTTGCGAGTGAGATCACTCACCCTGAGAGGAGAGCAGCCAATGGATCTGATTCTATTAAATAGTAAATAGTTTCAGCAGAACTCTTTCACTGAAAAGGCCTTGACATGTCAGACAGAGACACTCATCTTTCCAGATCAGGCAGACTTTGATCTGGTTTCATGACATTTTCCTTGTGTTCTACAGGTGCACTAAAAATTGAGACTAACTATTTCGAGGAAAGAGTTCTATCTTGCCAGTTTTAACAATAAAAGCAACGTAGTATGCCTTAAAATGTATTAGACATAGACACACACATTCACAGGGATTATGTAATTTGCTGCCATTACAGCATATCATTTACGTTATATTTATTGTGAATAAATGTTTCAATTGATGATTCCGATATTCAAATGATTTCAGTTAGATTGACATTATTATGGCTCTGTGACAAATGTTTTGACATTAATTCAAAGTAAAAGCCACATGGTTCAGTTCTGTCATCCTGCCCCTTCACAAAGTTCAACTATTGGACATGTCATGTTCAGGTCAACCTGGACCACATTAAAGATGTTGAAACTGACAAGATAAAATAGTTTTTTTGTTTTCCTGCTGGGTTGAGCCCACTTTTATACAAAGCAGATTAAAGTGAAGCCCAAAATGAATCTAGTAAGCCTAAAGGTCACAAGTTCACATCAGTTGTTGGTTTCTGGGGGAGTAGTGGAGATCAATTGGAATTACAGTGTCAGGTGCCGGTTGTGGTCATGACTCATGTGTGGTCTTGACTTTGGCCATTTCACCTGAACACAAATGTAAATGATCACACACACACACACACACACACACACACACACACTAGTGTTTTAGATACGCCATGTTCACTCTAAGCTCATTAAAGGACAGTATACAACAATCACAAGAAGAGAAGCAAGCAAGGAATCAAATCAAAGGGCACACAGAGTAGACACCCGCACCATGACCTGATGCAGGGAACAGAAAGCTGCAAAATCAGCCAGACTCTGGAATTGTCATTCCCTAACACGACTACAACATCATTAAGCAATGATTACACAGTGAAGAGTTGATCATCTGAGGGCTACAGGCTAACTGCAGCCATCGACTGATGAAGATCTATCAAGATAGAGAAAGAAAACAAGATGACTCT
This sequence comes from Poromitra crassiceps, assembly GCF_964638095.1. Classification (NCBI taxonomy): domain Eukaryota; kingdom Metazoa; phylum Chordata; class Actinopteri; order Beryciformes; family Melamphaidae; genus Poromitra; species Poromitra crassiceps. Next base: position 27,403,797 of record NC_139632.1, read on the forward strand.
CTTGATCATTCTGAGACATTTGGCAAAAGTTGAAAGTCTAAGCAAAAAAACGGAGGCCTCCTCTGATCACTGTGTGGTTTGCTTAGGCATGCCAATGTTTACAGAGAGGAGACTGATGAAAAACCTTTGATTGCACGATGAGCATCCACATACTCCCTCTGTCAATCTCTCTTGGTTGCTTCATAGACTACACTCTAAATTCATACCATCAAATGAAATGTCCCAAAATAAACTCTGACTCTTGGATTGCTGTCTAACCGCCTTGATTAGTGGTTGACAAACCCAAGAGCTGAAACCAAACAGCGCCAAACGGCACTGTTTGTGATATGAAAATCATACAGAGTAGAGTTGGCAAGTTGTTTATCTTCTACTTCCTTTTGTGCCATGACATCACAGCTGGCGGCAAGGCTAACAACTGAAATCATTGGACAAAGAAGCATACAGTATAAGCCTGTTTTACATTTTTGCTTCGAGTGATGTTTTCATTATCAAAGACGACGTCATAATATTCTGTTAAGATTGAAAGGTTTGTGTAAGCTTTCAGGTAACATTCATAATCCAAGTGAAATACGCTTTACAAACATGCAAACATTTCCCATTGAACAATTCAAAACAGACTAATATTGTTCTTCTTGTGAAGGCTTAAAAGGAAAACAGATGAATGCAAAACGTAAAAAGTGAAAGGCCCAAAGAGGTGGATATACACAGCTGAAGATGCTGCACCTCAGGGAGTGTGGAAAGGAGGCCTGGCTGCACAGTGGAGCCATACAAACTTCACAATGAAGTTTGAAGCGTGATTTTAGAGGTGGAGGTTTACTATCACAGGTACCACAATCCCAGCCAATACCAGGCAACAACAAAACTGCAAATGAGGAGAGTTCTGATGCCAGTTTGAGTAATACACACATAAGAAACAACTTATATGTTTGTGTACAATTTCAAATGCAACTTTCCATATGTTGCTCAGATAAGAGCTAGACATAAACAGACGGAGAACACAACACTGTTACGTCTTCCATGCCTCCGATGGGGGACCATAGCATAACACAACTGTGGTGCCAAAGTAACAGCTGTCAGAAAGTCTGTTAGATGCATCTTGTGATTCTGGTTTTGTTTAGCATTTACTTTAACAACCAATCTTATAGCTCCAAAACATAAAGTTAGCCAGCTAATGTCAGTGCAATTTGCTGCCCAGGATGAGTATTTAATACAGACAGACACCTTCATGCAAACTGGTAGGAAGTTAGTGACCTCCCTGAACAGAACTATAATACTAATAGTCATAAAAACATGACAGCAAGCTTTTCCTTGTCCTTTGTTTTGATTTTGTTTTCATATAACTCTGCCAAGTGAGGGCCAAAGATGAAGAAATGAAGGAAGAAAAGCCAGCATTCTAATGTCCCTTTGTCTTTTAATTAACAGCTATTCTACACCTTCTACTTATAGCAATAAGTCGTCAGCCATCAGCGTTGTGTTGCTCAAAGCGGAAGTGACACTTAAATATAGTTCAATTAGATATTCAATCATGAAAACTATCTAGCATACCTTCTCCCACTCAGTATGGATTCATACCAGGAATAAACAATCCACAGCATAAACATAACAGGAAAACCAAGTATCAAGAAAAATATAATAGAAGAATAGAAGAATAGAAAAAACACATTTCCTGGTACTGTATTAATCCATACTGAGTGAGGGAAGCTGCTACTTTGATACGTTGCTCTATACATGTAGATGCCCATGTAATTAAAAGACAAAAGTACATGATGAGTGCTGGCTTTTCTTTCTTCATTGATTTTGTTCTTACAAATGTATTTTTATGATCGCTACGGATGATTCCCTCTCCCCTTTCTGTTTGTCCGGTTTTTAAATTAAATTCTCAACTGGACAGAAACTTAATGGGTTCTTCCTTGGCCCATGCTACACCCTTTAGTAGTGTTTCCATAATCCTGCTAACAAACAGACAGACAAACAAACAGCACTGAAGACATCACCTCCTTGGCTGAGGTAATAATTAAGGTGGCAATAAGAAGAAAGCATATTAAATTGAGTGAAATGGTCTGAGAGAAAAATTAATGAAACCTCATACGAAAGAGAAATTAACAACAATCCTGACACATAGTTGACAATATAATGGCTTCCATTAGTGGGAAAATTATTTGTAATTTTCAATTTAGGCTGTTGCAATTCTCAGCGGACACACTTCGATAACAATTGTAACAAGATATTCTTTAATGCATGAGTGGTCATATTCTGCAAATGGAGTATAAAGTGGCGTGATGGGGACGCCTGAATACACCAGTTGCTGCTAGGAAAAGCAGACACTCCTCCCTATAGCTGGACATTAACGGGTCACTTCCTGATTAGCTTCCATGGTCATTAATGATCCCTCCATCTGAAATATCATTTAAATACTTTGACAGTGCGCACAGCAATTTCCAACACGTTAGCGGACTGTCGCAACAGAAATCTGCAACTTTCACGGTATTCCGAAAGCAAATGGCACCACAGTAGGCTACGCTAAGTCCGGCTAGACTTGTGAGGCCAAAATGACTGGGTGAGTGAAGGAGGGACTGCAGGAGGAGAGAGTCTAAGCCGCTGGATCGGAGCCCAGATATTTTGAATGAGTGCCTAACAGGAGATCAGGACAAAACCTATCAAGGTCTTGTCATTTCATTCACAGAGCTTTTTATCAGGGAAATAGCTCTGTGCTCTGGCCTAGAGTGACTGATGATGAGGAAGCCACACGCTGGACGTCAGTCTGGCACATCAGAATCAGAATCAGAATCAGAATCACTTTTATTGCCACAGTATGCAAGTTACATACGAGGAATTTGTCTTAGTGTCTGTATGCAGCGTAGCAGTTACATCAATATACAGGGATAAGAAGTAGGAAGATAACTAACGGCAATCGCAAGATTGCAAGTGCAATCAAATCTAATCAAATCGAGTCAATATATACAATATGTACATGAGTGGTGAGGTGTTCTGTGGATGATAAATATGAATTTACGTTGGATTTACATGAGATTTACAGACTGAGTTAAATATACGTTAAATAGGCAGTGGATCTACATGAATTTACAGTCAGAGTTAGATAAGAGTTTACATTGAATGTACCGGTACATGAAATTTACAGGCTAAGTTAAATAGGCATTAATGTGCAGGGAATTTACATAAATTTACCAGTCCCAGTTAGACAGGCATTAAATTAGATACAGTATGAGTTCCAGTTTTATGGGGGGGGGGGGGAGGGGGGTTCGGTTTTTTAGGAGGAGGTAGTGAGTTTGTGTGTGTGTGTGTGGGGGGGGGGGGGGGGTTGTTGGTGAGGCCCTTGGCGGAAGGGGTTTCCGGGCCTTGTTGGTGAGGCTGATGGCGGTTGGGAAGAAGCTGGTCTTGTGACCAAGAGACCTCAGTCTCTTGCCGTGGGGGAGTGTCTTAAAGAGTTTGTGGCCAGGGTGGGAGGGGTCAGCCATAGTGTTTTAGCATGACAAACACCTGCTTCATATAGGCTGCTGGCAGCAGTTTAAGCCTTCAACTTTGGCTTTGTCTTCTAGTTTGACTTAGCAGATTACAGTTTGACAACTGCGAAATTCCTTATGACCTGTCCTCAACACCCTAATGATATGTTCGACCGGCAGGGTGCTTGGCCAAGGCTGTGCCCATTTGGGGGAAAGAAGGCGATCGTCCATATTGAAAAGTATTGTCCGTATGCAAGTTAGTGAGCTTAAGTGAGACCATACCACACGGTCTAAATTGCTGTGTTGTGGATTGTACTTCCAACAAGTGTAAAGATTCTGATCTCCATTTCTCAGAAACGTTAGCAGTCCACTGCTAGCTCACAATCTCCTGTAAGTCAGCGCCAGGTTTAGATTTTTTTGTGGCCATAGACTTGAACATTTGAGGCCCTATTTGTTCAATTTAAAATGAATGGAAAAACTGTATGGATGCACGGTGTGCTGCAGTCTGCTACTGATATAACGGTGATGTTAAACTAAGTACAGTACAAGAATAATATCCTGCAGGATAGGATACTGGTCACTTTACTGCTTTACTGGCATGCAACTAATGTCTTTGGTCATGTCTTTAACTGTATGACATTTTAAAAAGCCACATGGACTTCAGTATAACAATCACAAAGAATGGGCTATTGTTGGACAATCAGAAAAGCACTAGTCCTACTTGAAAAGAATGCGAAACCACATAACTATATTACTCCATCAGAAAACTCCCTCAACCACCACCACCACCACCACCACCACCACCAGCGCACACAAGGTCCAGACTCCACAGAGAGATCTCAACCACAGACTGTACTAATGGCTCTTTTTAAGCACTGCAGCCGCTTCGAAGAAGTGACTTTGTGTGTCCATCCGTTATGGCCGAGATGTGAGCACGGGATGTAGCACGGGACGTGCCGAGATTTAACCTAGATGCCCCTCCCCTCTACAAGGAAGCTGAGTGGAGTGGACACAAAGTGCCACAGCTCAAAGAAACACGCAGGCACCTTTAGGTACACACACACCCACACACACACACTGCACACAGTGTCAGAGAGGGGGGGGGGGGGGGCGAGAAGGGTCCGACCTGCGCAAACCTGAACCGTTTACTTCAACACCTGGGTGTGATTTGTTTTCTTAATCCACACCAAAACATCAGGCCTACCCAGATGCTACCAGACTTTTTCCCATTGCGTGCCATGCAGCAGTGGGTAAAAAGTGATCATTTCAGGCCACATTCAATAACTCAGGGTGGGACAGTTTGCACAAGCCTGTATTTGTGCCAGAGGTTGGCTGCACCAAACTGCCAGCCCTGCAGCCTACAAAATCTTACATTTAAGTTAAATCAATTATGTTCGAATCAAATCAAAACTATTAAATATTAAAGTCTGTAACTCACCAGCTAGGGGACTTTTTCATGCTCTTCTTTGCAGCAAAATCGATGGTGATGTTTCTGGTGAAATCCATCTGATGCACCAAGTCATATCCAGAAACATGGTGGTGGTTCTTCTGACTTCCATGATGTTCACACATTAATGAGCTCAGAGTGACTAAATTTGGATGAGGACAGTTCACCAGTTGCATTTGACACAGGCAGTCAGATAGATCCTGAGAACATTGTCCACATTTGGGAAAACCTTCCTAGTTCCTTCTCTTTAAGCAGAATGAATAAATCTTGTGCCATGGTTGTAGAACTGCTGATTATTGCAGAGAAATGCAAATGTTCATCTGGGATTCTTTTTAATCTATTCTAGATTATTGCTGTTCCGTGACTTTCTTTGCAAATTCCCACCACCTTGTGTTTTTCATTTTTGTAAAGTAACAGTTGGGTGAGAAATCCAAAGTATTGACAAATCTTGGCCTTGGTTACATCCAAAAGAGCGCAATTCTTCTGTTGTACATGTAGGCCACAATGCATCTGAAGATGCAATGTCACTGACTGTATTCCATCATCATCATGTTCTTCTGTCAGACCCTGGATGTTCCCTCAGTGTCAATCCTCCCGTCCTCTTCATCTGTATCTTGCGTAGCCGTAGTCCTCACTGCTTCCTGCTCTGATGGCTCCTTTTCTCCCGCTGCTGGTGCTGCTGCTTGCTAGTTGGCCCAGTTTCCTCTGTTTGGTCTGGTCAGTGCTGTGTCAAGTTAGCTGGGATTGTCTGATTCAACATCTGCCTAAACTTAATAAAGACTAAGATGACCACAGAGGACCCATGCAACTCTTCTTAATCTTCTTTTAGTGTTTATTGAAGTGATCATCTGCATTCAATTAGGTTGTTAACCTAAAAAGAAATGAAAACCAATGTCTCCATTACTCTTGTTCAAATGCTCAAACAGAACACCCCCACAAAAAAAAAAAAAAAAAAAAAAAAAAAAAGCAATGTTGCTTTGACGTTTTGAGTCAAAAGCAGCATTTTGACGTTTCAAAGCAGGAACACAGGTGTAACCAATAATATTAATGAGGGAGGGCCTGGCACTGGAACGCCCTAAATGGAATGGAACATCATTAATGTTGGTTACACCTGTGTTTACCCTGCGTTGACAGACAAAATGGCTATTGAAATGCTAGCTCAACTCAACATGACAGACACACATTTGGTACCATAATGTTAAGCTAATTTGCTAACTTCCATCAATTACGCTATAGCACCATGTGCACATTAACAATAAACATGCTGTAGCTACAAACCGAATTTCCACAAAATAATTAACTACAAACTTATAGGCTACATTTTACTAACAAGCGTTAAACTTTCGACCATACCAGTCCAGTAGCATCACTGTCACCCAACACGACGCCTTTCTCTCTTCACTGGAGCTCGCGAGCTAACCTGGCAACAAGGCAGCTAGATTCGCGCGAGAGCATTCAGCATTCTTCTTCTTCTCCTTGGCAGCTGGCAAACAACGAATTGGTGCATTACTTCCACCAACTGGTATACGAGGGATCAGCCGAGCAGCATTTTGGTAAACAAACCGAGTCACTGGGTGGCAACCGCAATGGAACCCTATGGAGCCCAAGTGGCGCGAGGCGTGAGTATCTGCTAGCCGGCTTGACTCAGTTTACATTTTAAAAACTGCGACAGTTCACACACTTTAACACGACATGCATATATACATCAAACTCTTGAACTATTTCTGCTCTCACAGCTCAGAATGTCAAAATATAAGCGATGTGATAGTATTTGAGATATTAACGTTTGTTTGGCACAACTCATACAGTACTATTAACTGCCATGGGGTTCAGCATTTCTGGGTGGCAAGTGACGTCACGCTGATTCGTCCTATTGAGTGTGGATGAAAAGAATAAGAATAAGAATAAAAAAAATCTCTATCAAATTAGTTGTTCTAAGATACTCAAGTAGGAATCGATAGCACTTATGCCCTGAGTTATTTTGTAAAATATCTATTAACTCAAATTTTTACTTTTTCTCTGAGATCATGCAGATGGAAGCATCAGGTGAGCAGCATCCGTGACTACTGTTTCCTCACCACTGGACTGGTTTTAGCACAGCAGTTCATAGTTTGTCCGCATAGGAGCGCTATGAAGCAAACTAGATACCTCTGACTTCACACTAGTGGATAGTTCTGGTACTACCATTGGACATGCTAAATAACAGCCTACTAAATCGACTAAAATCTAAGAAAATGTAACTTCCGCAAAGGGGTCATTTTCAAGATGCCGGCTGCCGGGAGCTTAAAATTATTGTAATATTTAGGTCAGTGTTAAAATGGCTATATCTCAGTTACTATTAAAACCTAGAAAGGTGGTTTTGGTGTCTAAAAGTAGGTTTTAGGGCTCAAGGAATACAATTGAATCAGTGAAATTACCACCAGTTAATTATTCATTGACAAATCCCACGAGGGGCCCCCAAATTCCAGTGAATACGGTAAAGTTTTCAACTAATAAATATCATGAAACTTCCCCAGTTGATTACTTACATTAGGTTTTTTTGTTTTTGTTTTTATTACAAGTTTTCTGAAATGAGACTCAATAACAAAAACATTCCGGCTGGATGTGGATTGGATTTGGCGATGCTGCTGATTATCTGAAGGAGTGTCGAGTAGCCTACTCCCACCCATTGAAATCAACATTGACAGCTTGGAGTCCAGATTGATACAGATAGAGTCAAACAGAATGTGAGATCACATGCATGAGCAGGACTTTTTACCAGGCTAGTCGAATGTATTCATATCTGGAAACGTTGATGTGTCATCATGAACTCCACCCCAACACATTCATGCAGCATTAAGAGTTTTCTGAGCTGCCATCTTTTCTTTCAGGAGCTTACATTTCTCTATGTTACTTGGGGGGCCGCCTTCTGGGATCGCCCGAGGCTCTTAGAGAAACGCAGCACCGGCCAGTTGCAGTCAGGAAAAGAGGGGTCAAATCTGCTAATGACTGGGCCCACTTCACTGGACGAGGTGTGGAACTGGCCCTGCTGCCCCCACACTCCCCCGGCTTTCCATAGGCGCTCCATCTGGCTGCACCGCTCAAAGACCTTCCACCAGGAATGCTGCTGCTTACGTCTTGGCAAAACAGAATGGATCATTGTTCAGATTTCTGCTTCCCAAGTCTCTGACTGGAAATAATTGCTTCTCAAGCTTACAGTATATACCGTAGGCTGCTATAGATCTCTGTTTGGAAGTTGCACTTTGCAATCAGAGCAGTGTGTTTGGAACAATTCAACGCTTTGGACATATAAACGGACATATCTATGATTATGCTTAACATTTATCCTTCTGAATATTTTCCACAAAACTCTAACAATTACAATGCACAGAGAAATATATGGAATAACATTCAAACAAAAAAATGTGATCTATGTTTCACATGAACTCTGTGCATACAGTATACTGTATTTGTAATTGTGCAACATATAGGAACTTTTCCCTCTGACCAGGAAAATACAACTCAGTTACAGCCAGGAATAATAAACTCATCTCAGTCCTTATCCTCGAGACAGATACACCAATATTCATACACAAGAATGGATTCAACACAGAACAAATGAGACACAGAAACACATGATGTTTATGTTGTTTTTTCCCATCACATTGAATTACATATTTCATGCCTCCACCTCAGCATCATCCAAATGCCCCCCCCCACCCCCCCATCCCATCAAAGTCTTAGAAGCATTGCTCTTCTCATGTGTGATGGACAATGTTTACCATGGCCATGATAAACCATTTCCTCATAAACGATTTTGTCACGGCCTTCTGCAGGCTGTCATGTGGGATTCCGCCTGCAGACTAAAACAGCCATAATTCACTGGGTGTATTTACCTCCTCAGAGGACAGAAGCTTGACAGATGATAAATGGCCACTGCTGACAATCATCAACACATACCGCCCTGTGTTTGCCTTGAGTATAAGTGGCGCCAGGACATGGAAACAAGACTTTGACATATCACACATGCAGAGAGAGACATATAGAGAAAGAGGGAGAGACAGGTAGGAAGTGAGAGGAAGAGAAAGCGAGAGAGAGAGAGAGAGAAAGTGTTGTGGAGCCATGTTGTTGCTGTAATAATGACTGTATAAAAGTGCTGATATATTGAATAATATGTTTGTATCCATGCGTGTTGACTGGTTACTATTTCCCAACTGTGAAGGGATTGATGCTATAGGCTACATGCTAACCCAGGGGGTTGGTGAATGCATACTGTAATTTGATACGTTTTTTTTCTTTCACTGGTTCTTGCCAAGCACATTAGCCTTATAACAGAATAACACATGAGCTTTAGAACATGAAGGTAACGGACAAAACGAGAAATCTGTCTGTATCTCCTTACAGCATGTTGTTTATTTAATTTATTCGTTTATTTGACAGTGTATATCAATGAACATTGCTGTAAATATGCCAGAATTAGCCAAAAGGCAGCATTATACAAAGATGTTTCCGCACGGCCTGATGAATACAGAAAACTTTTGTTGTTGTTGTTGTTGTCCTCCACCGTGCTGCTGTTCTTATTGACTGTGCACATACTGTGTGGGTGTAACAGGCTGGGCTAATGGTTAGAGAGACTCTCCTGCAATCTGATCAATTTTGACCCCTGACTTGCACAGTCTCAGAAAGCTCTTGAAATGAGCACAATGACATAAAATGCAACTAATAAAAGTTTAGATTCCCCCACCATGTAAGTGAAGTATGTAAAGGAAGCCCATCCATGAAGATGTAGGGAACACGTGTTCATTTTAAGGGAACATTCCCTCTGAGGCTGAGTGCTTGAACGCACCCCATAGCATTAGGTTGACTCCTCCCTAGTCCAACCCCCCTAATTAGCTTGAGGGAGTTTAACACACCTGTGGCATCATGGCCGCCTTTCAATCTGCCTGGTTGCCATATGTGCCCCTCTCTCTTACTCTGAGGTACGTAATGCAATCATGAAGTTGTTTCGAGGCTTTCTGTATTTACCCTGTGACTGATTGTAGGCTACTATTGTACTATTTGTTTGTGATGGTTTCCAGTCTTCCTGTCTGCTGTTTACCTGGTCGTACTGGTATCTGCTGGCCAAGATTTGTGACTTGAATCCTACCGGATTGAGCAGTGTTTCATTATTGTATTTCTGTGCTTTTTGTGTTCATTTTGTTTCTGGTTTTTGTCTTCTTTTATTTATTTTCTTTTGTTTTGTTGGTGTAATGATTTATTGTTATGGTGTTGCAGTGTTATGTGTGTGAATTTGAAATGAATAAATAAACATCCATTCACCAAGTTCTCAATGTAATTCCACCCTTTCACCACCTGGAACTAGTTTGATTCTAATAATCATCATCAAGCCTTTCATCCAGGTAAAGTACACGGTATAATAGCATCAGGTCTTTGATCTTCTAACAAGGGATTTTGTAATGTATTCTATGCAGTACATGTAGTGTGTGTGTGTGTGTGTGTGGGGGGGGGGGTCACAGGACCGTATTATGTATTGAGGTCTTTGCTCCATGTATTTGCCTCAATTTCCCCCCTGATGTCCTGGTCATTGCTCCTCCCCCTCTTCTGATCTGGGGAGAGTTGTAGACTAGCACATGCTTCCTCTGATAGCCTACCTGTGCAGTCGGAAGCCACTTCTTTCCACCTGACAGCGATGAGTTTTACTGGCAGGACATAATGCGTGGGAGGATCACGCTATTCCCCCAGTTCCCCCACCCCGAACAGGTGCCCCGCCCGACCAGAGGAGGCAGTAGTTTAGCGACCAGGACACATACACTTAAAGGAAGGCTTTGCAGATTTTCAATCCGCTTTGTATAGAGTTGACACAGACGATGTCATAATTACAGTGAGGAGTCGACACTGAAGATGTCGTCATTGCAGTGATGATGTCGTCATTGAGGAGTCACACTGATGTCATAATTTCAGTGAGGAGTCAACAGTGATGTCGTCATTACAGTGATGGCATTGATGTTTTCACTGATGTAGACACCTGACATAATGTCACTGTTGGGTCAAGTCAAGTTTATTTGTATAGCCCTAATTCACAAGCATGTCTCAGGACTTCACAGAAAATATGGGGAGGAGGTGGGGGGGAGTGAGGGGGAGGAGAGATGAGGTTGGGAGGGAGCAGGGGAGGGAGAGCAGGGGGAATGTGGGGGAGGAGAGAGGGGGCTTGGGAAGGGGAGAGCGGGGGTATGTGGGGGAGGGGAGAGGAGAGAGCAGGAAAGGGGAGGGGTTCGGGGAGGGGTTGAAGGTTGGTGATTTCACTTATGTCATAATTAATGTGATGTCTTGTTCAAGGGCTTCAAGAGTCTCTACTCTGCTAGCTTCAGGCTGCCTGATCGTAAACTCAGTACTACTGTAGCTCCAATTGACCAAACTCCAAGCCCTTCCAAGTGTCTGCGCATGAATCCACCAAAACCCCCGCCTAACACTGATTTGTTCAGACTTACATTTATCTTGGCAACTTGTCCAAAGAACCTTCATTGTATCTTAAAGAAGCTTCATTGTATCTTGGATAGACCATGAATTATGGCCTTAGATGGTATTTGGCCTTTCACTGAACTAAAGGGGATGAAAAGACAATTGGGCTACAGTTCTCTATGCAGCACTAAAACTGTTGCTAGTGAAGTGCCTATGCACTCCCTCCTCCTCCCTCCTCTGTGAGCCACACGCTATCTATTTGTCTGAGAATTAGGAGATTAGTCATGTCCGACCTTGTTTCCTTCGTGGGCTATCTGAATGAGACTCTGTGAAGGACGTGTTTGCAGCCAGCAGTGAAAGAATCTTTCGTGTCTCAAGATATTTCCCACACAGATATTTTGCTCGCTGTATGGGTGCGCATGGGGAGCCCACAGCTGTTCGCTACCCTCAACCCTGCCAACCATCATTAGATCTGAAACCTAAAACTTGGTCGCATTCTGCTGTAAAATGTATTCTTTGTTTGTTTAAGTGTAACAATTACAGAGCCATTAACACATTGTTATTTTAACTCCCAACTCTCGGAGGAATCCGCCCACAAAATTGAACCAAAATGAAAATTGAACCTTATGAAACTTGATGTATCCCTTTAGACAGCTTCAGTAGGCTGTGATTCGACAGCATGACATGTGGAGGTACTTCTGTGCAAATTTAGCGATGCATCTCATATCCAAATAGTTTGAAAAGGGCTCAGAGGATTTAGATCACTGTCGAGATACCGTATATTTGATTTGTTCAATTTCACCCCGGTGGAAATCCAAAGAACAGGCCGTTTTCCGAATGTCAATGCTGTGTATCATGGCAGGATTATCCAGGACTCGAAGGTCTCTTCAGAATCCCGTGCACACGGCCAAACGGCTGATTCCCAGAGATATCCCGGGGATATTGGATTTCCCCGCCAGATGAAACTATTTGTGACCAATATGTCAATTTTTCCAGTCCAGTTTGGGGGGTGGGGGGTGGGGGAGGTGCTCTGACATATCTCAGACTAAGCAGACACATGTTCTGCTGACCAGCAAAGCCTTCAGGTCTAGATATGGACAGTTTTGTCTGTGGCAATTTACTAAACTCCTGTTCAGGTGACCGGGTCAGTTCACGGCCTGACACGAAGCATCTTGGGTATTATTATTGGCCGCACAAGTCGACCACTACATCTAAGACATATGAATGATTGTGTGTAGTTAGCCTGATTGTTCTAACTAGATAGGCCAATTTCTTGTCATCAGTGATGTCACTCGAGCAATTGTGCACCGCGGAACTGGGCCGCCTTAAGATGATGATTATGTTTATACCATTTGAAATGACATATTAATAAACTGAAATGCTCTCTATTATGACATATCAATGTTATATTTAGCTAAAAATCCAATCCAGTCATGCAGTAACATATTTCATTAAGCACCATAATCCAGTAAAAAAAAAAGGGAAAGAAAAAGAAAACAGACAAAAATAGCTACCTCTGGATAAATCAGCCAAACGATAACATTTCCAGATCGATCAGGGCTGGCAGCTCGCCAACACTCAGTGAGCGTATCTACCTTTCACAAGGCATTTCTGTTGAGACTGATGTATATGGGAGCAGGCAGGCAGATACAGTCATCTTCTATTCCTCTCTCTGGCTTGAGGAATAGCAGGGCTTATTGGCTCTGTGGGACGAATCAGTTGCTGGGACACAAGTGCGCCTCGGACAATTTGTTAATTTTGTCAAGTTTTGTTGAATTCTTTTTCTTTAGAATAAGGAGAGACTTGCAGCATGCCCGCTATTCACATCACTTAAAATGGTCAAATGTTGAGAGGTGCCACCTGCTACTCTGTATCTGTGACATGCGTGTGTGTTGGACCTGTCTTGATCACAATAAACAAATTCTCCCTTTAAGTGTTAACCTTGCTTAACATCATCTCTTGTCAATCGGTTGCCCCAAATCGAGACAGACCATCATCACTCACCCCTTCAAATGATTTGCATGCCACTTTTTTTGCATTGTAACATAAACAAGTTTTATTCAAATGAATTTTGACAGAAGTGTGGGAGGGAGGCATATTCCCCATGGTGCCAGCAGGCACACATGTAGACAGACCCAGGCTTGGTGACTAAATTGTGCCTTTTTTCATCAAAATTGGCGTGCTCTGGCTCACTAGAGGCACGTTATGGTGTTGTCATTAACAAAGACTGCCTGTGGCTTATTTATTTTCTTATTGGCGGTAATCAGTCTGTGTTGACAGTGACATCTGTGCTCAGCAGTATCTAAATGGTAGCAGTTAAGATCCATGTACGTTTTCGGCTGTTTTGTGTCATATGGCTGTGGCGTGTAATTGGACATTTTGTGTTTGAAGATACAATTGACCATGTAGTTTTTGGGTATATATTTTCTCAGTTTAACTTATAGATGGACAATGTGTTTTTCATGGGTTTCTTAACCCACTGCAACACAAAGTACCGGTGTATCTTACGCCACTGTTTACACAGTACAAGCATTACGAATGCAAACAAACCTCTTAAAGCATCAAAATACATGGAAAAGCAAGTGTAGCTATCAAATCCCTTTAGTCTTTTTATATCATGGAGGTCAGACCACGCATTTCAGAGTGAAAACATATCTTCAATCCAATAAATCACGATGTATAAAAAGCATGTTGTGACTGTGTGGTTGAACAGGGTCACCTTACTGGAATCATGAACTGCGGCTTTAAATAGAGAATAATTCTTAACTCCAAATGGTAAGCGTGTTGGGAAAATAATACTATTTCTTTTTCAAACTACAGTACTATCACAATGAAAAGTAGTTAAACTAGTAGTAGCAGTTAATCTCTCTCTCTCTCTCTCCTCTCTCTCTCTCTCTCTCTCTCTCAAAAACTAAACTACATCCAAACTACACCATGGGAAATTATCACAATCTGAGTCTGGAATTTCATATTGTTACATGGAGGTACAACTCAACTGACATGGGAGTGTAGGTTTGACATGGGAACTAGGGCTGGCCAATCGTCACTTAGGCAGCCCGAGGATGTGTTTTAAGGGGAGGATAGGGAGAACTTGTTGAGGTGGAATCAGGAAGATGCTACCTTTCAAGGGAAATTCATAGTATTTGATCGCAGACATGATTGGAATCATCTTTTTTTTTTTTTTTCTTTTTTTTTTTAATAGCAAGTGTTTCTCATTACATAACAACCATGACCAATGAGCTGTGTGTTGTATGGAAAAACATGAGTAGGCTATACTATGAATATGTACAGATGTTACTAATTTAGTTTGGCAGTACTGCTGCAGCAGTCTAAGTGCGGGCTTTTGTTAAATGTTAAACGAAATGAGTAACATCGGTAGTTTGTAACTACCTCTACATGACCCAAAGTAGGCTCGTTCAGTGAGATTTGAATGTAATTAAACTAGTGATTGAACTAATTTACATTATTTATTTATTAGTTATTTTCGGCAACACTGGGTAAGAGGCTTTTCACTTTCGGTGCATGGGCTTTAGTTGAGGAGTGAGTGATAGTTGAATAAAAGGACTCTGGCCTTTTGCCCTCTAGTCAGTCACTAAACAGATAGCTGCAGCGTTTGGACAGCTTCATGACTGACTGCATCTCCACTGAGGAGCACATCTCTCCACTTTCCAGCCTGCCGCGTTACGTGTGAGAGCCGAGAGGCCTACGCCTGTCTAGAGAAGTGACTCCGGACGCGTGGGCAAGTGTGCGTGTATATGTGTGTGTTGTGTGTGTGTGTGTGTGTGTGTGTGTGTGTGTGTGTATGGGTATGTGTAGTGTGTGTAGTAGTGTACATGTCTACCTCTCTTCACTTGCTGAAACGTATCCGTCCACATTTGACAGCGTAGGGGCAGACAGTCATGTTGCAGAATTCTGATCATTTAAATGCTCAGAGGCCTGCTTGAAGAGCAGAGGTGTAAAAAAGAGGGAGAGAGAGAGAGAGATGGAAAGCGGCCCTTCACATGCTTCCATATCACATATGGGACCGCCTGCCAGTTTCCTGTGAAAAATAATGCTCACTTGTCAATCTTCCTCCAGCCAGTCAGATAGCCGCCGGTCCCAGCGAGACCTATTGAGGTGTAGCTTTGTTTCATCTGGGGCACGCCTCAGAGGACATTGGGACCGTTGTATCTATGAATTGCCTCCAAAATATAGGGTAAGGAGGAAAAAAGGGCATAATTGACACAAAAGCTTACGTTGGTGTGCTATCCTGCTGCTTCGCTACAGAAATGTGTACAATTTAAACTGAGCTTGGAGCTGTACACATTTTCTACTGTAAACCTAAACTTGATAGGAATGCTGAAAGACTATTAAGTTACATAGCCTCTAAGCCCTGCAGAACCTGCTGTACTTTGTACAGTACACTAAATGGACTGATATTCAATAGCCCAATTGTCCTAGACCTTTTTAAAAATCAGATTTATCATTGGCCTAATTACTTAAATGACTGTCTGGTGATAAATTGACTAGTACACAGTTATGTACACAAAGGTACTGCATTCTTCCAGAAAAAGCAATTCTCTGTAGTCCGTAACACAAACTATAAAGGTGTCAAGTGATTTATCTATGCGGCAATGCAAATAAAGCAAAACATGGCCATGCCGCCTGAGGAGCAGCTCTGCATATCTGTCCACACAAACATATTTATGTCATTTTGAAATACACTTCCTATTACAGTTTCATGATTTAGCACTGATACAAGTTAAAGACTTTATTTGTATAACTGTGTGAGAAACATAGCTTTGCTCCCAGAAAGGCTTCCTCTTTCATTTTTTTGTAATAAAGTTAACAGTGTTCCTAATGACAGTGCTTTTGCTTTGACAAGCCCAGTGCAGCCGACCGTGGCTTTAGCCTACAGCGACTCGTGTTGAGAGAATTTTTATCCTAAACGTCCCGTGGGTAGCCTTAAATGAGGAAATTTATATCGGTCTATCTACAGAGAGAGAGAGAGAGAGAGAGAGAGAGAGAGATATCGAATGTTTCGCAAATTATTCACAGGGATTATAAATCACAGTGCTGTCAGTGTTTTCAATGATGGGAGAGGATGCTTCCCCAAATGACATGGAAAACAACAGCTGCAGCAATAAAACGCTCCGTCATAAAAAGGATAAATACAAAAAGCAAAAACAGAGGCTCCTGTTTTGCAGCTCATCATTAAACATGTCTCTGTCTGTGTTTCAGCCACTTGGAGCTGTTTTTACTCTCATTGTATTTGGCCGTTTTGGTCTTTCCTAGCCCATTTTCTAACCCATTATGCCTTTTTTTATGTTTATCTTATTGCCTTTTAATAATTTAGGCTAGTGTCTGTAAAAGCACTTTAAACTTTTGAGAAGCATTCTTACTTTGCCTTGTGCTGATATGGTCTAGAATCACTTATATCATCACTGATAACATGTCAGTCACAACATGTTATCAGATTCTTATTTATTTTTAAGTGTCCGGGTGTCAGAAAGTGTCACATTTGAATAATGCTGCCATATCCATATGAAGCATATTCTGATCACCTAGATATCATCTGATCATATCAGAAAATGTCATATTGACATTCTTATTTCTGCCACACAATATAACACTGCTGCAGGATGAAACCTTATATCTTAAGAAAAGATACAGATTTTAGATGCAGATTTTAGAAGAACAGCCTTATTTGGATACCATGCAGTTTTGAAATAGCATACAGTACCATTGATTTTGAATGGGTTTCATGGACTTAATGTTCATGCACAATACAACAAGCTGCTCACCTTCCCTGTCGAGGAGCACCATGTAAAGGCGGTGGTACACACACAGCAAAGTCAAACTTCAAACACACGTGTGTGTTTCAGTGTTTGTGTGAGCCTACATACAGTATTGTTTATTTACATTCCATGCCAGTGATGTTGCATGAGAAATAGGGAAAGTGTAACCTAGGGAAATCGGAAATAGCGGTGACAAAAACTTAGAAAACAACAATGGCTGTGGTGAAAATAGTCAAAGAGAATATGAGGATTTAGAAATGTTTGATCGATCATAAGGTGATAGAGATGCTTTGGCAACAACACAAACAATCATGATATTTTAGACCAGTTTTAGACAGTCAAGCTGAGGAGGATGGTGTGCAGATCATTTGACTATAGTTTGACTAAACCAAAACCCTAACAGGTTATTTTGTCAGTGGGTAGAGGAAGTACCTGAAAGCCATACTTGAGTAAAAGTAGTGTACTGTACTCCTTGCTTGGAAATATTCTGCTTCTTGAATCTTATAGCGGCTGGCAAACGTTATGGTGAATTACCAACTGGAATGGAGTGGGGATTGTGATTACAGTAATATAACTTGCAAGCTGGGAGCACTGAATCGCCAAACCTGTTTGCAGGCTACCAAATTTCTTCCGAGTAACGAAGATGCTTCGGGGAAACGTAAAAGTATAAATTTTATTTAGGAAATAGTGGAGTTAAAAGTGAAAGTTTACAGAAATATAACTAGGCTAGTAACGATCACTCCCCAAAAATACTCAAGTATTGTAACAAAGTATTATTACTTACTTCGTTACATTCTCTTTTGTATGCAAAACCTGCCAAAATGTGTTTTGGCAGCAAGTGTACAACTTTAAGTTTAAGTAATAGCATAAAAATGACCCATGTCAGTTACAGTAGGTGGTTTTCCCATGGCAGCGGTGATAAAATGCCTAATAAATGACTGATGGGAAACAACCATCCCCCTCCTAAGGCGGGTGTCACCCTGTTTCTCCCATTACTGCACTTGGTCCTGATGTGAGCGGGCAGCAGCTGAGGTGGTTAACTACACTGAGCTGGGTGACAACGTGTGGTGACTCTGGTTAATGAAGGTGAAACACAATGACACTCCACCCCCCCCCCCCCCCCCCCCCCCTTTTAACTCTGCTCTGTGGGCTCCCAGTGACCCGATCCTCCCCATCATCTGTACTCTGTGACTCAGACACACACACACACACACACACACACACACACACACACAAATACAAGCACGCACACACGCACACGCACACATGCGCACACATGCGCACACACACACACACACGCACACACACACACACGCATGCATGCACGCATGCACGCACACACACGCACACACACACGCATGCACGCACACACACGGATGCACACACACACACACACACACACACGCATACAGACAAAGATGGTTACACAGTTTTAACCCTGGTCGTGAGCAGGCAATCATTAGCTGCAGCCTCTGCACTGATCAGATATCCTGTGGCAATGTGAGAAAGGTCCAGGCTGGAGTTGGTTCAGATTCATTAGAAGGCTGAACATATTGCCTTGAAATTGAATTTTTGAGGATATGATTATCTGCAACTTGATGAACTCAGAAGTTCTTGTGGTACCAAGGAATAATGCTGGTTGATGGTGACGTTTCTTTATACAGCCGTAATCACAAAGTGGGCAATGGGGCCGCAACAGAAGAACGTTGCATTCACCACTGAGTCTACATTCACCATAGTTTTGTCAAATTAAATTGTGGTTGAGTATGGATACTTGTACTAAAATACAAAACCGTCTCCTATATAACAGCAGCTGGAACATGGGCGTGCTCAGGGCCGCCCATAAGGTGGGCAAAGGGCCTTCTGTGTGCAGTTTATTGACATTATGTTAGATGATTAATAGCTATCAAAGTTTAAACATTTTCAGTTACCCCTGAGTGCCATGCGGAGCCGCCCACATGCAAAGTTGCCTTGTCACTTTAACCTACAGCAGCAGTCACAGAGAAATCTGCATACAGTATCATATTTATAGAATACTCATTAATGCCATGTCTGCTTCATTATTATACCGTGTGCATGACAGGAAAGATGGGGAGGAGAGAGGGGATGAACAGTTGATAGTCCATGATGTTGCAGGGACATGTGTGCACCTTAGCCGACATCAATTCATCTTGAAGCCTCTTATCTCTGATTATTCTATAACTAGCAGAATACCCGTCCCTGTTGGCATGCAGCCTCTCCTCTCTCTCCCCAGAGGGTTTTCACAATCCACTTCAGTGGATGATTACAACTGCGGTCACCTGTGGGGCTCCTCCACTCTGGAGCTCTCCATGGTGCTGAACCTGCATTTTGGCCACTAATTAGCCATTTTCGCCCATGTAGTTGGCCCTAATTACCTCGTTCAAAAATCCAGCTCTGTCTCTGTCTCTTTACACTTCCTGAAAGATTCAGCGTGATCACACAACCGAACACAGTTCTGCTCACTGCGAGCACCCTGTCACCTGCTTGCACTGTCACAGGATTAATTTCCTAATGCCAACTAAATCTTTCACAGGAAAACATTTTTACAACAGGCAAAGTGTCTGGCACTGTTCTAATGTTAACTGGCTGTTGTCAACTTTTTCAAAGTGATGTAATGGATTCTCCAGATTGACTCTGAGCAGCTGCCGACGAGACGACAGACCATGTACGTGTCATTGTAAAGGCTGGGGAATTAAACGTAGAGTATATGACCCCAATTACAACTTATCTCTATGACTTCAAGCCTTGCAATCCCATGAGGCGGATTTGGAACGATCATTGTCAGTCAGTGTGTGAGACGTCAAAGAACTTTGAGAACGATGTCTCACTCTTTCAACTTTATCTTGGCTGGGAGATAGGGCTTACTCTTTATAAAAGTTGTTTTTGTGTAGAGAAAAATGGGATGTTACTATGAAGTCAGCAGTTTTTTTTTTACTGGGTTGTGGCTTAACAATGAGTCGCTGCCGAGGGTGTTGATTAGATGCAAAGGTGAAAATCTGAGATGCTGGAAAATCTAACAAACCAATATATATTCATGAGGACAATTACAGGATGTGCTAAAATTACACCTTTTCATTATCATTCCTATCATCAAATAGCAACTAGCATTGAGAGGTGTCAGATTATAAATCAGCACCAATTACAAAGATGAATCAATATTTTTTTCTCATGTTCAGGTTGCTGTTTGTGTTGTAAACTCCTGGATTGCTCCATGCAATGTTTGAGCTGTCGTGCTTTAAAAGTACAGTTATGCTTTTGAGTGTGCAATCAGACCATATTTATATTTGCTGTTGTTTCCTTCACTGTGTGAACGCGCTCGCATGGGTGTTAAGAGATTAACTGGGTTGTGGTGAGGGGTGTTGGGTAAAGGTGAGACACGGCGACTCGTAACACTGACTGTTGGTGGACCTATAGCATTATTACCCGCCGCGACAGCGTGTGGCTGGTACCACAGAAGCGGTTTTGAGTACTCTGCCAGCCAGGTGTGTCTGTTGTCTGTCTGTCTGTGGACAGATTTAGCGAATGCGATAGCATCACATCCATGCAAGATGCAGTCACAAAACTCTAAAGGTACAATATGCAGTTGAGACAGACTGAAGCCAGGCCGAGTTCGAAGATGGGTGTGGTCCGATCAAGCGCCCCCCCCCCCCCCCCCCCACCCCACACACACACACACACATTTAAGCCCCTTGCCCATGTGGTTTTAAGTCGCTGGTCTCTACTTAGATTTTAACTTTATCTAGTTACAAAACTATTCGTTCATGAAAAATGCCTGGAAGTAATTCTGTTGTCCATAGACCACTGTAGATTATGGCCGACCGGCTAATCAGTCTCACCAGTATTTTGATATACGTAGTTCAAAAACACATTTCATCATGATAATCCTAAATAGCTTGTAGGACACAACATCGTTAAATCTGGATATTCACTATTTGGCACACCTAAAGAGTTGGATGTGTAAAAGGCCAACGTTAATGATACAGCAATTTGGCCACATTACACATTGGCCACAAATCAAATCATCATTCCATGGTAAGCACAAAACTTAAAGTAAATAATGCACATTGATTGGCCACTGATTTACCATTGTGCCTAATTACAATCAGTGTTGTTATATCACTTTCAACCAACAAGTGGCTCGTAAATGAACTCATGCCAAGAAGCGCGAACAAGAGCAGCGTTTCAATGGCGTATAATCACCTCGCTTATTATTCAGATTAGTCTATCCGCTGTTGATTAATGCTTCTGGGCAAATATGTCCAGATAATCTGCGCTGCTGTTTCAATCAAGTGGACCTTTGTTTCTCCAGCCACATAGTTTGCTCACCAGCCTGGCACTTTGACATGGACACTCTGTACTGCAGCTGTACACCAGTGTATAGTCAAGTCGCTATATCTGCAGTCCGAGTCGAGTCTTGAAGTCCCCAGTGTTCGAGTCCGAGTCACCAAAGAAGACTCCAAGTCCAAGTCGAGTCATTACCTGAGTATGAGTCCAAGTCTGGAGTTACTGAATATGAGCACGAATCCACAATGGAACACAAGTGC
This sequence comes from Poromitra crassiceps, assembly GCF_964638095.1. NCBI lineage: Eukaryota > Metazoa > Chordata > Actinopteri > Beryciformes > Melamphaidae > Poromitra > Poromitra crassiceps. The sequence goes on from NC_139632.1 coordinate 27,425,485, forward strand.
CTGCCCTTGCACGGAATCTATTAATATAACTATCAATATCTTATGCCAAATTATTAGGGCGCATGAGTCTTTATCAATCAAGTCTGAGTCCTCATCTCCAACTTCTGAGTCCAAGCCTTTAACTCATCAGTGCTCAAGTCCAAGTCGAGTCACAAGTCCTGAATGAGTCCAGCCAGGATTCGGACTCCAGAACTACAACACTGCCAAGCAGCACCAACAAAGAAACTCTGTTAGACTTGCCTGCTTTCTACCTCCACTCTCTCCTCCATTAGCACCATCACCTCCTCTCCTGCTCCCTCTTATCATCTGTCTCAGCAGCTCTGCTTCCTCCAGGAGTGCTCAGGGTCTCGCCGGAAATCCGCTGAGCATTCCATCATGGAGTGTCGACAGTGGGCACCTCTGTCAGCCGTCCTGAACCCAGCGGACCTCTGGCACCATCGACCAAGTGACCCAGTGTAGCGTTACCGTACCGACCAAGTGACCCAGTGTAGCGTTACCGTACCGACCAAGTGACCCAGTGTAGCGTTAAGGGACAACGACATTTCCTGCGAGCGGAGCGGAGGGGTCCCAGCGCACTGTGACTGACACCGGGTGACAAACACTTTGAACTCAGACAACAGGAAATGAATGCGGGGAGTGCAGCTCAAGGCGTGACACGTTGCATGTGGCACACTTAAATTGACATGTCTATCAGGATGACACGTGTTGATACCTCGCCTGTGGCCTAAGTACCACTTGTGAATCTCTGCATCTGGTTGTCCTCCAATGCTCCTGTCACACTGGCCACATAAAGACAAACCCTGCTGATACACTAGCTGCCATGTGAATACAAATCTAGTGGCTTGCTACAGTACTTTTAACCCAGAGCAAATCTCCACATGGTTTCAGCAATGGTGTAATGTAACCTAATGTCATGTATTTTTGCGGAGCAGCCTATGTACTTTACTTGAGTATTTATATTTATTTTACTTTTACTCCACTACATTTCCAAAAGATTTATACTTTTACTTATGACATTTCGCCTAAGCATCTTAGTTACAAAGTAAAACCAGAAGAAATTTGGCAGGTTTGGCGAATCAGCTGACTGTAATGCACCATAACGTTGTTTGTTTGCCAACCGCTAAACTCAATAAGATTTCCACTCAAGCCCAGGCATGTCTTTAGCTTGCTTTTTTTAAATGAACAGCATTTACTTGTACTTTTACTTTCATTACTTAAGTACATTTAATATTAGAAAATCACCTTTGATACTTAAGTGCATTAAATGTCAGATTTAAGACTCTTAAAGTACAGTAAATAGGTGACTTTAACTTCTACCAAAGTCATTTTCTGCTCAGATATCTGTACTTTTACGCAAGTGTGGCTTTCAGGTGCTTCATCCACCACTGGGTATCAGCAGCTATACCAATACGGCTATACAGTGGAGTATGAAGATTAGCCTTTGTGCTAAGGAATGACCCCATTTGAATTTGTTAAACAGAGAATTGGCACTAAGCCTCCTTGGTGAGCAGTATTAACATATGCCCTTCAGTAGTTCCTTTTATCCCAAAGAACCTTACAGTGCCATGAGGGCATATTTTTAGCCTGGGTGGCCTCAGTGGAAATCAAACCCATAACCCGGCATAGGGCCGCGCCACTTCAGCTCCAGACATGTTTGTTCAAGTCTTTTCTTAATCACAGTCTTGTTCCTGCCCTAATCTACAGTACCCTTCGCTGATGAACCCATTTTAAATGACCTACAGTATTGGTTTGAAAAACTCTGTTTGATTACAGACTTAAACCGTTTTTCTCCTAAGCGGCCTTGAACCAAGAGGATTGAAAACACACAAACATGTGACCACCTAGGGTCCTTTCCAAATATCTCCTGCATATCTAATTTCATGGCCTGTTGTGCCAGCCACAGCTGTAAGCTATAACAACAAAGTGGGTCCTAATGCAGCTCCTACTTGATATCACCTTCAAGCTGAACAGAGCCTAACGTACTAAAGACAAAACAGCCATCGACATCTGCTGGGATCCCCCTGGCTGTGCTTTAATGCATTTGAACACGACGTGTGCAGGGAGGATGTATTGTAGGCCGCCGCCACACAGACAGTCCAATGAGCAGTTGCCATAATGATTGCACTTGTCTGTAGGCTTATGCATTGAATTGCAAAGTCTAGCCGCAGTCTGTCATTGAAATGCTATTACATCTACGTCAGGACATTTCAGCGGCGGTCAGACTATGCGCTGTACACAACGGGTGAAACTAATCAATCAGGCGGCACTGCCACCATAATCCATTAGGACTCGGCATTATTGAAATACATTCAAATTAAAAGTCTATTTCCAGGCCGTCTGCTAGAACATGTAATAGGAACCATCCATTGTGCCGTGTGCCGATAGTATGATTATCACAAATAAGCTCAAAGCGATTGACCCTCCTGTATTACCATAGAAATGGCTCCGAGGGCGGAAGCGCAACTCACGTTGGACCATGTGATCATTTAAATCTATTTTTGATTGTTGGAGATATGAAACCCCAGCTCAGATATCATTAATTGCTTGTCTTCCTCCTTCAGTCAACATAATGCTTTTCCCCTTTTCTATGTGCAATGTGAACCACTGAATCTGAGATTTCATTCTTATGATTGGCAAGACATCTTGTAGTCATTTGTATGATATCAGATACAAAGAGTTTAAAGAGGAATTAATGTGAACCTTGAAAGGTCATGCCAGTAATTTCATCAGCTCGGAAATCTACAACAGTTAGATTTACTTTACAAGGAGTATTGGCGCACACCTTTTTTAAGACTATACACTATGAGACTTTTTCCAAGACTACGATTTACACTAGTATCATAAGTATGTGTTCTATGAATTTATGGTATCATCAATATTCCCCAAATTGGATATTATACAATATACAAATCCACGCAATCTAAATTATGTATAAATTGTCACCCAACAGATAGCAGTGGTAGGTGCTAGTCCTGCTAGTCACGGGTGAAATAAACTGTTGCTATGAATCGAAAAGTGCAATTGATTTCTTGAAAGGTATTCTCATTTTAATAAAATGAAATCAGATTAGATCTCACCACACTTCACTCATGTTATATTGGAACTGACCTTGGGTTCAGAAGACATTAAATTATACAGCAGATATTCTTCTGTCATAGCTTTTGCAGACGGGTTTATCCGTTATTCCCTTATGTCTTAGTATAATTGCATTTGAGCATGTGAACTAGATGATTCTCCCAAAATAAAAAGAACTGACCTGAATGCAAGTCATTTCATAAACAAGGTGACTTGCTTCAGCTCAGTCACCAGAATAAAATTGTAGGCATTGTAGGCTAGGTTTCTAGAATCCACAGAAACGTACAATTTACAACGTACATTTCTGAATGAAAATATGTTGCATATCACGTTTCTAGATAAGTGAATATTAACATTATACATGTCATAGAGTCTAATGACATAATTATTCACATCCCGACCAAGTGTTTTTACTTTTGGTTTTAACCCCAGCCCAAATCATAACCCTATGTTGCTTTAGTTGCCTAAACCTCACCAAGTTTTACTTGCGTAAACATAACGAAGTTGTTATACTTCACTAAAGATAACCAAGTTGTTTTATTTGCATTTATTTGCAGGGTGCGGCCTCGCCCGCCCTGCAGTGCAACTGCTGTGCGGGCTCACCTGCTCTTATGACATCACTGATGAATGACATGACTGATGATGTCACAACTTAGCCTCTTATGACATCTCTGATGACATCAACAGTGATTTATGACATCACGATGGCATCATCAGTGATGTCACTATGACATCATCAGTTGCCTCATTTGCTCAAGTGACATCACTGATGACATCACTTATGATATCATCAGTGATTTATGACTGATGACATCATCAGTGGAACAAAAATTGAAACAGAGAGAGAACAGAGAAACATTGCCAACATGCTCCCTTTTATAATAAGGATACGATTTATTTTCTTTTTAGATTATTTTTTGGGCATTTTGCCTTTGTTTGGTGGGGCGGTGGGTGGGCAGGGAGAGGGGGGATTGCATGTGGCAGGGGACCATGGGTTGGATTCGAACCAGGGTTGGCCACGCGGAGGCTTTTTTTTTCTTTTTAGATTATTTTTTGGGCATTTTGCCTTTATTTGGTGGGACAGTGGACCATGGGTCGGGTTCGAACCCAGGTAAGCCAGGCGAAGGACTTAAGCCTTTGTGGTATATGTGCTCTACCAGGTGAGGGCATGGCCCCCAAGTTTACAAGATTGTTGATGTAAAATGCCACGTTTTCAACACATGATATGCAACGTATTTTGGTTCAGAAATGTTCATATTTTACATTTTCGTGGATTCCACAAACATAAAATGTCATTTTATCCTGGTGATTGGGCTGCAGCCTTGCTTCTGATTTTAAACACTTGTTGATTCCTAATTTTCAAAAGGATATGCAGTATTTGTACACGTGTAGGCACAGTCCTTCCCATTTCCATGTCCTCACAACTGAAGTAGAGCATCATTGAGTTTTTGTATCCTAACCAGATATTTGACTAAGACAAAGTGCTATACATATAGGACAATGATCTTAAAAATCTTAGAGATGCACGCTCCCCTCCTCTCACACAGTTGCAGGGACCCTGTGGGACCACTTGGCCAGAATTAGCATGACAAGGTTTCTCTGCATAGGCCCTTGTGAATCTTAATGAGAAACTACAATGCAACTGAGACATTCATAATATATTTGATATCTTGTCTTCATATTCTCCGTGCACCCTCGCCACCAGCAAGGCAACTCGCAATCAATATTCAGTTGCAATGCAGGCCTATACTCAAGGTTACAACTGTTTTCCCTCGACTTATCAATTAAAAAGCACTGGACCCCTGCCTTGCTTTATGGATCGCGTTTATGTCCCACTGTGAATCATTTTGGTTCCCCGGCAAGGTGCTTCGATTAGACACGACTTAAGTCCACTCGATATATCTTGTTGCCGTAAATATTTGAAAATAGGAAATGCATATAGCATATTTTTGCATTGGATTTCATCGACAGTTAGTTACATGTTACATTTAGTGTAACACTTTAAGCTAAATGTTTTGATTCGACAACAGTAAGTTGTGTATTAGTAAGTTATTTATGGATAAAACAAGACTTGGGGGGAAAAAAGCCAATAAGATCAAAATAATTCATGGCATGTTCCTATAGGCCATATTGTGACTAGCATTTTCGTTTACTTCCGTTCCCACGACAGGGGCACTACACACTTTTTTCTCCATAAAAGAGATCTATAGGTAGAAAGTACAAATAAAAAAGTTCTACTCGTGTTATCCTGCAGTATTTTTATAATCAGTGGTCAAAGACGGCACTATTTCTTACTAGGCGTACTAATCTGTGCAAGGGGAGTGGTGTGGTTTTGGTCACGTGGACCAATCGCGTAGCCGCTTTATTCCCTTGCCGTAATAACATTAGAGCCATGGCGACCACCAGTTCAAGCAGCGAAGAGGGGAAAAAGAAACCAAAACAGCGGAAAAAAGTGTGTAAAAGCCGGGAATCAAAGGACTCCAAACGATGCTATATGCACTTTTTGTCAGTACAGAATGAGGACGTGCAGGATTTTACCCAGACAAGGTGGGACACTTACAGGTCTGTCGTCAAACAGTGGCTTTGTCTGGACGGCGATAGTAAAGTTATCGCTGAAACGTTTAAACATTGCGTGGACGTGGATTTTGACCATGTTCCCGAGGACGCTGGATTTCACGCGACGTGTTACCGTCGCTTTATTTGTAAAAGACGTTTGGGTTTGGCTGAGAAACGCTGCACACAGATGGTGCAGGGGGAAGAAGAAGAAGAACCAGATGCAGCCGCAGCCTCGGACAGCATCGGCCCCGACGGAGCCACGTCTGAAACCCCCCGAAAGAAACTTCGGTCTCGGACAGGTTTGCCCGTCCGTTCTGCTGGCCCTGTCCTTCCAGCCATCTGCATCATTTGTAAAAAGGTGGACAAATATATTACTGTTGGTGGAAAACGGAAGAAGGATCAACTTTCACAAGCAGAGACAGTCTGCAGGTAAGCGACCCCCCCCTCTCTCTCTCTATCTCACACACACACACACACACACACACACACACACACACACACACACACACACACACACACACACACACCCACCCACAGAGAGAGGGAGCATTTTCTTTTATTGCCTTGATCTCCTTGCCCCCCCCCCCCACCTCTTTTTTCTTGTAATAACAATACAATGGATAAAAGATACAAAAACAAATGTCACCCACTTTTTTTTAATTATAAAATGTGTGATTTGACAGTAAAGCTGATTATAACTTTTTTTTGTTTTCAGGCCAGTTGCGGAAGGCTGCTGAGAAGAAGGAAGACTCTAGCGTTCTTTTGCATATCAAAGACAAAGACTGTGTGTCTCTGGAAGTGCGTTACCACAGGTCCTGTTACAGAGAATACACAAGGTCCTTGTCAAAGTCTACGGCAACACATACTGCAACCACAGATGAAGTGTGAGTTATTACATTGCATTAACACTGCACATTTCAAAGTAAGGCTTTGACCTACAACAAATACTATTTTGTCTGTCTTTAGATACAATGTTGACAGCAGACCCCTTTGCACATGTTAAGTATTTTTTTGTCTGCGTGTGTGTGTTTTCAGAAATGAACAACCCTTTGCTGCCAGCTACAAGATATTCTGCGAACGAGTCATCCGTCAAAGGATTATCGATAAACAAGAAATCCTGAAAATGAACCAACTAAGGAAGAAGTTCATAGACATCGTTAAGAAGAATGAGGATATTGATGCTTCAGACTACAGGTAACTGTGTCCTTGACAGTTCAGTAAACAAAAAAGAACCTCTTTCATACTGAAAAGTTTCCATTTTATTGATTTATTCGCTCACAAGAAAGGCTGACAGTATGTTTAAATGTATTTGTTTCTCATTGTGAAAAAAATCCCTTTATTTATACATTTGTGCTCGTCTTTTTCTATATTTTCATTTTGCAGGCAGGATAAACTGAAAAAGCGGTTGGCCCGTGATTTCCCCCAGCTGGTGTTTCACAGCCCTGCAACGCGCAACATCTCCGAACTGGTTTTTGTTGAAACATTATCAGCAGATACACTGTTAGACAGGCTACCGCATCCATCAGACACGACAACAACTGAGTCAACCGAGGTAAGCCAAGCTGAAAGTGACAATGAACACACATCTGGACAAACTACAGAGCACACAAGGACACTGTACAGTGCAGGACTGATATTGAAGAGACTTGTGAATGAAACTCCCGGGATGAAATGCCCCTGGCCTCCCACAGCAGAGGATTTGAATGTTCCGTCAGATGGAGCTATTCTCTTCGATGGCATGGCAGTCATTCAAGCCATTCGTTCCAAACCGGCTACCTTTGGAGAATTGGCTGAAAACGTACTACAGTATGTGCTCAAATTAGCTCTGCAGCACAAGTGTACACGGATAGACTTTGTCATTGACCAGTATCCAAAAATTAGCATTAAGAACCTAGAGCGGTCACGTAGGGCTGGGGTCGGTACACAACGGGTGCAAATCTATGGACGGGATCAAAAGGCACCAACGCAATGGAAAAAGTTTCTATCAGATGGAACAAACAAAGAAGAACTGGCAGAATTCCTCTATGTTGCATGGCGAGATGCTGACCTCACCATTTTGGGCAGGGACCTCAGCTTGTACATAGCACATGGAGAACTGCGTCACTGTGTTTCCGTAAAAGAGGGTTCACAAACTGTCACTGCTGTTCAAGAACTGACATGTGACCATGAGGAATATGACACTAGGGTATTTGTACATGCACAGCATGCTGCACAAGAACACCAAACTGTAGTCATCAAAAGCCCCGATACTGACGTGGCAGTGATTGCTGTAAGTCTGCAGAGAGATTTACAGTGTAGCTTGTATTTCTTCACAGGAGTAGGCAACAGAACGAGGATCATTGATGTGGCTAAGGTGTCAGCAGCTCTTGGCACCAGTGTTTGTTCTGCACTCATTGGCATCCATACCTTCACAGGTTGTGACTCGACCAGTGCCTTTCATGGCAAGGGCAAAGGGAAGACATTTTCTCTTGCTTGCCAGAAAGAAGAATACCTGACTGGGTTCACAAATATTGGCAGCAGTTTTAACCTTGACCAGTCAACTTTCAACACACTGAGCAAATATGTGTGCCACCTGTATGGCCAATCATCTGCCAAAAACGTGAACGATGCAAGGTACAAATCATTTTGTACGGCATCATCAGCTTTGCCAGAACTGTCCATTCCCCCAACAAGTGATGCTCTCCACCAACATTGCAAAAGGGCAAACTACCAAGCAGCAGTGATGAGACGTTCTCTGACTAGTAGGATGTGTGCTCCTTCACCCATTGGCAATGGATGGGGCATGGAGGATGGGGAGTTAACAGTAACATGGATGACTAGAAATCCTGCCCCTGATAGTGTGTTGCAGGTAGTCCACTGTAATTGTAAAAAAAGCAAATGTGAAACTGGAAGATGTTCATGCATGTCTGCAAAACTGTCTTGCACTGATTTATGTCACTGCCAGGACTGTGAAAATGTGTCAAAGGAAACAGAAGAAAGAGGTACATGGGATGATGACTCTGATGAAAGTGATAGGGATGAGTAACCTAACATGTTACTATGTAGGCCTACTACTTGTTTTGTTCAAGAATTATTAAATTGTTAAAGAATTGCCACACTGCCTACATCCAGTTAAATGCAATGCATAAATGCAAACAGCACAGACTACTTACACAGCCAACAGAAGGTTTTATTGTGATGCATTTGTATGCTATTTTGTATTTTCATATATTTCCTTGGCGGGGGGGGGGGGGGGGGGTGTACAAATGACAGATGCTGTGACACTTTGTGGTACTTGAATAAATGTTTCATACCATATGTTGTAATAATTCTGACCTCTAGTACTTTAATTTTTAGTCTTGTCCATTCCAATTTAGGGGGCGTGGTAACATTTTGATAGATTTTCTGCCATTTTGGTCCAAGGTGCCCTGATTTTCTTTTCTACCTTTCATTACACAGTAGGTTGAGACATTTTCTATGTATGAAACATAAGCTTTTGGCACAATTTACTGTGGAGGTTTCATTGTACTGTGTGGCAAACACTTAAGTTGAAGCATATTCTTTAACAAATATGCTACATTTCATGATCTAAATTCACATATGAGTAAACTAAAGGCACCAATACTTGTTTCAGATGTTAAGTATATGCATTTTAGCATTTATGACATTTGAGAAAGATTTTGTGTTGCCAAAAACACATTTTACAAGCAAAAACAGCAGCACAAGATTTTCGTTTTTTGGTTATAAACTGTTTATACATTTCTGGCTTGTGACAAAATACTGCAGGATATTATGAGTAGAACTTTTAACCCAAAGTCCAGAAGGGTATTGTCTATGAAAAAATGCATTGAATGAGTAGTGCCCATGACATGGGAACGAAACTCATTTTCTAAGCACTTTTTCATGGGTCCCAACACGGCCTACTACAGTGTACAAGAAGGTGTTCAATATTAAACAATTTATGACACATTATTTTTTATTGGTTTAAACCACGGATAAGATGGAAAGAGCAGATTCCCCAAGAGAAGAGATTCCCTATGCTCCTTTAAACTCTAAAAAGTGACCTTCAAGATAAGAATACCGTAGGCTATTTATTTGTTTTTGTCAAATTTGTGAACAAAGCAAACAGCTTTTTATGGTTGGCTGCTGGTGTCCCTGGAGACCTCACTTAGTATGGTACAGAACATTACAGTAGATCTGTTCATATGAGTGCATAGCTGCTTTTACCTAGACTTGTGCCCAAACCCGGACGCACGCACGCACGTACGCACGCACGCACGCACGCGCGCACACACACACACACACACACACACACACACACACACACACACACACACACACACACACACACACACACACACACACACACACACACACACCTTAAACAATTGATTGCTGTATCTGGAATGTGGAAATTGCATTCATTCATATTTATATTTCAATGTTTTTTGTTTGAATAATTTGTCCCTCTGACCCTTAGCCACCCTGCTGCTGGCACAATGGCGTCTATTTAGATCACATCAAGAAGAAACAGTGATGTTGGTATTGTGATGTCATGCATTCAGATGTAACATACGGTAGATGTACTGTAAGAGAGTGATGGTCCTTTCATGCCTGAACCTGTCAATTACCATAACAAGTGTTGTGACTGTAAAGATATTAGGCTAAGTGGATTCCTTCACTTTCAGAGCAAATAGCACAAGTGAGTGGCCATTAGTTACATGTTTCCTCTTCTTGTTGAATGGTGTGTGTGAAGAAAGAGGCTGGCTCTGTGTATACTGCTGTCGCAGAAGGCATTAGTTTGTCTCTGTGTACAGTAGGGCCATTGTGAGTGGGAGTTAGCCATATTAGCTCGTAGAAGCTTACACACTGCAGGGGATCCAGTAGTTATTGCTGCAGGCTTCCCTCCGGCTAGCGCCAATGAGTTTATTAGACGAATGTTAGATTTACTGAGGGAACCGTCTCTATCCGCTGAATCAGAATCATATGCATTGTCCCTTGTTGCTGTGAAGGAATACTGTATGTCATACCTCATGCTATTGTTACATAAGAGGAGTGTGTTATGCTACTTTTCACACCTTTGCTGTTGGATGCTTCCAGTAGCCTATGTACTGTCTGCATTTGATCATAGATAAATAAATAAAATGAATATGAAACACAAATTGAGACTTTAGGCTATAACATGTAACTCTGACCACTTATTCATTTGTACCTCAAAATAAATTGCAACTCTTGCAGGTCCTACTTCCTGGTTTTAGGTGAGCGCTGCAAAAAACCGCCTCTAAAATAATTGAAAGTAAATATTTGGTGTTGGTTCCTATTAGACACTGAGATAAAATGAGAGGCCAGGTTTAATGTGAGTATTGTGTCATCGGCATTGCGCTCACAGACACACATCGGCTTATACAGGGTCAGGTCAATAAAGGAGGAGGAAAGCCCAAACTGAATTGGCTCTGCGGAACATGCATTCTGTTCGCGACAGAAATAATTTTTGTTCAGGCCTGGACATTTGACTCGGAAATGTTCTATGGTTGCTCGTGATTCATCCCGTACCTGAATTGCTTTGTTTGTCCAAGTAAAACTTTTTATAAGGATTTTACTAAACATCAATGGAAAAATTAATAGGGGAATTGACTCCCTTAGGTCCCATAGGGAACCCAGAAGAGGGTGTGACTTAGGCACTCTGGCAATTTGGAGATCCACCCATACTGTAGCCGTTTTGTTGGGATATTTCTGATGACCATGGCTTTTGCAGGTCTCACCTTCAAACCTGCTTCAAACCCAGTCATAGCTGCTCCCAAATTGGAACTCTGTATACTGTCTGGCACCAAGTGGTTTATTTCATTTCATCTTTTTTTCTGAGCCACTCGCTCTCATCCTTTATTCATTTGAAATCCTGCATCTGGTAATTTCATAATTATGGGAGGGGATTATAACGAAGGCAGCTGGAGCTGCAGGTTAATTGGATTTTTCACCTCGACGGGGCCGGATCTAAGTCGCCCACGGGCCGCAAATCCACACATGTGAAGTTGGGGACAGGACAAAAGAGGCTGGGGGAAGAAAAGACTGAACAGTTAAAGGTTCCCCTTTGACTTCAAGAGTTTGGGAAGTTACTTTCCACTGCCAGTTACTGTTTGCGGCTTAAGTGGTTTTCTTGTGCTTGTACACAATCACTTTCATGCACAGAGTTGATGGCATCTATAATTGGCACTGTGCATATAGAAGGAGTTGATGGGGCAGGCACTATAGCGGTGGCCATAAACACCCACATACTTGAAATGAATGAATGAGCTTTGTAAAATACATGAATACAGACTTGAATTAAAAAGAAATCTATTAAGGAATATGCTCCTAAAATGAAATTAGGGCCTGTTATAACCATCTATTTGTTTGAGTATTTGCACATACAGTAGGAGTAAGGTTGGGTGGTAATACAGTATCCCGGAGTATTTGAAAATAGCAACGGTGTCCGTTTCATTATTACCTCAAAAAACTAGAGGGCACTCGGTAGATTGCTCTGTCAATCTTTCTACAAAGTTTTGCAGTGTTACGTGAATCTGTTTGGAAGTTAGGTGCCTTTTGGTGAATGGATATGCCTCCTTTTGGGCAGTGGGCGTGGAAAGTTAATCAGTTATTCTTTGGCCCATGCCATGACCAACCTACAAAGTGTCATTATATGCTCTATATGCTGTATCGGGTCCCTGCACTTGCAGAAAGCACTGTCTGCGAGACCCACCTCTTCATTGCTACACTGTAGCGTCCGACGGCAGTCCTCAAGTGGTCGAGGGTTGTCCATTGCTTTCGGGGCAGGTCCTGGCCAGGAACGGCCATGGGGTCATCGATGTAGCCAAGACACTTCTGCTGACTTCCACTGGTCCCTCCATCTTGTCTGGACCCAGGCAGCCTTGGAAGCATCAGCTGGTGCTGTGTGGAGCAGCTCGTGGGCATGCATTGGCGTCTCTGTGATGATCTTGTGGAGGAGGTGGGATGCTATGTACCTTTCGAGAGAAGGCCAGTGTGGCTGCTTCTCGTCTGACATCGGCCGGGGCAATACCATGCCCTGTAAATAATATGGAGGTAGCCACTCCCGTTTTGAGACGGCTGATGTTTGAAGCCTAGTATGGCCTGTCGCCATCTTGGGGTTGTTGAGCAGCTCGCGTGAGACGACACGAGACAAGGGGTTTCCCAGAGCCGACTCCCTTTTGGATGCAACCATTCGAGGAACTACAGCTTTCAGTATCACTTCCTTGTCTTCCTCTGTCAAACCCTGAGCTAGCCCACTGGGCGATACTAGCGAGGGCGGGCAGTTGATTTACCGGAGCGACTCGAAGGCATCTGGAGACAGTCCGCAGGGCGCTGTTGAGGCCAACGTCCAGCTTCTTGACATGGGGTCTACGGCACCAGACCAGAATGCAGTACTCAGCCGTGAAGAACACCAAGGCCTCGGTGGAAATGCGCAGTGTCTTCATCGCGGCTCCCGATGTGGTACCGGCTAGACGATGTATCAGCGCGGCATGGGCAGTTGTCTTTGTCTTGGCACCTTTCCAGGGTTTGTTTGCGTTCTAGCGTGTTTCACACCAAGGTACAGTACGTGGGGACGGACTAGAACTGTTGCCGGGCCACCATGAAATTCACACGGGTCGCTTCCCTGTTGTTGAGGTTGAACAGTGATGCTGAACAGTGACACTCCTCATGCCTAAACCTAACCAATCATCACTCATCATACCTAAACCCAACCAATCACTCCTCATGCCTGAACCTTTGCATGTGAAAGTTTCTGCCCTTGCCTTGTGGTCACTTATTTTGAATGACGGCTAATGAGCTGCGTGCCATATCTGGTTTTATTTGGGGGGGGGGGGGGGGGGGACACTTCATTATAAAGTAACTTTGAAGTCATGAAAATCGACTATTTTCTTAACACCCCCACAGATTGGTCTAGCCTCCCCCAATCTCCCCCTTAGAAAAAATCCTGGAGCCGTGCCTGTTCCTTTCATTTTATTGCCCAAAATTGTAGTTTGTAGTCTGAGTAGTTAAACTACACCAAAATGACCAAAAAGTGGTTTAACTACTTGACTCACTATGCAAATATGAATGTAGTTGAACTACCAGCAAGCTACTACAAAATGTAGTTAAACTACATAGTTCAACTACATGTAGTTCACTACTCCCCAACACTACTCAGTATGATGCATCACTTTACATTAGGGTACACAAAAAGAATAACTAATGGTCAAGTAATGATTCGGTACTCATGCAGTAACAACTCTGGAGCAGCACTTAATTTATTTTATTTTATTTAACCTTTATTTAACCAGGTAAGTCATTAAGAACAAATTCTTATTTACAATGGCGAACTGGCAGAAGGCACAGCCTTTTGAGGGATAGTGGGTAGGGGATAAAAAGTGGTGCTAAGTAATAATGAATGAGTCACTCTTTGGAGTGAATAGCTTTGACCTACAAAATAATCATTAACTAATGATTAACCACTCTTTATATTCACAAACTCACATTTAGGCTACTAATCATTAACCATCTATCTATTCAGGAATTGACCGACTAATCAGTAACTAATGATTAACTAATATATTCACGAACTGACATTTATTAATCATTAATGAACGATTAACTACTCTACTCATGGAACTGACCGACTAATCAGTAACTAATGATGAACTACTATATTCACGAGCTGACATTTAGTAATCATTAAGTAATGATGAACTACTCTACTCAGGAACTTATCATTAACTAATGACTACCTACTCATTAACTATGATTAACTAGTGATTGACTAATGACGAATTATTCATTAGCTACTCATTAACTATTAGTTAATGATTAGTTTACTAGTAACTACTACATTATTTGTGTACGTTATTGTAAAGTGTTACCCAAACTTTGACTAAGCCCCACCCTGCCCTGCCAGTGGATGCAGCAAACAGCCTATTTAGAGGCCATTCACAGCTGGCATTAACATGCGTTTTCTGTCATCAGATTGCAATCAGATTGTGCTTGACCACTTGAACGTACAGGTGTAAACGCCCCAAGACACAATGAAGATGGATTGCAATCTCGGCCAAACCACCTCCGGAGGTGGTCAGTCAGGGATGCATTGTGTACACATTGAACACAAGTGTAAATGCAATGTGTCCTCTCAATCTGCATACGACTGTATGCGGATTGAGAGGACACCCATTTTGGGTGATCAGATTGCAATCAGATCAGATTGCAGATCAGATTGCAATCTGATCACCCCAAACGCATGCTAACGCCAGGTGTAAATCAGGCTAATGTGGTCAAGCACAATCTGATTGCAATCTGATGACATATGTTAATACCAGGTGTAAATGGCCTCTAAATAAGCGAGCAGCAAGCTGACATCAAAATCCAGACTGATGGAAGTGAATCAAAGCAGCTGTGCAGCAGAGACACCAGTATGAAAAAATGAATAACTTACTTTTGTTGGTATTGACATGGAGGACAACACAGAGAACAATAGTCCATGGACAGACGCTGCAATAAATTGTCTGCTGGCACTTTGGAGGGAGGCTTATGTACAGGCAAAGCTGGAAGGAAGCTACCGGAGATAGCCGGCTACCGGTTGACCCACCCTGCGTAGCATTCAAGTGCTATAGGATTGGCCAGGCAGCATGCTCGAGCTAGTTGATAGATAACCTATAGTAATACCGTATACCTTGAAAATTTGGGGAGGGTGTAACTGTATCAAAAATCAGATACCGCCCAACCCTACATCAGAGCAAGCCTCTCTATTTGTTAAAGGTGGGATTGTAAAGAAACTGACATTTTCATTCACACCTGATGATGTCAAGAAGGCACATCCTGGAGAATATAATACGATGCAACTGGTGATGGATTGTAATTCAAGAAAGCATGACCATTTTCTTCAAGTTGATGAAGCTCAATTGATCCTAAACAGATGATCAGTTTAATTAAATGTTTATTAAATCACTAAGTGACCAACCTACCAACAGCTTCTTGCAAATGATGCTAACATCTTTGTATTTTTCCTAGAGAGATGAGACACAGAAATAAAGTTGGGAGAGCTCCAGCACATTCCATGATCTGGAGAAAACCCCACAATCTGTCAGCAAGAGGAAAATCTCTTATTTTATCCAATTGCATCATGCCCTACAGTATTCCTTGGAACATCGATATTAGCTCTGATTCGACAATGGTCACACATTAGTCTCTTGGCTCTAAAAAGTCAATAGCACATCTGTCTTTAGCAGTTTCACCTGGATTCTGCTGACAGTATTCCCTACCTCTGTTTCCAGGGGCCGATCCGCTCTCCTCTGTGGGAGCGACCATGCAGGCTCTGCGGCCCTCGGCTCCTGGCCTACTTCTGAATCAATGTTTGACAAAGGGCGAGACTCTCCCTGAGCGAGAGAGGTGGAATTAGCCAGGCTCTTGTATGGCGAGAAGGCCACACGCAGGGTCCCAGGTCCACATCCCCTGTCACAGACAAATAGCTAATCCAAGATCATATTTCCCTGCCCTTATAGTGAAAATAAACCTGCTTACCAGCCAGGCTTATCTGCGTCTAGGTCACTGTGCTAGGATAAACAAACTGCAGTTAGGGAGGAGGGTGAGGAAAGGGCTGGATGTATTATTTGTTTGCCTGTATTTGAGTGATTCTCCAATCTTGGTCGAAATGTGAGATTCTGCTGTTAAAGGTGCACTTTTGTTTCCGCCCCCCCACCCCTTTTTTTTTTTTTACAGTTTAGACAGAATCTTGCACTACTAGACTGTTGTCGTTTATATTTCAGGTAAACAGAAAATTCTTGTGAAAAGTGACTGAGAGAGTGATTTATGTCATGACAACATGGTGGGATAACTTTTGACATTGACACATTACTTTTTTACTCAAGTGTTTACTCTAGTACTCTATAAAAGGTTTCTAAATGGGATACTGTACAATCCGAAACAAGGCTCTGCTGTAACAGTAAGAAAACCCTTCACATTATTTGTTATAATGAATTCACACTTTGTAATTACTTGAAATCATGCGTGGCTAGACAGAGAGAGCATGTGTTTGAAGATTTGTCACTGCCTAATAATATACATTTTCCTCTTACGAAATTATAAAAAGGATTCTCTTTCAATATACTTTGTAATGGACCCTTTAGGCTTCTCATACAGGCACAAAGCAGACTTCTTACAATGTGATTTTGTTTCATCATTATGCACGTCATTATGTCTGCCATTTCAACAGTCAACAATCACCACACAATTTTATTCAAAACTGACGTGTCTGTACAGTAGATCACACAAAACAACATAATTCTTCTATGGCAATTTGTACCCTCAGATAATTGCACAAAATGTCACATGCTCAATTGTACAAAGTGGAAACAACAGGCAGCCCACACAACATTATGTGCACAGGCTCTGACAGGAAGTGGTCTTTGCGGAGTTCATTTAATTCAATGCCAAATGGTAAATAGTGCAATTTGCAGCCTCCCTGCTGAGAGCCGTCACTCCGCCTCAACTGGTGGTATATTAAAATGCTTAATAAATTAGCAGTACCTGAGGCATGCACCGTACAGGAACTGGATGTACCTGAGGCATACACCATACAGGAACTGGATGTACCTGAGGCATACACCATACAGGAACTTGATGTACCTGAGGCATGCACCGTACAGGAACTGGATGTACCTGAGGCATACACCATACAGGAACTGGATGTACCTGAGGCATACACCATACAGGAACTGGATGTACCTGAGGCATACACCGTACAGGAACTGGATGTACCTGAGGCATACACCGTACAGGAACTGGATGTGGTCTTCAGCAGCAGCAGATATTAATTGGCGCAAATATGTCATACATGGGCATATAATGTAAGATGTATTTCTCCAGACGCTGACCCCATGACAGACATGTTTCCACTCTCATACTGCATTACATCCAACTTGTTAGTTTTTGTATTACAGTTTTTTTAAATGGTGCCAGAACAGAAGTGGTGCTCATTCAATAATATACTAAGCGAACAATGCTGTGAACCAGTGTCATTTTGGAACCTTTATTGGAGTGTTACAACCACACAGAGGAACATTTACAATGTAATTTTCCTACCTGAGTTTCTCATCTTTGAATCACATGGAAAGATTTGGCTTCTCTAACACATACGGTGAAATGAGCTCAATCTACTCAGCACTGATTGAAGAAAAAAAGCGAAACAAAAAAGGCAAATAAATCCTCTAGAAAACAAATTCATCAATTTACCTTCCAAGGTGCTTGGGACTTACTTATAACCTGAGTCAAAAGTGTCTTTTGTCCATAGCAAAATAATCAAACCTATTTTCTCAAATAGTACCAAAAACACAAACCATTAAAAAAGCAACTGGCATTTGACAAAAAAATCTCACATTTATTTTATTTGTTAAACAAGTGTTGAACTTTACATCAGTCTTTAGTGATGAGCCCCTTAACATGTTTACATAAAAACATGAGCTACAGTACAGCATGTATACCAGTGCTGGAAAATATTCACACATTTCCCATTCTTTTTTTTTTTGGAAAGATTTCAATAAATAAATTGTCCAAACCCAGGCGGAAGAACTACATTTATGACTAGAAACTTTATTGTCAAAAGTTGGTTTTGTTTAATTTGCGCTTGCCCATGACTCTGCCATAACAGTTGAAAAGAACTATTTCATTCAGAGTTACACAAAAAACTGTGCAACGCATAAATGTCTGGGTTTCTGTATCCCAATTCTACTTAAGTAATGTCACTTTGGCAAAATCAAATAAACACATTTCAATGGGCAATATCAGTGGAACTTATTAACCAAAAACACTGTTGACAAGTGGAGAAAGTGAGTATGCATCTTGTCTTGTTTCAGCCTTTACGTCCAAACATACTACCATCAAGTGTTGGAACCATAAACACATTGTATAACATATGTGCAACTTTGACACAATAGTCTCTCAAACGTTAAAACTTTTCAATTAAAAGGTTTCTTCATATTTATGTTTTCCCATGAATTGTTATTTTACACTAGCAATACAACAAAATATATATTTGAGCCATTTTCCTTGACAACAGTTCAATGTACAATTGAGAAAATATAAGGCCAGGGGCTTGATTGCTAGTGGTTATACAGTCCAAACTTCACGGTGATGGGGAGTGACTCTGGGCAACCGGGACCTTATATTCCTATTATAACAATCTGATCAGGAATTTGACAAACAAACGTAGTCCATATCCCGGTCCAAGGGTGTCATTTTGTATACAATACAAAACAGGCTTCGACGAGGATGTTGGGGAGTGTATGTACAACCTTCTGACTGGTAAACTGCTGATTTCATGTAGCCATTAATATTTTTTTTGTTTTATTTATTTATTTGTACCTTAACTTTTTCTCAATAATTCAACAGCAGCAGCACATTTAAATACATAGTTGGCTTGTCTCTTAAAATTGAAATTTGACTCTGCATTTTATGTACAGTCTCTTTAAAACTTTGCACTGCCATTGCTGTGCGCCAAGTCTCTTGGTCTGCAGGAAAGGTAGGAAGAGTGGTGTGTTTTGGGGGAAACTGGCAGGATGAGGATGGGGTAGAGGAGGTGTGGAGTTGGCTAGCGTGTATGATGGGGCGTCTAGGCTCTCTTTAAAAAGAAAATAAATGCCTCCCTGGCATCTCAGTGTGTCCTCCAAGAGGTCAGGACTGCAAAAAAGGAGAGAGAAGAGGAAGTTTGGGTTTGATAAATACATTTTAAAGGCTTGTCACTAACTGCATCTGCCCTTCCCGTACATCTCCTTCAGGGATACAGCCCTCCTTGGTGATAGGAATAATGTACCCATCGCTGTTCCCTCGGCTGATCTGGTAATAGGCTTGGAGCTGGTGGCCAGCCCCTAAGTTAGGCATGCTCTTGTAGTAAACGTCCTCATTCTCGCTCCGGTTGGACGGGGACTGGAGGTCCTCCGCCACGTCGGGGCTGCTCTCGGGGTATGGAGAGTCCCTCAAGTTAGGCATACTAGTGTACAAGGAGTCTCTGTTGGGGGACTGCAGGCTTGTGTCGTCGGAGGGGTCGGTGGCCGTCAGCTGGCTGACGAAGCTCTCCTGCACTCCCCCGTCGGTCCTCACCTTCTTCTGGGGCGCGTACAGAAGCGAGTGAGTCCGCTGGGGGATGAGCGGAGCCTCCAGCTCCCTCTGGTGGTGCAGCGAGAGGCCCGCCGGGTCGTGGCCCATGCGCACCAGAGACGAGGCCACATCGGCTACGATGGCGTCGTCTTCGCTGCTGCTGCCCCCCACCACCGTCACCTTAGGGGGAGCCCGCTCCGTATGGGGGTGACGGTGGTACTGCTGCGGCTGGTGCGGCTGATGGTGTAAACCGGGCTGTTGGTGCGGCTGATGGTGTAAACTGGGCTGTTGGTGCGGCTGTGGGTGGAGAGGCTGTTGGTGGAGTGGCTGTTGGTGGAGAGGCTGTTGGTGGCTCTTGTTGCAGGCCCGCAGGTTGTTGTGCACCAGCTCGGAGATGATCATTTTCTCGAAGGCAGCATCGTCCAGACTGAGGCCGCAGTCCACCACCTGCACACTGTTGCCAAAGTCCCCGTTGCGGAGCGAGTAGCTATTGTTAAAGTTACCATTTAGCGGTAGTGTATCCATTGCACTTGTATCCCTCACCGCATTGTTCAGTGAGTGCCCTAGGAAGAGAGGAACATGTTGAGGGGGTTTAACATTACTCGCCATCAAAACAACCATGTCAAAAAAAGGAAGGAAAAAAATCAGTTTAATGCTGTTTAGGATGCAGTTTCAACACAAAAAACTCAAGTCAAATAAAGCCATGCCGCTACTGTAGTTAGGCACAATCGTTAGAGAACATACAATATATGCATGCAGTATATGCAATCAGAAAATCATTTTACTTTCTCGTTTATGGGAATAAACATGTTACTTTCCCTGTTAAAGCGTCGGTCGACATAAGTTGAACATTGTGCATTTAACTCTGTCACGGCAGTGACAAAGCAATGAAAGTGATCCCAAACAACATTAAGAAACAAACGGAGACGGTAATGACCATCACAATACACACAGCAAAAGTATGGTCACAGGTATGTAGCCACAGACGGGCAAGCTACAACATATACTGACAGAGTTTCTAGCAAGTAATGGCTTTGATGTGTTGAGGGAAAGCAAAGGACAGCGATGGGAAAAGATGACAGACAGAAAGGGAGAGATGAGACAGCCATCTTGGTTCTCACTACACGGGGAGGGGGCCCACATCACCACACACAGCAGGTGGAAAGACTCACTTTGGACTCACATTCTGCCCTCTGATCAGTGTAAGAGCTGGTCTAAGAGCAGCTGATGTACAAAAGAAAGTAAAATGATTTATTGTAACAAGATGAAAAATAATCACTCAACAAAAAGTAAAGTAAAACTCTGCAACTTAGTAAGAGCAAGGGTTCAGCAAATTAAATCAACAAGCATTAAAGAGCTTTTTTTCTCCTTGGAATTCAATGCCGACAGCGAGTTCTTTTGGGTGTGTTTTGTTTGTCAGGAGGAGGGGGGGATTAGACTTTAGAGCTATAGGGACTTTAGCTGAGCGGTGGGGTGGGGGGGTATAGTCGTGGTTACGTCGCTACACTTCTCGTTCCATTAGTTGGCAGCTCGTGTACCCAAAGCTGGCACAGAGGTCAGCGCTCGCCCGCAGCCGCACGTTTGGCATCCGTCACAGTGACAGTTCCCAGAGAGACCCCCGGTCACCAGCATGAACAGCTCCACAATAACACTGCCGCTGCTACAGGTCAACACGCAGTCATGTTAGGAATGTCTCCAAGCATGGGGGTCATGGAAAGCAGCCAGCCAAAAGAATAAATATTAGTTGTGTGCTATGATTGAGGGTGAGGAAGGGAAAAAACGGTGCATCGGCATAACGCATGCAAATGTGACACGGTCTGCTGAGATGGGTAACAAGTAGGCAACCGTGAAATCACACAAATCAAGATAAGAGTTTTTTTTGGGGGGGGTGGGGGGAATAATAATAATAATAATAGTTTTCACTTTTTTTTCTTTCCTACAGTATTACGCAAGTTTAGATGTTGAAGAACACACTCAGTATAACAAACAACAGTTTTAGGATACTCATTTGTTAGAGTAGCAAACCAAGCTTGTTCACCAACTTTCAGGGCGATTTTCTCTGAATGTTGCTTTTAGGAGTACGAACGTTCAAATAAGCAGATCTTCTTAAACTATTTTCCGCTTTCAATGTATAACACACCATTTGAAAGCTTACAATCGGCACTTTCATAATCTGTAAAAAACTGAAAAATGACCTTGGCCTACTTGTTACCGAAAACACCAGACCCTGTCACAAATGTAAAAAAGAAAATAAAAGAAAACTTAAGATGAAGATTAATGGGGATTTCAAGGCGGCGCATGCTGGTGTCCAGATAAGAGGGGCGAGTGTGATGTGCCGACAGACTGGAGATGTGTGAGAACAGTGCAGACATCGGGGCGAGTGGGGAGAACAGTGCAGACATCACAGGGCGAGTGGGTAGAACAGTGCAGACATCACAGGGCGAGTGGGGAGAACAGTGCAGATATCACAGGGCGAGTGGGGAGAACAATGCAGACATCACAGGGTGAGTGGGGAGAACAGTGCAGACATCACAGGGCGAGTGGGGAGAACAGTGCAGACATCACAGGGCGAGTGGGGAGAACAGTGCAGACATCACAGGGCGAGTGGGGAGAACAGTGCAGACATCACAGGGCGAGTGGGGAGAACAGTGCAGACATCACAGGGCGAGTGGGGAGAACAGTGCAGACATCACAGGGCGAGTGGGGAGAACAATGCAGACATCACAGGGCGAGTGGGGAGAACAGTGCAGACATCACAGGGCGAGGGGGGAGAAAAGTTCAGACATCACAGGGCGAGTGGGGAGAACAGTGCAGACACACAGGGCGAGTGGGGAGAACAGTGCAGACATCACAGGGCGAGTGGGGATAACAGTGCAGACATCACAGGGCAAGTGGGGAGAACAGTGCAGACATCACAGGGCGAGTGGGGAGAACAGTGCAGACGTCACGGGGCGAGTGGGGAGAACAGTGCAGACATCACAGGGCGAGTGGGGAGAACAGTTCAGACATCACAGGGCGAGTGGGGAGAACAGTGCAGACATCACGGGGCGAGTGGGGAAAACAGTGCAGACATCACGGGGCGAGTGAGGAGAACAGTGCAGACATCACGGGGCGAGTGGGGAGAACAGTGCAGACATCACAGGGCGAGTGGGGAGAACAGTGCAGACATCACGGGGCGAGTGGGGAGAACAGTGCAGACATCACAGGGCGAGTGGGGAGAACAGTTCAGACATCACAGGGCGAGTGAGGAGAACAGTGCAGACGTCACAGGGCGAGTGGGGAGAACAGTGCAGACATCACAGGGCGAGTGGGGAGAACAGTGCAGACATCACGGGGCGAGTGGGGAGAACAGTGCAGACATCACGGGGCGAGTGGGGAGAACAGTGCAGACATCACAGGGCGAGTGTGGAGAACAGTGCAGACATCACGGGCGAGTGGGGAGAACAGTGCAGACATCACAGGGCGAGTGTGGAGAACAGTGCAGACATCACGGGCGAGTGGGGAGAACAGTACAGACATCACGGGGCGAGTGGGGAGAACAGTGCAGACATCACAGGGCGAGTGGGGAGAACAGTGCAGACATCACGGGGCGAGTGGGGAGAACAGTGCAGACATCACAGGGCGAGTGGGGAGAACAGTGCAGACGTCACGGGGCGAGTGGGGAGAACAGTGCAGACGTCACGGGGCGAGTGGGGAGAACAGTGCAGACATCACAGAGCGAGTGGTGAGAACAGTGCAGACATCACAGGGCGAGTGGGGAGAACAGTGCAGACATCACAGGGCGAGTGTGGAGAACAGTGCAGACATCACAGGGCGAGTGTGGAGAACAGTGCAGACATCACAGGGCGAGTGGGGAGAACAGTGCAGACATCACAGGGCGAGTGGGGAGAACAGTGCAGACATCACAGGGCGAGTGGGGAGAACAGTGCAGACATCACAGGGCGAGTGAGGAGAACAGTGCAGACATCACGGGGCGAGTGGGGAGAACAGTGCAGACGTCACGGGGCGAGTGGGGAGAACAGTGCAGACATCACAGGGCGAGTGGTGAGAACAGTGCAGACATCACAGGGCGAGTGGGGAGAACAGTGCAGACATCACAGGGCGAGTGGGG